>NW_024350927.1:2711975-2717664 GCF_902729225.1 Pteropus medius
TGATGGGGGAGGTAAGTTTTTTCGATAAGAACGTGTTAAATTCATAATAAAAATTAAGAAAAAGAAAAAGGGTCTCCCTTTTCTTATTGTGGTCTCCCCTCACCTGCCACTCTTCTCCTTTGCTCCATTCTGAGCAGGTGACCCTCTCTTCCCATTTACTCGTTATGCAGGCTCATTTCTAAACCCCGGAGCTGCTGAGCAATCAGTGTCTCTGCTGTGTGACTCTTGCCAAAGTCAGCAGTCGCTCACATGTGTATGTGTACTTGTAACCTGGCCTTCATCTGGAGCCGTTCGCATTAGTCACCGGGAAGGGATGCGTCTTACGTGCAGGTATCACACCTGTGACATATTGGCCCAACCTCTCTGGAGGCTGAATCAGGTCTGTGTGGCAGAGAAACTGTGCTCATATAGTGCAAAGCGACATTGGATAGTTGGACCATTCATTAGTTTAAATGAAATAATTTTCATCCCATTTCCTGAAAAATTTTCGTTCAAGAAATATATCTCCACCTGAATTACCTGCGTAGCTGGGCCTGTGTAGACAGATTAGACAGCCCAGAATGGAGCTAATGAGGACTTCATGGCATTGGGGTATAAGTTCTTGAGACCCCTGTGCACAGGCAGCCAGCAGTTTTCCTTATCGCCCCATATTCCTTTGTGTCCCATACTCTGGTCTCATACTCATACTCAGTACAGTTCATCTGGTCCCTTCCTAACTGGTGCCTGCTCCTAGGTTTTCCCCCTTGAGTCCATTCTTCCATGTTGCACAGTCAGCCAGGTGGAACAGCTCTGAGCAATGGTTCCTCACTGCCCGCAGCATCAAGTCCAGACTCCCTGATGAGGACACACAAGGACTTCATCATTGGGCGGACCCTTCTGATTTGCTCAGCCTCCTTATTCATCCCTCCCTCAGGTGCCGTGCTCCGTCACTCTCTCTTCCTGTGGTTCCCTTTTCATCAATGATGAAACCTTTCCCAGAAGCTCCCAGGAAACTTCCTCGAGAGAGTTCCTTGCCGGAACTAAGTCACATGACCATTCCCAAACCTATCACTGGCAAGGACCCTTGAGACTGTAGACGCTCAGGATGCACCTGGAGTCACCTGGGGTCAGCGCAGACACCTGAAGCAAATGGAGGCTCTGCCAACAGGAAGAAGAGGCTGATGGCTGTTGGTAGCCCTGAGCAGGCACCTAGAGCGGGCACCCTCAAGTGTACGGAGGCCACCACATGGGGCGGGTGCTCCCTGAAGCAGGAAAACCTGCTGCAGGAGAGAGAAGCTGCCTGGATTGCTGTCAGCCTCCCAGTTCTCAGTGCTAAGCAGTGTTCCTGCTTTTTTGCAATGAGTTTCTTTCTTTTTTCTTTCTTTCTTTCTATTTTTTTTTTTTTTTTTTTTTTTTGTTATGGTTAGTCCAATGAGTTTTATTTTCTGCAAACGTGAACTCAGAACCTCTTCGAAGTTTTGCAAGTTGTTGCCATAGTGGAGGCTGGTAGGACAGATGTCCCTATCCTCGCCCAGTTAACTAACTGCACTGGAACCAGCAGCAGCAAGTGTAAACCCCTGGGGGCCTTCGATTCCAGGATAAGCCATTCGCTTCTAGGATAAGTGAATGACATCATTAGCAGCCAACATTTATATAGTGCTGACTACACTATTCTAACGCTTTACAAAGACTGTCTCATTTCATCATCCTCATAACCACATGAAGAAGCTACTAGATTTCCCCACTTTACAGATGAGGAAACAGACACAGAGAGGTTAGGTGACTTGATCAAGCTCTCTCAGCTGGTCAGTGCTGAGGTCTGGCTATTAACCCAGGCTGCCTGGAGTCTGGGCTCCCACACACTTCTCGACCCTGGATCTCATGTTAGTGGTGTTTGCAAAACTCTTAGGAAGCACTTGATCCAGGTTTGAAGGATAGGAGATGACCCTGGGGACAGACATTCAGCTTCCCCTGGCTGAGAAGGACGCCGAAGGAGGAGCTTGACAGTGTCTTCCACATCTGCTGAGGTCCTTGCTGCCCATTCACACGTGCTGCTGGAGTGAGCTAATGGTTAATGATAATGATAAAATTTGTTCTCCGCTTTTGCTCTTTAAGACAGTGGCTCTTCTTACCTTGGGGGAAGCCTAATTCAATGGAAAAGCAGAGGTAACATTTTTGAGTTTCAAGAACCGAGACATTGGAGTTGCAAGAACTTGGGCTTTGAGTTTCAAACACGGAAGCCCTGGAGGCTTCTGGGCATAAAGTTTGTGTCATTAAAAATACATTTGGAGACTGAGCAAGATTTAGGAGTTGTTTTCTCCGATCCAGATCAAGTCAAGTGTCCCTGGACTGGGGGACCAGGCAGAGGGCAGAGGAGAGTGGAAGGGCTATGGTGACGTGGGCTCCAGAGACGTGAGTGGTGGTCAGAGCAGTGGCCCTTTGCTGGCTTTGTGAACATGGCTTGGAAGTGAACCCACGAGAATGTCTGTTCCTTGCCTGGTGTGGCACAGGAATGGATGGTCACTTGCGGTCAGCGGAGGGACTGGGGCAGGCTTGCGGAGGTTTGCCAGGCCCTGGAATGTCTCCCATGTGCCCAAGAGGAGGGCAGAAGACAGAGAGGAACGAGAGAAGAAAGGGAAAGGAGCTGGGCTTAGGGAGGGCTTCCAGGAGGCCTAGGAGGGCACACGTGCCATCTAGAAGACAGAAATGAGGCCGTCTCAGCGGGTGCCAGAGAAGACCAGATGGCTGCTGCCCTCTGCCCAGGTCTGGGCACTTGCTGAGTTTCTCCCACCAAAAAATAAATATAGACACAACCCAGAACAAAAGGTAGGGAGACTGAGTAATTATGATAAAGTTTCTTCCACCCAGCAGAATGGAGACTTGAAACAGAAATTAAACCTAGTTTAATAATAAACTGAAGTTATGTTTCTTGCATACTTTATGGTACAGACTGATGCCCTAGTCACTTCCAGGCTGTTCCTCAGAAGGCCTTGCACGTGCAGCTCTGCTCACTTGCACGCTTCTGCGTGAAGGAAGGAGGCTAACACAGTCCTTCAGGAGACACAGGTGAGGAGGGCATGGAACACAGGTACGATACCCACGCACTTTCTGTGTCCCCTGTTAGGCAGCCCAGCGGTCTCTGTCTCCTACCATTCGACCTATTCCTGCACCCTCGCCTCCTGCAGAAAAGCCTCCCAGGATTGATATAGTGGAGGCGTTGGTTCCTCGTACCTGCTTCATAGTGACCCTCCATCAGCCCCCAACCGACAACACACCTGCTCTAACTCTACCTGTCATGATAATAATTGTGTCTATTGCGGTGGAAGTTCAAGGTTACACTATGTTGTCTGGGTAGTTATTGTCTTTGTCCATGACTTTTACGGTTCTTTAGACCAGAGGTTTGCACCCTTGGCGCTATTGACGTTTGGGAGGGATAATTCTTTGTTGTGGGAACTGTCCTGTGCACTGTAGGATGTTTAGCAGCTTCCCTGAACTTCTACCTACTAGATGCCAGTAGCAACCCCCTCTCGAGTTGTGACCACCAAAAATGACTCCAGACATTGTCCAATGTCCCTCGGGGGTGGGGGAAAAGAACTTGTAAACAGTCCAGTGTCCCCAGGATCCCCAGCATGTGCTTTTTTGCTCTGAAGTTCATGCCAATGAGGTTAGACAGCAAAATATAATCAGAAAAGCAGTGGCCTAGATGACAGAGGATCCAGGTTCAAGTTCCAGTTCTGTGGCTTCCTCTCTGTGAGCTTAAGCAAGTCATAGAGCTTCTCTGAGCCTCAGTTTCCCCACATATGTATCGGGGATAAATAAGGAGAGGGATTTTAGTTTGTTTTGTTCACTGCTCTTTCCCTAGCACCTAGACTAGGGTGTGGCACAGAGTAAGTGCTCAATAAAAATGTGTCGACCGACCGGCTGAACCTCTGCCCCTCCCACAGCTTCTGCGGGGTTCAAATGAAAACGTCAGTGCAAATTTCCGTGACCGATGGACGCCATTCAGACTCAGAACACAGCTGCCACTGGCGGACATTTTCTAAATTAACTTTATAAACACACAAGGATTCATAATAGTCAAATCCTAGAAACAACTGAAACATCCTTCAGGAGGTGACTGATTAGACGGTGGTCCAGCCACACCGTGGAATATTACACAGCAGTGGAAAGGAACAAATTACGGATGTATGCACCAATCCGGAGGGACCTCGAGGGAATCATGCTGAGTAAGAAGAGCCAGTCTCAAAAGGTTACATGCTGTATGATTCCATTTACATAACATTCCTGAAATAACCAAATTACAGAGATGAAGCATATTACCAGGTGGTGAGCGCATGGGTGTGTCTGCAGTGGAGTTGGGTGAAGGAGCCTGTGGGATAGAACAGTTCTGGGTCTTGAATGAGGTGCCGGTTACAGACACACGCCTCCACACATGAATACATGAGAAACGTGAGATCTGAATAAGCTCTGTGGATCGTATCAATGTCAATTTCCTGGCTGTGATATTGTACGATAGTTATGCAAGATATTACCATTGGGTGAAGGACACACAAGACGCCTCCGTGAATTTTTTTTTTCAATTTCCTGTGAATCTATTATTATTTCAAAATAAAGACTTTAACCCAAATAACACATAAAATAAATAAATAAATATATAAGGAGATAAGGGGAAAAAGGAGTCTCAGAAACATACGCATAGTAGAAATAGCTAAATTTCCCAAATTACCTGATTTGGTGAGAGATTCAGAGCACAGACTCGAGCTGGCAGGAAGTGTAACTGTTTTTTCACGATTTTATCCTCATTTATCCTCTGAGCCTCCACTCTGGCAGGCGGCTGAAACATTCCCCTCCCTCTTTTGCTGGAGTTACGTCTAAATTCTGAAGCCCACGTCCTGCCACAGGCCCCCAAGGGCACGTCTAGTACAGATGCCATCCATCCACGTTCCCAGACTGGCTGCTGGTTGTTGGTACCTGCGAATCCATGCTGCCTGCCCCTCACCCCAACTCCCACACCATGCTGAGCCCAAGGGACACCTGGCAGGATGACAGGCCACCACCTGGCATCCTGTGAGTCTCATGTAATCCACAGATGTGTTTTATTTGGCCTATATAGTATTTTTAAAAAATTAGTTGGCAATATTCGAAATGGGAATTTTCACATAAGAATCTAGATCGCCCTGGGCACACGTCCCAATGGGGCAGCGATTCTCTGGACCCGACTGGGTAGTGGCTGTCCCCCTTGTGGGTGTGCCACCATCCCCACTATCCCCTGTGGTCCGTCCGGCCTGGATTCACTCATTTCCAAACTCTGCCTGGCCCACGTAGACACTTGATGTGGCGACCTTCGCTCTTTTCTTACTTCTCTGTCACTTTGGGGTCCCCAGAGACTATTTTTCTCCTGCTCCTTGGTGACCCCAGAAACGCATCTGTCTAGACAATCAAATGGTCATTCAGTCCAAGGTCTTGCTGCTCTGCCTGGCTCCACACAGGAAGAAGACACAATGGACACAGCCCTGTTCTCCGTCTCCCTCGCTTCCTCTCAGACTCTCCTTCCTCCTCGTCTGGGGAACTCTCTTTTGTCTTAAGAGGCAGGAAGCCTTGCTAGCCCAGCATCTGCATCCTTGTCCCCGCCCCCACCCTGATCTATGCTGTTGTCTACACACCAGTCCATTCTGTTCCCTTTGATCTCCCAAGCTTTCAAAATTCAAAA
>NW_024350927.1:2720595-2720927 GCF_902729225.1 Pteropus medius
ATTTCAAGTTTTTTTTTTTTTTCTGGGTTGGGACTATTATGAATAAAGCAGCTATGAATATTTTTTGCCCCTGGCTTTGGGTGCATAGAAGCTCTCATTCCTGTCAGGCGTCTACCCTGGAGTGGTCCCAGGCCTTTTGGACATTCTAAGTGAAAACACTTCAAGATAAGGGAAAAGGGAACTAGTGTGTGGCAGGCATGAGAATCTGAGGAGCGGAAAGGAGAGAGCGGGTGCCAGACCACAGCAGCCACGTTCAGAAGAAGATGTGAAAAGATGCTGGCCACCTGCCAACAGCATTTCCCCTTTCAGAAATGTCATCTGATCTTTTTTTT
>NW_024350927.1:2720938-2721584 GCF_902729225.1 Pteropus medius
CCCTGGCAAAATGCATGAGAGATTCCCTGACCTTGGGAGTTCTCTTCCTCCTCGTCCTGACGGCTCCTGTCGGCGTCCTGGTCAGCAGACCTCAGGGATGACCGAGTTTATGCTTCTCATTTGACAGATGAGAAAACTGATGTCCAGAGAAGTGACTTGCCGGAAGCCTCACAGCTGGTACGTGACCGGGCCAGGAACACAGAGTTCTGGCCTCTAGCGGCCAGTAAATCTGGAGGAAGGAATTACATTCACTGATCTTCGCCAGTGCTATCAGGCAAAATGAGAGCTGTTGCCCCCAAAGTTTGGAGACGTCTAGTAATCAACTTTCTGTGATTTTTGGATACCAGTTTCTAGTTTTACTCTATTCAACACTCAAACCTTACTGATCGCCTACTATGTGTTCGGGAGCACTTTAGTCTCTGGGCCTGCAGCAGGGGATAAACATGACGAGCGCTCCTGCCCGCATACGATGTGCGTTCTCTCAGGGGAGAAGAGCAACAAACACACAAATAAGGAAGACGAAGTAAGTTAGGTAGAGAGAAGCACTGCAGAGTAAAGCAGAGCAGGCGGGAGGATGGGACGTGCTGGGGGCTCAGGGGATGGGGAGGGATGGATTTTTGAACAGAGGGATCAGGGAAGGTGACAT
>NW_024350927.1:2721646-2741508 GCF_902729225.1 Pteropus medius
TGTTCTGGGCAGGGGCAACAGCAAGTGCAGACGTCCTGAGGCCAGATCCTGCCGGGGGTGTCTGGGGACCTTGAGAAGAACTGTTTGGCCGGAGTGAGTTGACCAAATGGTGGGAGACGAGGTCAGAGAGGTGAGGGGGCAGAGGGGACCTGTAGGGCCACATCGGTTACTGTAAGGACTGTGGCTTTTACCGAGATGTGGAGACTTCAGAGTTTCTTTCAGAGGAGTGACGAGATCTGGCTTAGCGTTTCTAAAGACTCCTCTGGCAGCTGCATGGGGACTAGATGGGACAAGGACAGAAGCAGGGAGACCATTTAAGGGACAGATGATGGGGCTTGGCCAGGCAGAGACAGTGGAGCGAGACGTGCCCCGGTGATGTTCTGAATGCAGTGCCGACAGGCCATGTGACAGGTTGGCATCAGTCCTAACAGACCACCTTAAATGCAAAGCAAATGTGCTTTGCAAAGAAGCCCCCTGAGCTTCAAGAACGAACTTCCTCGTTCTCCTAGATCATCTCTCCTTCAGGTTCTCTTCCCCAAAGTCAGCCAGGGAGACGTCTCACCGTGTCCTTCTCCATCACAGGACCGAGCCCTTGAATCAGTAAGTGTGTGCGTGCGCATGCGCATGTGCGTGTGCGCGTGTGCGTGCGTGCGTGTCTGTGCACGCGTGCGTGCGTGTGCACGCGCGTGTGGGCAGGGGAGGTCACTTTGCTTCTTGTCTATCCTTTCTCTGCTCTTCCACTTTCTCTTTCTCCGGCCGGCATTTTGTCAACGCGCCAACTGCCTACGAGCACCTGAGCGACAGAACCTCACGCAAGGCCGCTCTCCCGGGCTTTGAACGCGCTCCGGCCGCACCGACCTCCCCGCTTAGGCTCCATGCCCAGCCTAGTCCACCGCCGGGCCTTTGCACTTGCTGTTCAGCCCTGCTCTTCGAGTGGCATTTCTTCTGCATCTTTCAGGTCTCGGCTTGAATGTCACCTCCTCAGAGAGACATCCTCTGACCTTCCGCCTAGAAACCAGTCTCCCCCGTGTGCTTTCTGCTGTCTTCACAGTCCTTACCACATGATCTCACTGGGATTTATTTGTTTGCGTATTGTTTCTTCCCTCACATGATAAGGCATTAGAAAGGCAGGAACGAGCTGGTCTTGTTGATTGTCAGTTCCCCAAGTACCAAGCTTAGTACCTACAGGGACAGATTAGCAGGAAAGTATGGCAGAGGCTTCAAGAAAATCAGTGGTGTTTGATCTTGGCTGTGTTCTTGGATCACCTTTCAAAGAATAACTATGGGCTCCACCTCAGACTCATCGAATGGGAATCTCCAGGGGTGGGACCTTCACATTAGGGTTTTAAAAAAACTCTCCATGGGTTTTTACCGCACCTGGCCTTCAGGACTATGACCTATTTGACTAGCTCAGCGTGTCTGGGGTGGGGCGTCTGTATTTTTAACCATTATCCAGGTGTTTTCTATGCTCATTATAACTTGAGGACCCCTGAACGAGAGCCCTGCTTCCTGTCACAGCTTGGCATCCTGGGGTCAACAGAGAAGGCTGATCCCGGCCAAAGGGGACCTGGCCACCTGAGGGTTGGGGCCATGAAAGTCTCAGCCACTCCTTTCACCATTCAAGACAGAACTTGATCCAAGGTCTCTGTCACGAGTCTAGGAATCTTTAAAATGGCCCGAGCCCCCTTAGCAGGACCCTGGGTTAATTACTTGATAGTCTCATTTTTCTATGACATTCATGGTGTCTTTCCTCCTGGGAGAGTTTTAAGTGAGTCCTTGACCCTTGCATTGGCTTGAGAATTATTGTTTCTTTCCTTCCAAATGTGGAGTTCTACAGACAAATATAACTTATTCAACAGAATAGCTCCTTGCGGGAGAACAAGTTATTTTGTCTTTATTCATCCAGTGGCATTACCAGTGACGATCACATGCCGAAGGCTCCTGAGCCTCGTCTATAAAATGGAGGCCATTTCACTGCCCCACTGGGGCTGAGCTGAGGCTCGATCGGCCACCTTGCCTGTGTATTCATATGGCTGCTGTGACAAATACCACAACCTGGCGGCTTAAACAGCAGGAACGTATTATTTTACGCGTCTGTAGGTAAGAAGTCTGACATGGGTTTCACTGGGCGATCAAGGTGTTGGCGGGGCTGCGTTCCTTCCGGAGGCTCCAGGGGAGAATCTGTTTCCTTGCCTTTTCCAGCGTCTAGAGGTGGCCACCGGCCTTGGCTGCTGGCCCCTTCCTCCACCTTCAAAGCCATCAACGGCGGCCGAGCCTATTTTTCACATCACATCACATCACTCCGACTTCCTTCCGTGGTGCATCTCCCTCCCCTCTCTGCGTCTGCCTCCTAGCCTCGCGATTACTTCGGGCCCACCGGACAATCCTGAAACAGGATAATCTCCCTATTTAAGGTGAGCTGGTCAGCAACCTTAATTTCCCTTTGCCACGTAAGGTAGCATAGTCACAGGTCCTGGGGATTGGGATGGGGATATCTTTCAGGGGCCATTAATCAGCCTGACAGTGTCCTTCCGCACATCTGTCTTCATTTGCCCCAGCATCTTCCTGTCTCCACAGCTTGACATGCCCAGGGGCCAGGAGGAAGACTGATTTATTCTGTAGGAAAATGATGAAGGGCAAGTGGCTGGACGAGGTGAAGTTTACACATTCTTCAGGTGCCCCAATCGTGTGTTTGACTCCCTGGGGTTGCCCACATGGTCTTGGGGGTGCTGTTTTTAGAGACCTCTCGCCCTGGGAACAATGGCCCTTAAAAGTATTCTGCTGGCCCTCCCCCCGCATCAACAGAGAAAGGCCTTGTGGTTGGTTTCAGCTTCATCCTCAGCTCGCCTCCCGCTGGGCAGCTGCTCACCCTTGAGCATTGTGCCAGGCTCAGGAGCCAGGCCTCCTGGCTGGGAGAGCGTCTCGGTGAGTCCACAGGTGTTCCCATTTGTCCTGAGGTCAGCTTCCAAATTTTGTCTGTCCCACTGAATGTTTGTTCCTTGCTTTCTGTGGAGAAAACAGAAACAAAAGACATTTTCCCCCATCCTTTTTGGCTGCAGGGAGTCAGGGCAGGTATCACAAGGGCCCCTGCCCACCTGAAGCTGGATCTGTTGGGCCTTATTCCTGAGTGGTCTGGGCTGAGGCTTCGAGGGACGGATCATCTTGCCATCTAGTGGTAAGTGGTGGGACTGCAAGCTACAATGGCCCAAGAACCGTCTGTGCTGGAGCCGCTTTATCCAAGGGCTGCGTTCCCAAGGCCTGGCTGTCCCACAGAACTGCCCGAGGGGGTTTTAAAAAAGACAAATGCCCAACCCTCACTCCACGCCTACTGCACCAGAAACTCCGAGGCCTGGAAATCTATGGTTTAGTAGAATGTAGATCTCTAAGCCTAAACTCAATTACTAGGTTTGCGATAAGACCTGAAAATCTGAATTCTTAAAAAAAAAAACAGAACACCTCTCCAGTGACTCCCTTAGGCGGCTTGACTTAAATACCATTGACTCAGCTGCCCACAAGATAACTGAACCAACTGTGGGATGTGGATTTTTCAACAGGCTGATGGTTAGGGAAGGATATAATATAGCGGTTAATATCTGGGTTAGAGGCCTACTTTTATTACTACCAATTGTGGGACTTTGGGCCAATGTCTAAACTTCTTCCTGCTTCTGTAAAGTAGAGATACGACTACCTGTCTATTGGGGCTGTTTTGAGGCCCCAGTGAGATCATGTGTAAAGCACTTAGCACAGGGCCTGGCCTTCTGAAGCGAGTCCTGTATTGACAGTCCCACTGCTCACACTGTTGGGAGCCCTGTGTCTGATTTCAGTGACATATATATAAGGGAATACATAGATAAGTACTTGCTACAATAACTATTGATAAATTTATGTGCACACTCGGTAATATATGTACATGTACTGTGTACACACATATACACATGCATGTATGTTTATGTATTAGAAAAAATAAAGCCAGCATCTCAGGCCTGTGGTTTCACAGAATTAGGTAGCAATGTTAAGCCTGAGCCAAATTAAAATCATATTTATATTAAGTGGTATGGACTAAATGTTTGTATCCCCTGCTCCAGTTCATATGTTGACATCTCACCCCCAAGGTGATAGTATTAGGAGACGGGGCTTTTGGGGGTGCTTAGGTCATGAGTGAGGAGCCCTGATAGGATTAGGGCCCTTATAAAAGAGACCCCGGAGAGGAGATGGCACTCGCCAGAACCTGGCCACGCTGGCACCCCAATCCCACACTTCAGCCTCCAGGACTGTGAGGACTAAACCTCTCCCAGTCTAGGCTCCTTTGTCGTAGCTGCCGGAACAGACTAAGACGCGAAGTCAATGACCACAGAGCAGGTTCGTGGGGGTGGCAGAAGCAGTCGGGGCAGCCTTGGGGAACCCCTCCTCAGGGGAATTTTCCACTTGGGTTTGGAGATTGGTCTTGGTGACACTGCAGGTTGCCTCCCCTCTATTAGTTGGCTGGCGCTGCCGTAACAAAGTGCGGGGTGGGGCGAAGGGGGCCAGTTAGGGTGCCACTTAACCGAACCTCAGGAAGCAGGAGTGGCGCCGGCCTCACAGACAGTTGGATCCAGGGAACAGGTAGATCCACCCCCACCCCTCATCCCTTCCCCCATCTTGATTTCTGGCTCTGAGTCGGCCCCATTCTCTCAGGCATCTCCTCATGGGAGGGGCATGGCAGGGCAGCCTGCAGCTCTGGGGCACATCTGACAGCTCAAGATCCAAAACGAAAGCGAGGGCTGACCTTCCACCCTCAACGTGAGCCGTCCAGGTAAGGATTCTGATTCCCCCTTCTCGAATCTCAGTGCCCACTCCTGGGGCCATCCAGGGCCGGGGGCTATAGGGATGGGACAGGTCCAGACAAGATCACATGACCTCCCTAAAGGTGGGGGTGGGGTGGAGGGGGTGGAGGCGGTAGGGGCAGTATGACCAGCAGACTCCCACCCTCAAGAATGGGGGAGCAGTTTCCCCAAGGTGGGCTGAAGCAGGGAGCTCAGCGGAGATCCTGAGGCCCAGACAGGGAAAGGAGGTGTCCCCAGGCCACACTGCTTGTGCCTGTGGCAGAGCCAGGGGACGTCAGTCCTGCTCTGTGTCTGAGTCCCAGTGAAGAGTAGGGTGGCTGGCACATCAGTTGCCTTCAGGCTCTGTCACTAAGTTGCTGTGAGACCTTGAGCAAGTGTCCAAAACTTGTCTTGTTTTTTTTTTTTTTAATGGGGATGATGGAGGCAGGGTGTGGGATTAGCTATTATAAACACTCATTCAACCAGACCGTTCTAGTCTCTAAATTATTACCTTGTTTTAAGTTAGGAGCTCGAAAGGCTGGCTTTCCCCGTTAAACCTGTAATTTATAGAGCAATTTTCCACCAGGCGAAGGGCGTGGATCCAGCATCCAATAATGCCATACTCGACAAAGCGGAAGTCCTGCCTGGGAACATCTGGCTTCAGAAATTTTTACTGTAAGCAGCTGGGGGTGACGGCCAGCCTTAGGTCAGGGAGTACGAGCCCAGCCTCCGCAGACAGCCATCTGTCCGTGCTAAGATCCTAGCTCCCACTCATTAGCTCGGGGCCCCGGGAATCTATGTAACTTCTCCATGCCTCAGTTTCTCCCTCTGCCAGTTGAGGAAAACAATGCCTGCCTGAGGGATTCCTGGGGGATTCGAGCACAAGCACACCCAGCTGCGGTTCTCCACGGGGGAGGGTTTTGCCTCCCCAGGGGACATTTGGCAACCTCTGGAGACGTTTGTGGGCTGTCATGACTGGAGGGGGGGGGGATCATGGCATCTAGGGGGAGAGGTCAGGGATGCTGCAGGACAGCCCTGCCTCCCAACAAAGTCTGTCCAGAATGTCAACGGCGCTGAGGGGGAGACACCCTGCCGTGAGGGACAGGGCGGTGTCCAGGCTAGGCCTGGCCTCTGGGTCCAATGTCCCTCAATTCTCAGTTCTGTTCCTGGCGTTTCCGTGAGCCACTGGGCGCGCGGACTCAAGTTTCTTTCCCTCTCTGAGTATTGGGGTGAGGGGGGTGCTCCCTGCCCTGGAATCCGACTGCCCTGCCCCGCCTGCACGTGAGAGGATGCATCGTTTGGGAAAGAGGAGCCCCCTTGGGCCACGTTGAAGGATCCCACGCTGTCCCCCGAGAGCCACCGCACCGGACACTCTGTTCTCTCACCAGTGCAAGCATTGTCCCCTCAGGCTGTGCGGCCTGGTGCTGACCCCACCCCTGGCGGACTTGGGACCCTGTCCAAGCCCAGGAGGCTCCACCCTGAGACTCTGCGGGAACAAGAGGCCCTGTCCTGGGCAGCTCTTGCTAAGCTGGGACGTTGCATATCTGGTGGTCATTTTTGCCAACAGCTGGGGATAACCTGTCTGGGAATGAAGCTGATACAGAGGAAAGCAAAGCCATTTCTTTATTTAAAGATGAAGAAAAATGAAGATCCTGAAAATATCGTTCGATGCTCTGTATCCAGCCTTGTCCAAACCAGTTGTGGTCTTGGACTGCTGTTTACAAAAAACAATAAATCTTTCTATTTTTAAACCAATTTTCGAGTTAGGTTTCTGTCTCATGTCACTGGCTAATACAGAGATCCCACCTGTCCTGTCCTAGAATTTTTGTTTCCTCCAGCTGAGAGAGCTTTGCCAGCAGGACAGAGCACGCCTGGACTCCTTTTTGAGTGATGCCGCCTGCTAAGGTAAGTCCCAGGCTGGAAGGTGGGGGTGAGTGTGGGCTCACCGCCGCTGCCGGAGGTGGGGAGTGCGCCGTGGCAGGGACAAGCCTAGTGTCTGGAGGCAGATGACTGCGTTCAAGTCTCTGTCCCGTTGATTTCTTAGCTTTACAGAGCCCCATTTCACAGATGCAAGGCCCTCGGCTTTTCCCGCCTCAGTTTCTGCATCTGTGAAATGGGGTCATCTCCCTTCTCAAAGAGGCTGTTGGGAAAATTAAATGAGAACACGAATAGAAAAAGGCCATCTCATCCATAAAACGCTGTGCAGTAGGATTTATTGTTACAGTGTTAAAATTCACTCTTGGGAAGACATTGGGGGCCACGACCCGCAACTGAAGGCCCGGAACACCATCTTTGCTCGTGGACAGCTGTTCCCTTTGCAGTCCCCACCCTCACCCCGTGTGGGAGGGCTCAGGAAATCCCCCTCACCGGCCGGCCACTGCCAATAACCTTCGATACAGAAGTCGCTATTTCCCACGAGGTGTTTGATCCTCACCACTCAACTGCCTGGAGCCTATTGGAGCCTCGACGAGCAGCACAGACGTGATGGTGCCCAGATGGGCAGGGGAGAGCTGGGCTTGGAGCAGCGGAGGGACCTGGGTGCCCCTGCACTGAGCCCAAGAAGTCACATCTTGCCAAAATCGCCACCTGCTGCCAGACCCAGCGCTCAAGAAGACCTCAAGATGTTCTGAGGCCCTTCCATGCTGGCTGGGCTGTGTGGAGACCCCGCGCCCTCGACTTCACCTGGCCAGGTTCTCGCGCGGCTTCTCCCTGCCTCTGGCAGCCTGGGGTCTGGTAACCGTGATTTGACAGGATTTCTGGGAGAAAGGCTCTGCGCAGCCAGGGACGAAGGGGTCTTTCAGAGGCATCTGGGGTCAGAAAGGAGTCTCCCAAGCAGGTACCTTCTGATAGCTCTGGCCCCCAGCTTTTGGGAAGAACACGAGGTGCCTCTCTCTGTCTACCTTGATTCTCCCCGACCTCTGGCACCAGCTACCCCTTTGCAAACGGCCAGTACCTATGGGCACAAGCCACAGCACCTTTCGGAGAAGCACATCGTATTGTTCCTAGGTCCAGAAGCCCTTGAAGGACCAAGACCACGACTCAGGCTGTTTGGATAGGACGTGGCAGGTCAGTGTTCCATCGGTGGCTGCTCTGCCAGCTTCGGGTCATCAGCGACCAGAACCTCTCTGCCAGGTCTTTCTGAATCCCCACTCTTCATGTTCACCCTTGAGGCAGAGTTGACGTTTAGGATTTTCCCAGCAGACGAAGCCCACCTGATCTAGCCCTGTGTGGAGGTTGTTAACTTATCAATCAACCTGTCCTCATGTTGAAAAATCATCTCAAACGCTCGCCCGGCTGCCAGGGATACGAGCATCGGGTGGGAGAGGATGTGCGGTTAGGGCATCACTTGGACTAAAAAGTGCATTTGAGGTTGCCCACGCTGCCCCAGGTGTGCCGGCTTGGTGCTGCAAGGTTTTGGGCAATGTCACCCCTGCCACTGACCCCCGATTGTCTGCTTGTCCATCTTGTCCCCAATGGGACTGATTCAGGGAATAATGCAAGCTTCATTACTGTCAACTCAGGTGAATGCTGGTTTCACATAATTAGGGCTGCATTCAGGTACCCCCTGCTATTCTTGCTCACCTTGCAGGAATTTGCTGCCTCGTGAGAGGCAGATCTGGGGTCCTGGGTCCCCCAGCCTGGATGCTGGCTTGGGAATGGCAGGAAGTTGGACTCCTCGATCTGGGCTGCAGGGTCTGCAGGTTTAGGCCCCTCGTGTGGCTGGATGTTAATGAAGACACTGGGATTTGGCGCCTCAGCCAAGCCAAGGCAGGTACTGGAGTGTCACCCCTCAGGCCCTGGAATCAGAAACGTGTGCCTAGGAGGCCAAACACGTAGATGAAAGGGGGCTGTCCACCCGGCCACCTCCCAGGCGTTTGGCTCCATGCTGATGTTAAGAGGACATGCCGTGGTCTCGGCACTGGGGGGATTTCTTGAGTTCCTCGGGCTCCGTTCGTGCATTTCCCATGACGGGAAGCAATCCATTGGCTTCAAGGACGTGTGCTCTGAGGCTGACACCTGCAGCGAGTCTCAGACATTCTAACCTGTCCCTGACTCTCGGTGCAAGCGCCTTCACTGGAAGTTGATCACGGCGATTCCAACCAATGATCTGCTTTGATAACCGAAGTGTTAGGTAGAACTCCAGTGTGCTTGGTCCTTCCCGAATCATCGCTCAGCGTTGAGGTCCGTGAAGTCGGGCCTGAACACTCGGACTGGTTTCCAAAGGCTGTGCATGTGGGATCGCGATCTCTCTCCTCGTTGGTCAAGCCCTACTGGGGGCTTTAGAGAATCTAAACAGTAAACATGCCTTGTCCTTCTTTGGCACATTGTTCCAGTCATAAGGAGTTGGAGAGAGCCACTTCAAGGTCAGTTTTGTGTTGTAAATGAAAAATTAGACAGCTCACCCCGCTCCCCACCCCACAACTTCCCCGCCTGTCTCCTGAGAGGTCACAAAGTGTGTTACAGACATTAGCAAGTGTTAACCCTCACGATGTCCCTGGGAGGGAACCGGAGTATCGTAGATGAAGACATTGAGGCACAGAGAGGTGAGGTCACTGGGAAGAAACCACACAGCAGAAACGGTGGCAGAGTCAAGAAAAGGGCTGGGGGTTCTCGCCACCATCTCAACGACTTTGCTCTGCGAGATTCGTCTCAGTTAGGACATTGGTGAGCACATCTGTTTCAAGTGACAGAGACATCACGACAAAGGTTCGTCGAGTTAACAGTGATGAGCATTTTTCTAGCCCCAATCTCAGATCCGTTGCCACGTTTGGTAGAATTGTCACAGATGTCCCTGATCCTGTTGTCATAATGTTCTTCACCCCGACAGGATAACTGCATTTCCCGGGAACGTTGCTGCTGGGCCCCACCTTGCACAGATCATTCACCTGTCCCTATCGCGTGTAGCCACTCCTGGAGGAAGGGGAAAACAGCTCTTCGACATGTCCACCCCTGTGTGACACGTGGCTTTTAGGGTAGAGGAAATGACCTCCCCATCCAAGAGAGATTCAGTGACCCAAAATAGAACCCGAGTTCTCAGTCATGGGCATAAGGATGCTGGAGCTGAGATCTCCCTCCGTCTGACTTCTCAGCGAGAGGCAGCACTTCCTGCCATCCTGGTGGCAGGAAAGGTCTACGCGTCCACTGGTCAGCCTCACGCTTTGCCTGCTCTGAGCACTGTCACCACTGGGCTCTTCATGTCTTGGTTGGGATCCCACCTGCTCCTCCTGGGAGGGCATTTTGTGGGGGGAATCATAGCCTCTTTCCACCTTGGCAGCTCAGTTCAAGGCTCTGGGACCACTTGGACTGCTCAATGGCCAACAGTCACTCTGAGGTGGAGTCTGGATTATGGAAAGGCCGGGCACTGTGACAAGTCCTCTGGACCAGCCTCCTTCTGTTGAGCAGGAAGCCTACGGCTGGTACCCGCCTCGCTCCTCAGCGGTCTGCTGAGATTTTTGCTGGCGGCAGAGGAATATCCTCAGCCCCAGGTCACTATGTACAGTGGTGATGGCGTCCGGCTGCTCTTCCTCCATGTGTGTCTCTGCGTTGGGTCTGGCGGAGCATTGGCTCCTTACACGTTGGTGACCTCCAGGCTGTTGTAGCCTTCCAGACGGCGCTGCTCTGGCCTGCCCTGGGGGTCATCGTCTCCACAATCCTCATTCTGGAGAGAGCCGTAGTCATCATGGAAGTCGGAGTCTTTGCTGCTGAAACCCCTTCCTATCTTCCCCAGGGGCAACTGAGAAGAGAGGAACGAGACCAAAGGTCAGGAAGAAGAGAAAAAGGCATTGAATGTTTCTGGATCTGGAACACATGGGGTCTCCAATTCTAATTGCTGTGTGACCTTGAGTAACTTACATCACCTCTCTGCGCTCCTCCTCCTAATATTAATAATCCTCTACTGCTCAGGGAGACTGAGGGGGTTTTGTGAGTTAACATTAGGAGAGAGCTTTGTGTTGCCAACTGGAGGGAACGGGTCGGTTACTAAGGGCGAGGACAAATATAGTCTGATTATCCACAAAAGTCCCCATCTTCCTCCTCAGTGGGAGATTTGAGAACGGGTATAATGGAGGAGAGGCGAGACTGAGCATGGGCGTGAGGTCTGAGTGCATTCCCGGGCCAAGGGGAAGTATTCTAGCACCGCCTGGTGAGGCAGCAGGAGTGTGGGTTTTGGAGACACACAAACCAGGGTTCGATTCCCTGCTTCGCTACTTCCCAGCTGTGTGACCTTGGATAAGTCACCAGCCCTCTTGGAGCCTCAGTTTTCTTAGCAATTTCTCCAATAGGAATAGTAATTCCTACCTCCCAGAGTTGTCGAAAGAGTCGAAATCCCATCTGTAAAGCACACAGCAAGGTGCTATTATCCTACACAGTAGGTCCTCAATATTTATCCCTTATTTTGAACATGCCTCTGTTACAGTAATCATGACAATGCTTTGTAATTATTTATTTGCTTGATGGCCTTTCTTCCCAGACTAGTGTTTCTTAACATTTTTTTTTTCATTATTGGCCCCCTTAAAAAGAGCCTTTTAGACATTTTTTCCCTAATCACAATCCCTCCATGAAACTGTCATTTCACAGATATACTGTGCTTCTGTGTACGTACCATGTGTATATCCGTATGTCACCTTGGAAGGGTGATAATTTATTCATGCTGATACCCCCGTGCTTAGGATGGGGCCTGGAACACTGTTAGGACCCCAAAACTGTTTACTGAGTGAGCAGAAGACGTTTTAGGCTCTCTGCTCTGCCACCTGTGTCTACACACTGCCATTTAGGAATCTGAGTGTCCGAGTCTGTTTGATTGGCCCCAAATCGCATACGTTTCTTACAGCAGAGGCTCATCCGCTGCTATGGGGTAGGTCACTGGAGTTCAAAATCTAGGTCGGTGGTTCTCAGGGTTTGGGGTGCATGGGAACCCTCTGGGCCGCCTGGCTGCACGAGGGTTCCCCCTTATTCCAGATGCCCCTTGCTCCAGGAAGCACAGGTGGGCCCCGGCATTTTCGTGTTAAGCAGCCACCCAGGTGACTCTGATGGGGCAGGTGAGACCTGCACTTTGAGCTACTACTCTAAGCCATGTTGGGGCCCTCAGCATCATGCAGGTGGCATCTAGGGCCTCACTCCCAGCTGCATCTGTGACCCGGCCTAGCGGTCCCCCCACCCCCTCCAGGCCAACGCAGGAGCAGAGAAAGGACAAAGAGGGCCTCGATGACAAAAAAAGCGCGACTTACCCGGCCAGCCTTGTACTTGATGCCACCGCTGTTCTCTTCCTTCCCGGCCCGGGTGGCACTGGAGGCCCTCCCGGGGGGCGTCCCAAAGCGCTCAGCCTCCCGGATGCCCGTGGAGCTGGGGAGAGACCCATTTCAAGTCAGCAGGGAGGGCCCCGTCAGCCGCTGCCACCACCAAGAGACACTCACACTGGCGACAATGACCATAACAGCTGCAATTTGCTGAGTACCTCCTACGTGCCACCATGGTGCTAAGCACTTTATAAACACAGTCCTCACGACGGGCCAGGGGTTGGGGCTGCCATCCCTGGACTACAGGTGACGAAAAGGGGGCACAGAGAGATTAACCATTTACCCAGGATTCCGCAGCTCGAAGTGGCAGAGCCAAGTCTCTGAGACACCAAAGTCTCGCTCTGAACCGTCCAGTGTACTGCAGACCTGACCAGGAAGGGGAAGATGATGAGGCGGGGATCCTTAGATGTCAGCTAATTAGTTGTGACTGGAGAAGCATTGGGACAATTTCCCCGACTCTGCATTTAGATCTACGTTCATTCCCACCTACTCGCTGCCTTACGTTATGTCCCATTACCCTGTGTTGGGTAAAAATCGTAGAGAGCTGCAGTTAGAATAGGATTAGGCAAGCTTCGGCCTGAGGGCAACATCCAGCCAGCTGCCCGATTTTGTGAATGGTTTCATGGGAACCCGGCCACGCCCACTTGTTTGTGAGTTGTTTAAGGTTGCTTTCTCGCTATAGAGTAGTCATACTCAATAAGGCTCTCAAGTGCCCACATATGTACTATCTGTCCTTTGATAGAAAAAGTTTGCCGACGCCTGTGTTAGAATGTCCGTGGCATAGAGTCTGCGTGGAGTACAGAGTTAGGTAAAAATCCCGGTACGGAGCCAGGGGTTCTGGGCTGAGTCCTCCCGCCCACACCCTTCTTCTGTTAGATTTTGGGCAAACCACCGTCTCCGTGGGGTTCCTTGCCCAAGGGTTGGCCTCCGCCCAGGCAGGAAGCCTTCTGCACCTCCTCCGTCGACCTCACCAAACCCAAGGGACTTGTGTCCAGAATCTTTCTAGGGCTTCAGCGAGATCAAACTCCTGGTTTTACGATTCACTGGCCACATGACCTTGAGCAAGTCACTTCACTTCTCGAAAGCTTGGTTTCTGTATCCGCAAAATGGGGATCCTAGAAGGGTCAACCTCATGACGTTATCGTGAGGGTTAGTGACAAAGTGTGTGAGAGCTTAGCTAGAATCAATAAATGACTACAATAATAATTCATATTAATACTTGAAACATATGACAAATTGGCTCTGGCTGACAGGCAGCCAGCAGTTGGCTTTGCAGGAGCTGTGAGCCTCGGCTCGGGCCTTCATTGAGAGAAGTATCTTTTAATCTGCCTCGGAGAAGCTCTGCTTCTTCTGGGGCAAACTCTGCTGCAAGTTCAAGGGAGGGGAGCTAGCACTGGCCAACTGGATGGCAAATAGAGCTGCGTTTTTGGATCCACGGGTGCCGGGGGCTCCCCCCTAGTAGGGAGGAGCCTTGTTTTCTGCGAGCCAGGAGCTAAGGTCTTCATTAATGACTACCCTCTCTCCTTCACCCAGAGATGAAATTCTCTGGGCCTCGTGGGAAACAGTTCTAAATGCAGAAGCCGTGACACGCAAAACTCCCTCTGCCAGCTGTTTGCTGTCGTGCGTGGAACTGCATGACAGCCCCCTGACTCATGGACACGGGCGCCGGGTGAGCTTGGGAGAGCCACAGGTTCCTTCTCTTATCTTCGGCAAAGATGAGATAGAAGACCAGAGAGGGCGCGTGCCTCAGCTCAGCCAAGGACAGACCAGACACAGTGGCAGGAATGGAACTTGAACTTGGGCCTCTAGGATCCAGATCTAGACCATGCTTTTCCCACCACGGGGGACAGCGTAGGACCGTGGGCTCCACATCAGTGGCCTGGCTCGACTCCTCGGCAGCTGTGTCACTGGGACTATGTGCTCTTATCTAAGGGGAAATAATCGTAGCACTTCTCTCGCAAGGTCACGGTGAGGATTAAATGAGTCGATACATACAAAGGGCGAGAAGCAGCTGGCATACCATGAATAATCGCTATGATTATATCCCACTGTGACAAATACAGGTGGTGACGGGCACAGACCTGGTCTGAGTCCCTGCTCAGCCGTCCCCTAGCTGCGCCCTTGTGCCCGCTGATTACCTCGCTGGGTCTCAGTTTCCCCATCGATACAGTGGAGCCTGGCAAACAGCTCTGGACTTAACAAGCTATCCCCTGAACAGAAAGTGGCTGCCTTTGTGGTGGGGACAGAGGCATATGGGGGTGGCCCCTGCCAAATATCTCCCCTTCTTATTCTTTCCACAGTAACTGAAATCCCACCCTGTTACTCCTTTGAATTAACACCCGTGAAAACACAGATGCTTCAGGAAATAAGCCAAGCACAAGACTCAAGTCCTTGGAGGCTCAAAATGGCTTCCTGAATATTTCCGGTCACTTTGTCATACTTCGAGGGGATGGAAGGCTGGCTGGAAGGATGCTTTTGATGAGGGAAGGGTCTGGAGATCAAGGCATCTCCGTGGGATTTCTCGAGTCAACGCAGCGGGCATCCCGGGCTCTAAAAAGGCATCGTGGTGCAGGAGGGAAGACCCTCCCCCGGCGGGGCTCACCTTTGCCAGCTGGTTGACCTGAGGTGCTGAGTCTCAGCCAGTCGAATGAGGAATTACCAGCCTGGGATGTGCAAGATGCTTCCATGAGGATGAATGAAGTAGGGACAGAAAGAGTATCAGTTGGCCACCCACTGTGTGCCGGGCCCGATGCCCGGTCCTCACCCACGTTACCTCCTTGAACCCTCACAAAAGCCCTGAGAAGGGGCTGTGATTGTCCCTACTTCAGGTTATGGAAACTGAGGGCGAGTTTCTTGCTAAATTGTACAGATGATTTTAGCACCTGGCCTCTGCGCTCACAGTTCAGTGATTGATTGGTGCGGGGTGGACAAGAGCGTATAAAACATCACCGTCTTGTAGGTGCCTGAAAATCTCCATGTGCCCCTTCCACCCCCGCCCAGGTGACGTGCCGAGTGGCCTGAGGACATTCCCTGTTGCTTGGATCTCTCAGGTGCAGGCTTGGGAAGCCTGCCAGCTCTGGAGGTGGGAGACGTGACAAGGACCCTTACTCTGTGTGCTTGAGATTCCAGTCTGTCTGGGCTCATGATGGACTTGCTCTTCGCCGCTGAAAGGCTAGTGACAAAGCTGGGGCAAAGTGACAGGAAGGGCAGCCCCCTGTAATCAGTTCGAGAGGAGACTGCTCCACCCGGGTACTTCAGTCTTCGTGTGAAGTCGGAGGACAGGAACTGTCCAGCAATCGTGGGGCACCCATGTGTCAGGCACGCCGCGTACAGTTTGAATTTTTGTGACGAAGCTGTGAAGTAGGGGTGAATCATATTCCCACGTGACCGATGAGGAGACTGAGGCTCAGAGAGGTGAAATCACTAGCTCGTGTTCAACACAGCTAGAGAGCAGGGAAGTCAGGATTTGAACCCATTTTCCTGCGGAGGATGGAAGGGAGGCAGCAGAAGAGGCACAGGTGGTGGGTCTGGAGTAATCATTGCTGATATTTCTGTTATTGGGTGCGTTACGGTGCTCATGTTTTCTTGCCAATTGCTTTACACATCATTTCACCTCATCTTTTCATCAGCCCTTTGGTTGGTAGACACTGATGAATCCCCATTGTGCAGATGTGGGAAGAATGGCTCAGAGAGGTTAAGTCCTTTGTCTGAGGTCACACAGCCAAGAATCGGTGCTACTAGGATTTGAACCCAGGTTGCCTGGCTCTTGTGTGCCACAAGCAATCCTGGCTGGGACATACGTTTTTGTTTTTATGTCTGCCAAACCAGTTCTTGTCTGGATGAGGAGCCAAAGCCTTTCTCAGATAAACAGAGCCCGCCCAGAGACCTATTAAAAAGAAGAAACAGAGGCAGCCTGAAGCTAGTTCAGGGGGCCAGGCTGGTCCCTCAAAGAAAGGCTATGGGTCTGGAGATGAGGACCAGCCCTGTTTCTGTTCCCTGGGGAGGGTAGCTCACCTCTGTTCAGTCACTCTGCTCCCCGCCCCCTTCCAGAAAGGTGGACTGAAGAACAAATCA
Source organism: Pteropus medius (assembly GCF_902729225.1). Classification (NCBI taxonomy): domain Eukaryota; kingdom Metazoa; phylum Chordata; class Mammalia; order Chiroptera; family Pteropodidae; genus Pteropus; species Pteropus medius. The sequence goes on from NW_024350927.1 coordinate 2,737,818, forward strand.
ATAGGAAACGTGTCCTTCATTGCTGGGGTGCCCCGGGGGTCTCAGGGAAAGGCTGTTCCCACCAGTCCTGGGCCATGTTTAGAAGGAGGAGGGAGGGGTCTCTCCCATTATTGCGGTTGGGCCTGGGAGTTTACACCCTGTGGCGGTGGCCCAAAAGTCCCTTTGGAGGGGACCAGAGATCACCATCTGCCATGGCGTTTGGCTTAGCTGGGGACTCTTACACCGAAAATCCCTCAGGCACTCCTGCAGCTCTGCCTTCTTCCACCCGACTGAGGTCCCCACGCGGAGGACCTTGACTCACGACGCGTGGGCAGACGCGTGTAGGAAAACAGCGTCGTGGGAAGAGGTGACAACAAGGAGGCAGTCCTGAGGCCCGGGGCTGGCACTACGTCCCCGGTTCCCGGGCGACCGACCTCAGATTCCTCCAACATAAAATGAGCAGAGGGACTGAGTCCATTTCCCTCTTCCTCATCCTGCTACCAGGAGGATGGCTTCGTCTGACTCTCGAAGGAGTCGCTGACAACTTCGAGAGCCCACCCCGTTTATGCCCACCTGAAACCTCCCCAGTGCTCACCCACTAATCCAAGGCCGTCCTCAACACACCTGCCACCTCATGGGTGATCGAGGGCTTAATCAGGCACATGGATGTCTGCTAATGTTTAGCTAGTGCCACCTCTCCAGGGCTCAGGATATGTTAAGCCTGTCACAGATCACATGGTTCCAGAGGGAGGTCAGGGAGGATAGACGATTCTGAGTAGAAAAGCCTTTTTCCTGCTCCCATTGATTCATGGCTTCTGGATGACGGTTCTCGACAAAATTTGTCTCCATAAGGACCACCTCAAAAGGCTCGAAATGTAGATTCCTGGTGTCTTGTAGGTTTGCGTTGGGGACAGGGGATCTGCATTTTACAAGGGACCCAATTATTCTGCTGCAGGGTCTGCAGACCTCACTGTGAGAACCACTTGGGTACCAACGGAGAAGGGACCCTGCTACAGATGCATGATTTTCTCCCAAGCCTCAGTTCCTGAATCTGCATAACATGATGTGTGGCCCAGCTGCTTCCTGAAGCGCCATATGGTTTGGAGGTTCAGCACTCAGGTTCGACTCAGAGAGTCTTAGGTTCAAATCTGGGCTCTGTCAACAGAATGAATAAATGTTTCGCTAGTCTGACCAAGAAATCAAGAGCAAAGATTCAAACTACTAAAACCAGAAATAAAAGAGGGGACATTACTGCTAACTTTACAGAAATAAGAGGGATTATAAGGGAATTGGTTATACAATCAATTGTATGCCAACAAATTAGCTAACCTAGATGAAATGGACAAATTTCGAGAAAGAGATAAACTACTGAAGTTGACTCGAGAGAAATCGAAAAATCTGACTAGGCCTATAACAAGAAGGAGATTGAATTCGTAATAATAATAGTAATAATAATAATAATAATAAAACTTCTCACAAAGATAAGTCCAGGACCAGATGGCTTCTCTGGTGAATTCTACCAAATAGTTAAAGAAAAATGAGCACCAATCCTTCACAAACCTTCCCCCCTAAAACAGAAGAGGGAACACTTCCCAACTTACCCCAGGAGGCCAGTATTACTCTGATACCAAACCAGACAAAAACATCACAAGTTTTCATCACAAGAAAACTACAGACCAATATCTCTTACGAATATAGATACAAGAATCCTCAAGAAAATACTAACAAATCTAATTCAACAACATATCCAAGGATTAGACCACAAGTGGGATACTAGGAATGCAAAGTTGGTTCAATATATGAAAATCATCAGTGTATACAGCGTAATAGAACAAGGACAAAGCCAGGCTCTGCCGCTTACTAGCTGTGTGATGTCGGGCAAGTACCTTGGCCCCTTTGAGCAAGTTTCTCCGTCTATAAAGGAGGGTGAATGGCATGAATTTCTTGGCTTGTCATGTGGATGAAATCGCCGCACAGAGCTCAGCTAAGGGTTACTTAACCCTAACTGCAATGTGAAGATGAGACTCTGCTGGGACAGGCCTAATTTACCTGTGCAGGTGTTTATTCTCCGGTAACTTTTCAGAGGAGGAGATGGGGACAGGTGGTTTGATCTGGTGGTCTATTTGCCTGGACCGTAAATGCCATTACTGTGCCCATCCCTGTCCCCAAACCTCTGTCCTCACAGTTGTCCCTCCCTGGAATGGCCACCGACCCACCTTCACGTGGTCTTTCTTTACACACTCGCTACTCATTCCCCTTCCCTAAGTGCTCGAGGCGTTGGGGATTCAACCACATGCTTTATTCCAGACCTGGCTGCTCTTCCGTCTCTTTCTGGTCTATGACGTTTGGGCTAAAGCGTTTTGCTTCCCTGAGCCTCGATTTCCTGATCTGCAAAAGAAGGCCACCTTGTCGCAAGGGACGAGTGGGATCCAGTAAGCGAGGGCGCCGGGATGGGAGGTCGGGACCATCTGCTTGTGGTTCCCTGCGGCCCGCACTCACTTGGCCGGGTGGAAGACGGTGCTCATCTCCTCCGCCAGGTGCCTCCGGAGGATGTGCTTTCCGCTGGGGATGCCCAGGGCGGTGGCCATGGCCTCGGCGTTGAACGTGGGCTCCAGCACCAGCACGGCGCCGTGGACGCCGCTGTTGGTCAGGTTGTCTGCGTACTCCTGAGGGCAAGGCACGAGGCTGGTTAGCCCGCGGGGGCCACCCTGCTGGCTGAGAGGGGCACCCCGTTAGTCTGAGAGTGCAGCCCTGAGGGCCTGAGGGGGCTCAGCTCCGACTGGGGGATACACCTCCAACAGCAAAGCCTTCACTCCTTGGGGATCAGTTTGAGGGAGAACACCCCCTCGCTCTTTTAGGGCCCTGAAGGCAGTGACCAAGACTATTTTGTCACTGACATATCCCCAGACCTTGGCAGGCAGACCATAGATGCTTGTTGAATGAGAGGATGGACCCGCATTTGACCGCACACCTGCTCAGGAGAATGAGGTTGGCTCAGCATCCCCCACCCCCACTATGAGAGAAGCATCATTAGTAGAGGGGTGGGGAGGAGTTCTCTCTTTTTGAGTGACGGGAGGCAGGCTATTCTTGCCAGCCCAGGCAACGGTGCCCCAGCTCACACAAAAATGGATACTGGTTTACACACAAATGTGCATGGGATTTGCACCTGCCTGAGAGTTACCCTCACACCTGCCATCACCCCTCACCTTTAGGTCGATATCGCGAACCCACTTGAGCACCCGCTGGTTGGTCCAGACCACGGGGTCTACGTTCTGCGTCTCACATCGGGCTCGGCGTTCCTGGAGGGCCTGGTGGGGAGGGGGAGAGTCAGGTGGGGGTACAGGGAGCACACCGAGGTCACGTGGTGCTGGCAGAAACCTCGGTGTGCCAAGGTGAGGAGGGGTCTGGCTGGGCCATGCAAGGCTGCTAGAGCCACATCAACTGGTCAACCTATAGCTTGGCCTTTCACTATGGAAAACAGGGAGAAGCCCCCTGCTGGGGGTGGAGGGAGCCAGGGGTGGCGTGTCCGGGGGAGCGGGGCTGGGTGAGACTCACGGCAGCTGCTTGCTTAGCTTGAATATGCACCCCCACATCACCTGGCATGAAGTGAGCACTCATTGCATGTTTGTTGAAGGACACCCGACAATGAGGCCCTTCCATGTGGGTCCATCCAGCTTCTGGGGGCAGCCAGTGTCACCCTAGTACAAAACCT
>NW_024350927.1:2744672-2857088 GCF_902729225.1 Pteropus medius
CTGTATGGTGCTGTGAAGGTGGATACATGTCATGACACGTTCGTTCAAACCTGCAGTACCTACAACACCAAGAGGGACCCCTCATGTGAACTCTGAACTCTGCGTGGTGATGATGTGTCCGTGTAGGTTTGATGGCAGCAAACGTTCCATCTTGCGGGGGAGGCCGTGCACGTGTGGGGGCCGGGGGTACACGGAAAAGCTCTTCCCCTCTGTTTGCTGTGAAACGAAAACCGTTCTAAAAGCAAAGTCTTTAAACAATGAGGGAGAAAACAAAGACTATTTTAACGGGCAAAATTGAAAGAATCCATCATCAGAGGAATGAACTCTAAGAAGTGTTAAAGAAATTTCTTCAAGAGGAAAGAAAATAATAACCGTGTGGAAATTTGGACTACGCAGAGAAATCAAAAAGAGAACTCTGAAAATGCGACGACAGAAAGATAACCCAATTCATAAACGGACAAAGGACTTGAACAGACATTTCTCCGAAGAAGATACAAGAATATCCAACGAGCACATGATAAAATGCTCAACATCACTAATCATTAGGGAAATGCAATGAAATGCCATCTCGCGCCCATCAGAATGGCTATTATCAAAAAAAGAAAGAAAGAAAGAAAGAAAGAAAGAAAGAAAACACGTGTTGGGGATGTGGAGAAATTGGAACCCTCGTGCACTGTTTTGTGGGTGCAGTCGCTAGAGAAAACGGTATGGGGGTCCTTCAAAAAATTAAAAATAGAATTACTATACGATCCTGCAATTCCACGTCTGAGAATAGACCCAAAAGAATTGAAAGTAGGGTCTTGAAGAGGTATTTGTACATCCATGTTTAGAGCAGCGTGATTCACAACAGCCAAACGTGGAAGCTACCCGAGTGTCCATCAGCGGATGAATGGATAAGTGAAATGTGGTCTATACATGCAATGGGATCTTATTCAGCCTTATAAAGAAAGGACATTCTGCAAAATGCTACAACATGGGTGAATCCTGACAGTGTAAAATGGAACATGTTATTTATATATATATGAAAACAGTAGCACAAAGGCAAGAGAAGAAACCATCTTATACTGTACACGACGTTGCGTAATATTTGAAGCTAGACACTGGTAAGCTAGGTATGTATATTGTAACCCTAGAGCAACAATGAAAACATAAAACAAGTATAGTTTATAACCAGGAGTGAGAACATTCAACTAAGAAAAATTAAGTCAGTCAAAGGGAAAAAAAGAACAAGGGGTAGATTTAAATAAAATAAAACAAGCAAAGCATCCCTGTGGCTTCCTTTTCCAGGAATAAAATCGGAAGTCCTTGGAGGAGCCTTGTCAGGTCTAATCGTCCCCTCGCATACTGAGCTCGGGCTTGGGGGCTGTGGGGGTCCCTCTCCCCAAGCCTCTCCCCGCACCCATGTCCTTCCAGCCCTGTTCCTCACCCCCAGGTCTCAGTGTGCAGAGGCTTGGTCTGACTGTGTTGCCTGAAGCTGCTCCCCGCAGCCTGAGCCATGTGCCGCTAAATATTTTCTTCAAAGCACTAATCACACATGGAACTTGAAAATCAATCGATCTGAGCAAAGGGACTCGGTTCTCTGCTAGACAGCCCGCTTGGTGCTTGGCACATGGCAGACGCTTCATTGGAAGGACTATGGGAATGAAGGGTGGGGTCCAGGCTTCACTCTCCCTCCTCCGGGCCCTTAGCCACCCAGAACCTCTGGGTCTGCCTGCAGCGGCCAGGGCTTCCTGGTCTCTCTGTCCCTAGGCCTGTTCTGCAGCCCCCCACACTCTTCACCTGCTCAACTCCCACAAGACACTGCTGAGATATTGCTCTCCCTGATGCCTTCGAGAACTCTCGTGCTGGGTCAGGACCCTCTCTGAGCCCAGAGCCTCCTGGAGTCCCACTCCTGCACCTGTCACCTAGATAATCGCTGCTTACCTGGCCGGCTGCCCATTAGACCGTCAGCTCCTGGAGGGCAGGACCAGGAGCGGCATGTCTACTAACACCCAGGGGCCCCACCTGGCTCAGAGTTAATGCTCAACAGCTTCTGTTCGATAATCCGATGCTTGGGAGACAGAGCAGGGCTGGTGAGTGGGACACTGGCTCTACCCAGCCTGAGTCCCTGAACTGGGACCTTCTGGCTCAAGACCAGCTCCTTTCTGGAATGAAGAGCACCTGGAGAGACCCCCTCCCAGGGGAGACCCCCTTCCAGCCCCTCTAGCACCTGCTCCAACTTTGTCACTTCAGGGGGACCCTTCCCAGGCCCAGCTATCATTGCTCTCTCTCCTGGGCAGGAATCAGAGCTCACAGCCCCCTGAATCGGACGCCACTGGTCCAGGGTTGTCACTGCTGGGAACCAGAATGACTCCTTTCTGGCCTGAAGGAAAGGTTTGCTCAGCAAATTAGTGGTACAGTTGGACGTGGGGTGAAGGGGTGGGAGGGGCACCTCGCTTACCCGGCTGGAGAGAGGCCCATTTATAATCAGCAATATCTAGCTGCACGCCGACAATTAATACACTCCTGCCCTTCCAAGCGGCTCTCTTTTCATTAAAGCTGTCCCCATGGGGCCTTAGCTTGGCAATACTCTCCCAGCTGTTGGTCTGAGTTATTGTAAGCACCCAAGTCGAATAAAATGCATGACCTTGAAAGTAATTCAGACATTTTACAAAATTTGACACTGTCCCCTCCCTAAACTGGGGTAGGTTAGACCATGAAGTCCAAGTTCAGCCATAGATGTAGATATCATCTAGGTTGTTATTCAACATAGGCGAGGCCGTGCTAGCTCCGAGACCTTGCACCTCTGCACCCCAGTTTCCTCATCTGTAAAATGGGGCCAATCACGCTCGCCTCCTGGAGATGCGAAGACCAAAAGAAGTAAGCAAAGGGAAAACCTTTCGCATAGGGTCTGAGATGCATCGGGTGTTCCAGAAATAGTACATTTTTTTTTTTGAAACTTTACTGTTGTTTTTAACACAAAGGCGACATGGGATCGTGGGAAGTGAATTGACTTCAAAGTTCGATGTCTTATAGTGTGACTCTGTGTCCATGACTTCTCTGGGGCTCACTTTCTCCGTCTTTAAAATGGGGGTGAGAATGTCTATCCTGCATTGATGTTTTGATGGTTGAATAAAATCATGTCCATAAAGTCACAGGTGATGGTTGGGCAAGTGTTGGTGGATTTTGTTGTCGGTGTTTTATAGTACGGGGAACTTGGCCCAGAGAGGGCCATGTCACACCCAAAGTGACACGGGATGTGTTCTTGATGATGACCCCACTGGGGTTCTTACCCTACAGTCCATGTACTCCTAAATTTTTTTTGGGTGGGTCAGAGGGTCCCAGAATGCAAACTTATGAAGTTTTGAAGATTTCTTCTGGGGAAATTGTCAGAAATTTTTATTAGACTCTCCAAGGGGCCATGATCTACAAGTTAAATAACTGCTGTCCTAATTCACCGTCCTTCACTTCCTAGGTGGAGAAACTGAGTCCCAGCAAGGGCAAGGTCACAGGGCCAGTTAGAGACAGGCCCGATTTCCACAGGGAATGGACCCCTCGAATTAAGGCCCCTCCTTCTGGAGGAAGCCCTGTGAGTGCCCCATGCTGAGCACATGACCCTTCCAGACCTGCTTCCAGCTCTCAAAATTTTTAGAAAGTCTTTCGCATCTGGCTGCTGATTTGAATCCACCCCGTAGAATCTTTGCTCCTGGAGGGTCTCAGGGTCTGCAGGGTTTGGGGAGAACTTGGGCAGAGATCCCACGTTTCTGAGAGGTGGGGCAGGCAGCCCCACCCTGTTCGGTGAACACAGGCAACACTTACCGAGAGTGTTGGGCAGTGGGAACCGGGGTGGGAGGGGTTCCAGGTCTGGTGACCGAGGGTGGTGAGCCCTTTGGGGGATTCCCGGGAGGGCACAGGTCAGGAGTGGGTGGTGAGCATGAGGTGCGGTGGGACCCACAGGAGGGGGCTTTCAGCGGGGTGCCGCTCCCCTCCCCCTGCTGGTTTCACCCTACTCCATCCCTCACCGCCAGCCCCGTCATGGGACAGGCAAGGTCCTGATGCTCGGCACCTCCTCGCTTTGCTCGCTTTCGGTTGCTACCTGTGTTTCTGATCCAGTCTCTTCTCATTTACTTCCTGCCACCTCGGAATGACGCCAAGGACCCTGTCCAGGACGCACATAGATCTGGTTCTCCTGTTTTCAAACCAGCTCGATTTCCCACCCGAGCTCCCTCTTTTTTGAATCCACAAAGCTGCTTCTGCAAATAGCAGCACACGCCACCAGGTCTGATTAATTAACTGCACAGAAATGATGAGGAAACCAGTGAAGGAGATAATTATGCAAAACACAAGTGTCAGATTTACTAGCTTGTTCCTTCTTTCCCCTCCAGACTCTGAGCACTTGGGGCGGGGGGGCCCTTTCCTCTTCCCTGGAGCTGCTTGGTGAATGAGGGCCCCCCAACAAGTCTTGCCCACAAAAGGTCAGGGGAAAGGCAGGCAGGAGGTAGGCCGGAGTGGGGGATGGTACAAGCAATGGGGGCAGAGTGGCCTCGAGGGGGACACACCTGATGGGAGGGACCTCTGGCCAATTCTTGGTGTGCTTGCTAAAAGAAGGCCCCTTCCACCCGGTCTGATCATGTCCATTCTCCTTCCCATTCTGCTTCTCCCTGCCTTATGCTGTCTTCCCTTGCCCTGGAATGCTAAGAGCTGGGGTTGCAGGTGCAAGTCGGCAGAACAGACATCTCGGCTCAATTTCCAAGTCCTCTCGGGCTGGCCCACCCTTGGAGATAGAGGAATCCTGGGGGCACGTGAGGTTCCCCGTCTTCTATGTGGGGGGGATCATGGGCATTTGGGGCCTCACTCATTCCCTGTTCTCCATGCTTCTATGGGCAGGCTGGCCCAGAGCGGGCCTGGGGTGTGCCTGGGTCTCCTGGCCAGTGGCATCCAGGACCATATTATTCACACCCCCTTCATTCATTCCTCACCCCCGGCCCAGGCTATGGCACCTGTCCACCCCGCCCGTGCGATCGGAGGTCTCGAGGGAACTTCCCTTCCTCTCCTTGGCGGCCCCGGCCAGGCGGGGTTCCCAGGAGTGCGGGCTCACCTCCTGCCCGCCTCGGCGTCCCGGTAGTCCTCGATGGCCAGCCGCAGCTTGCGCCGGTGCAGGGAGCTGCACACGCCCAGGCCCAGCTCCAGGTCCTCATCGCTCAGACTCAGCAGCACCTGTTCCCCAGGAAGGGAGGTTTGGGGGACCCAAGCCCTCCCAGGACCGCTGAGAGGCAAGCCACAGAGGGGCCTGCTGGTGGGGGCTGCCTCTCTCCGTCTCCCTGTCTGCCTTCCACACGGTCAGGGCAGAGCACCTGGGCATCTCAGCAGCTGCCTCAGGCTGGGGCTCCAGGGGGTGAGTGGGTCACCATCTAGGCCGAAGAGCCTCTAGTCGAGTCCTGCCTCCCTTCAGCCAGGTAAAAGAAGGCTAGTTCCATCTTAAAGATGAGGACGCTGAGGCTCAGAAGGGCTATGTGCCTTGCTGGGGAGACACGATGACTCACTGGGAACACTGGAGCCTGAACCAGGTCAGCTGGCTCTTAGATGACATCTCCCCTAACACGGAGGATTGGGGGTTGGTAGAGCTGATGGGAGGGCGAGGGGGGCCTTCCCACCGGGGTCCCAGAGGTGCCCTACCTTCCCACTCTTCACGTTCTCCGCACAGGCCTTGACGTACATGGGCATGGCCATGACCACCTCCAGCCAGGCCTGCACGGTGCCGGCCTTCCAGTGGGACATGGGGGTGGTCCTGACCAGCTCCACCTGCTGCAGCCGGTCCACCTGCTCCTCGCCCTCCGACAGGCTGAGGCTCTGCCTCGTGGGGCTGCACTGACTGTCCGAGTCTGCAACACACAAGCGCACAGGGCCGTGCTATGGAGAGGGGTGGGCAGACTGCGACCCCGAATCTGCGCTCTCGGGGTGCAGGCTTGCCTCCCCACGCCATGCACTTCTTCTTTTTAAAATAGATATGGCTTTTGCTTCATTTTGTCACCTCTCCTCCATTACAAAAGTAATCTATGCCCCCCCATATAAAGAAAAGAATGCTGAAAACTTCATTCAGAAAAGAGTAAAAATAAAACAGAAAGTGAAAATCACCCCAAATCCCACACACTCGGAAACAGCAGCTGTTAGTATTTAGCTAAATATTCTTTGGGATACACAAATGCCCACGCTGCAAACACACACAGACCCACACACCGCACCACGTGCTCCATTTGGGAATACGCTCTTGTCATTTACACTACGGAGGACACCCTTCCATCTCCGGAGAGACCCGTAATATCTTTCGACTGCACAGGACTCATCGAGTGCACGCTCCGTAATTTATTTCGCTCACCTCCTGCTGACGGGCGAGGGTCGTTCCTCATTTTTCACAAACAATGCAGTAGCCGTCATCATTGGGCAGCTCGGTGATTTATTGTCTTAGGATAAATGGAGCCCCAGATCTATTCCTTAACTTACTGAAGTCTGTTTCTGCAGGGGCCCTCCCAGACAAAAAAGGTCTACCCACCAGGATTTCCCAAACTTATTCTTCAGTCTGTGGTCACCTGCATCAGCACCTGATAAACGTGCCAAGTTAAAGTTGCATAGACTCCACCGAGGCGGGAAAAGAACCCCTTTGTCTAAAGCAAGGTTAAATAAAAACCCGTCAAACTCAATGCCATGAGAAATGACCACTATTAAAAAATAAGCCTGATTAGAAAGGACCGACCAATATTGCATATCGTAAATCATAATGATGGAGAAAATCCTTATCTGTCAAATTGGCGCATAGTTAAAACAATGGGTATGAAATCCACACAGATGTTAACAGTTACGGAGTCGGGGAGCCAGGAAAAATGAAGTTATTTCTCCTTTGCTATATGCCTTTGTATATTATCAAAGTTCCAGAAATAAACAGGTATACATTTATAATAAAAATTGGAAAAATTTAAAAATAGAGACTCGTATAAACAGTTATTGATGGGAGTTTATCTGAAGGAGGAATGCTCCGTTCACATGTTAGAAAATATGCCGTTAAGAAATCTGTTACAGGAGAAAATGGTCACAATCTATTGCCTAGAGAAAAAGCACTCTACAAGACAGCAGGTGCAATTGATCCCAACTGTATTTTTAAAAATTACATATATATGTATAATTATAATTGTATACATGTATATATAAATTTATGTACATATATATATTTATATATGCATAAATTTATATATACAAAATACTAGATGGATAAATGTTGAAAGTCTTTCAACATTTATCCAGGCCAGGTAGCTGTGGCCTCTGAAGGACTCGGAGCTGGGCAGTTATAATTATATAATTGTATAATTATATACAATTATAATTATATGTATAATTATAATTATATGTATAATTATAATTGTATATATAAATTTATGTATATATATAAATTTATATATGCATAAATTTATATATATAAAATACTAGATGGATAAATGTTGAAAGTCTTTCCACTGGAAAGGAGTGATGGGTAATTGTGCATGAGTGAGTGTGTGCGAGTGTGTGCGACTGTGTGTGTGTGAATGTGCATGTGTAAGTGCTCGAGAGTATTTGTGTCTGCATACTTTCCTGTTTCCTAAATTTTGTTTATTGACTATATTACCTTTGAAATTGAAAATGAAAAAGAACCCGCAGCCTGGAAATCTTACTTTTTCAAGTTACCAAGCCTCCTCCTATGGTTCCTTGACCTCCCTCCATTTAAACTCTTTGAACAACTCTTTAAAAAAAAGGCGGCATCAGCTTGGCGACCACATACTTCTCCCTCACCCCAGTTCCACCGAAACAGTTCTTGCCAACACCTGGGGGCATCTAACTGCCCAGCTCCGAGTCCTTCAGAGGCCACGGCTGCCTGGCCTGGAAGAAGCCACCCACGGTCCAGTAAGGCGCTGTAGGCATAACACTTGTGTCTCAGTTTCCACTTCTGTAAAGCCGGCGTGAAGCTGCTTCCTGACACCTGCCTCCTCGACCGAGTTGCCCAGGGGACTCAGGGACAGTGCAAGTCACCAGCATTGGCCCACGTGTTGCCTTAGTGCTCGGGAATGTGGAAACAGCAGCTGCCTCTGTAGCCCCACCCGGGGGCTCCAAGTTCTTCGTGGTGAGAGAACTGCCGGGCTAAGGGGGGCCACAGACCCAGCCTAGGTGTCCCCACCTGCTGGTGCTGGGCTCCCGGGGACAGGCTTGGCTTGCAGGGGAGTCTTTTACAGGTGTTGACCACTGGCAGACAAACAGGTGTTCTCCCTGAGTCAGAGGGAGCTGAGAGCCTCCGTGTGGTTCCTGCCTCTGAGTCCTGACCGTGTTACAAGCTTCTGGGGAGGTGTGAGACAATGTGTGGCCGAATCTGGTTACCTAGAATTCCAAGACACAGCTCCTGCCATCCATCTGGACCAGGCCTGTGGGAAGAGACCAGGTATCGAAGTTGAACAGACCTTGGCTTTCGGTAAATTTCTTTACGGCTCAAAGCCTCAGTTTTCCCATCTATAAAATGGGTATAATAGCATCTACTTCCTAGGTTAATAGGACTATTATAAATTCTGAATGTGAAGCCATAGTAGGCGCTCGGCCAAGGGTGCCTCCCCTGGGGCTTGGGCACTTTTGGCTACACCTAGAATTCAGCCGTGGTTGCCTCAGTCCCATTGCGTTTCTGGGATGAAACATGGCTTGAATTTAGCTCAGGTGTTTAGGGAGGGAACCCATTCCCACCTGTTGTCAGTCCCACCTGGGCAGGAACTCATTGTCCCAGCTTGAGTCCGGCCTGGGCCAGGTAAGACTGATGGGGCTGTCTGTGAGGTGAGGGGGGGTTTGTGTGTTCTGTGCCAACGTGGGCGGTAGGTGTGTTTGCACCACCTGGCTATGTCTCCCCAAGTCAGGGGAGCCAAAGGGGCCTGGGAGGGGGAAAGGCAGGAGAAGATGGGCAGCAGGAATCAGAGAGAGAGAGAGAGAGAGAGGCAGGTGGGGGTGGGAGGGGTGGGAGAGGGCAGGAGGGAGGGGCAGAGAGAGAGAGAGGGCAGAGAGAGGCTGCCTCAGAGTGAGACTCAGAAGAGAGAGCCAGCCGCAGAACAACAAATACAAAAAGATACAAGGAGAGAAGTGAGTGCAGGGTAGAGGGAACAACAGATAAGTGGAGAGACCCCCCGCCCCCCAAAAAGCAAACTTCCTGTGTGAGTGTTTTCCTGAGCATCGTGTGTCTTTGTGAGTGTGCGGGTTATTCTGTGGCTAATAGGCCTCCGGCCTGTGAGTGGGAGCTGGCTTTTCAATTCAGGTTATTTATGGACTCCAGGCTGGAGGAATGCCGGAGGCCAAGCCGAGGTCACATGAGCAAACCACACATTTTGGTTTCTGAGAAAAGACAACTCCTCACCACCCCCACCTCCTTCACCCCACTGCCCAGGACTGAACTCCAGGGAGATGACGCTGCAGTAGGGCTGAGAAGAGGGGTAGCCTTTGGGGTCAAAAACTGTTAATTAAAGGCAATTTCCCAAATGCAGGCATAATGGTGCCAGATTATATGTCTGAGTTTCCATCAATCCTGGCTTTTATTTCTCCTCTGTCTCGGCCCTGACAGTGGGAATGACTCATATTTATTATCTGGCTTGTTAAAGAAAATCCTTTACAGAAACCTTGAGGCACTGAGGTTGGCATTGGAATAAGAGAGACCTGGGGTGAATGTCACTCTGCTGCTCACCAGCCAGATGACCGTGGGGGACGGAAAGCGATTTACACTTTCTCGGCCTTGCTTTCCCCATCTGTCAAATGGGTGGTAATTACGCCTCATCTCACAGGTCTACGTGAGGACTAACTGAGATGATTATGAGGCATATAAAATACTCAGCCTGGTGTCTGGCATGCAGTGGGTGCTCAAGACTGCGACGGGCCTCGGGCCTCTGCTGGCTCATGTCACTCACAGTCTAGACCTCCTCTGTCCAGTGTGGTAGCTGCAAGCCTCATGCGGCTGGTCCATATTCAGAAGTGCCGACGGTATAAAAAGCCCTGGATTTTGAAGACTTTGCACAAAAGAAGTAAACTATCTCATTACTAACATTTACATTGATCACGTATTGAAATGATATTTTGGGTATATTGGGTTAAATAAAATGCATTATTAAAATTCATTTCACCTGTTTTTTTTACTTTTCAATGTGGCCCCTAAAAAATCTAAAATTATATATGCGGCCTACATTATATTTTTACTGGACAGAGTTGGTCTGGATGGAAGATTTTGTTTGTTTGTTTTCTCATTTGATTTTTTTTCCCCCTCAGTTGGTTTGGAGTCTAAGCACCTGATGTCTCTTTTTGGTTCAGTGGTTCTCCAGGTGTGATTCTGAGCCAGGAGCATCAGCCACACCTGGGAAGCTGTGAGAAATGGAAATTCCAGGAGCCCAGCCCAGATCTGAAGCAAACTCTAGGGGTCGGGCCCAGCAATCTGTGTTTAACAAGCCCCTCTTCCCCAGGAGATTCAGGTGCGTGCTGGATGTGGATTTCTTTTTATTTATTCGGGTTGATTGATATAAGCTGTGCTTTCTGTATCGGTGGGTTCGTGTTCGGAATATCCTTGACCATTATTCCTTAAAATATCATCTCTTTTCCCTCGCCTCTTTGCTTCCTTCCAGGATTGGACTGTCTATCTTTTCTATCTTCCCTGTCTAGAGACACTCTTTAATGATTACCCTTGAAAACTCACCTGACATATTTGGTCTAACAAAACTTAGCGTTGATCGATATCTCAATACCCTCTCCTTCTGGCTTACACCCTACCATATCTAGTACTTGAATTCTGTCCTCTTAAAAAAAAAAAAATTTAGACATTGTCCTCATGAATATTTTATACCGATAATATTTGCTTAAAATAATTTATCTACATCGTTTACCAATTTCTTTGTTCTTCATTTTGTCTTGTGTCTTAAACCGTCTAGGATAATTTTTCTTAATCCCGAAGAACATAATTAAAAAGTTCCTCTGATTAAGAGTATTTTGGTGGTGAGCTCTTAAAACTTCTGTTTATCTGAAAAAAGCCTATATTTCACCTTTGCTCTTCAAAGAGTTTTGCTGGTACGCGGTTTTAGTTTGATGGTTATTTTCTGCCAGTCCTTTGAAGACATTGCTCTGCTGTCTTCTGTCTTATTTGCTAAAGAGAAATCAGCTGTCAGTCTAATTGTTCTTCTGTTAGCCGCTTTCAAGATTTTCTCTTTGCCTTTTGTGTTCTGCAGTTTCATTATGATGTGGCTAGATGTAGATTCCTTTATATTTATTCTGGTTGATATAAATTGTGCTTCCTGTATCTGTGGGTTCATTTTTGGAATATTCTCGACCACTAGCTCTTAAAATGAAGCCTCTTCTCCATTGTCTCTTTGCTTCCTTCTGGGATTGGATTTTTCTACCTTTCCTGTCTTGTAACCTAGTGCTGTCCAATGAACTTTCTGTGATGATGGAAATGTGTAATTTACACCGTGCAATATGAAAGCTGTTAGCCACAGGTGGCTATGAACATTTAAAACGTGGCTGGGACACCGGAGGAATTGAGTTTTAAATTTTATTTAATGTTGATTAATTCAGATGTAAGCTTTCATTGCCATATGCGGCTGGTGGCTCTTGCAGTGGACCAGAAAACTCTAATTTCTCCTTCTTCGTTTTCATTAACTTACCTCTCTGCATTACATTCTGGGTAATTTCCTTGGACCTATTTTCCAGTTTTAAAATTTTCTCCTCAACTATTTAGTCTGCTGTTTAACCCATCCTTTGATTTTTTTTTTTTTAAACACTACCAGCTCTATCTATCTATCTATTTCTATTTATTTATTTCTAAAATTTCTATTTGGTCATTTTTAAAGTTCGCTCGGTCTTTTTAGATCCTCTCTCTTGTTTGCTTATGTCTATGATTTCATCTTAAGTTTTCTTAAATATTGCATACATATTATCTTGTATTTGGTATTGATAACTACTGTGTCTGAAAGGCCTTGGAGGGTCTAAATTTGCTGTTTGCTTCTGCCGACCCGAATGCATACTAAACTCATATTTTATCTTATGGGAATCTCCAGGGTCTAAATAAATAGATGCTTTCCTCTAGAGAGGGTTTACATGGCCTCTGCTGGGGAGGGGGCAGGTAGGAAGTAAGGATGACACCTGAGAGGAGGGACCACTTCATTGTCCCCGGGAGAACGAGCTGGGTCTCAGGTTCTGTTCCTTCACTTTGTCACACCCCAAGGCTTCCTCCCCTGTTAACGGTCCTGATGTCAGTGTCTGTCCCCGGGACAGACCCCCGTCTTTGCGTTTGGTTATTACTCCTGTTCTGGTGTCAGCCCACAGCTTTTTGGTTTTGGAGTGGGGGTGACTTGGGGAGTTCCCTTACTTTAGGTGAGGCCAGCAATGCATGAAAAAGTATGTTCTATTCCAGATGTAGTGGTTTTGTGGAGGGAGGCCCTTCAGGGTCTGCCTCCCGCCACACCACCCCAGCAGACAGCCCTCCGGCTATGTGCACTGTGCACCCAGCACTCTTCACGTTCTGCGGACACTGCCAGGACATGGGTTTGTCTATCTGCTCTGCCACAAAGGGAGCCCCTAGGTCAGTGGTCAAGTCTATCCGTCTCCTTATTAGCCAGGCCTGGTTCATGGTGATGCTCAATGCCATTCGTGGTGGCACACGCCCTCTAGCCCACGCTCACATGCTCACACGCGCGCCACCAATCCAGATACATTCCTTAACTGTGCTTCCCAAGGCTGAGAATTAATAAAGAGTTGTGTAGTTATTTGATTAGTGTCTGTGCCTCCCACTACCCTGCAAATTTCATGGGGACAGGGACCGGGCCTGTGTTTGCTGTGTAGGTATCTCAGATACCTAGCAAGGCCTAAGTCAGTGCTGGGCTGGTAAATGTTTAACAACCGGCTCTCAGATTTTAAAAATCTGCTTTGGTTGGTGGCATTTGTTTGCCTGTTTCTGTGGTATAAATGCACCCTCCATGGCCGATTTCAGTGAGGCCACTGGACATGGACATAAGACTCAGTTCATGTGTGTGGACGAGCCAGCTCCAGCCCACGGCTGCCTGGAACAGAAGGGGTGTGATCCATTTTGGTTAAGAGAAGGCAGATAGAAAAGGAGGGAGGGAGGGAGCAGGCCTCCCGTTCCGGGCTCACCTTCTGCCAACCCCACCGCCTTTCGGCCACATCAGGCTGCTTGTGGTTTTTTGATTGCATCTGTATGGCAGGGCCTCGTGACCTTGGCACTACTGAATGACATTTGGGCTGGATAATTCTCTGTCATGGGGACCGTCCTGTGCACTGCAGGATGTTGAGCAGCATCCTTGGCCACTAGATGCCAATGAGTATGCCATGTGGCGGCTCCCAGCACCCCATCCTTCCACCCCAGGCCCCTCTGTTCTCAGATCAGCCCTGCTTGGGCAGCCAACCACGGTCCAAACTCCCTGCCCTTGCGCAGAGGCAGGGGAGCCCCCATCAGCACTTTGCAAGCCCAAAGCCGAATTCTTCTTTTTTAAAACACTTCATTGTAAATGTGAAAAAAGTGACGTTCTGTGGCGCCGATAACAGCACTGGGTTGGATGGAGATGCTCTGCCGGAGTGCTCAGTCACAACTCCCACGAAACATGTTCGAAAGACAGGCCTTGGCACGTGGGCCAACCAGCCCAGACAACACGGGTCAAACAGCATTGAGTCATTAGCTGTGTGGCTGCTGGGGTGACGGAGGGACCCCAGGTGGGCCCCGCCACTAGCATACAACACCGCTGACCCCGGGGCCAAGCGGGCCCTTTGGAGGCCCTGAGCTGAAGAGCTGACGGCGCTCCCATCCCCATGTCCCTTAACATACGTTAAATCATAAGGTACATAAAGTCCAACAGAGCTCTGTGTTTACCATCGATAATTCCTTGATGCTTAAAAAAAAAACAACACATACTTTCCTTTCCCCTCGTTTTTGGTGCCACTGCCTAGCAAGGACCTAAGCTTCTGCTCTGGGTGACTGTCTCTGGCCACCTGGAAGCTGCCCGTAACCCCCCAAAATGTGGGGCACCCTCCTTCCTGCCAGCCCCTCACACCTCACAGCACTGGGAATCTCCCCAGTTGTCAGGGAGTTGATTTTGTGGAGTTGGCAGCGCCCTACCCTGCTCTGCACTCCCCTCCCAGGTAGATGCCTGGCGGGCATTTCCTAATTTTACAGACTGAGGAGGAAGATGCCCAGCAGAGGCTCGGGGAAGGCAAACACTGTTATCCAGCGACAACTACTGTATGATTTAAAACTATATATCCAAACGTTCCTTTTTCATTCTTGCTAACCCATTCTAACGCTGAGGAGCACCCACATTTGGGAAGTCGTTCTTAGGGTCTCCCCTGCAAGAGAAGTCTCCCCCCATGTTCTGTTATCACGAGAGAAGCTTTCCGGCTGGCTGCCAGCCTCCCCGAGCATCCCCACATCTGCCCCTCTTCCCCGGCCGACCTCTCCACCGGTGGGGGAGCGAGAAGCTAGAGGGGATCTTTAAGCAGCGGCTGTGGCAGGAAAACAGTTCTGCACACGCCCACGCAGAGACATGCACGTCTGCGGCTGCACAGCCCCTGGAGGCAGAGCCGGGAGCCAGGGATCTCTGTGGGGTCTGGGCCCCTGCTGTAGCCTGGCTCCCCCCTGCGTTAGTGGTCTCAGCTCTTCCCTGCTCCGACCCACCTAGCTCCCCTGTGGGCCTCAAGACACCTCAAGTTCCTTCTGGCTCAGCTCAGCCTACTTCCACACCCTGCATGGACTGTGGTCACTGTGATGGGCATAAGACCCTGCCCATTTGCTCACTGGGTCCTGGGGACAACCACCAAGTCAGATCCATGGACCTCTGGCTCGTGGCGAGGCATTGGAGGCGATGCCTTCTCCGAGAACACACTGAACCATTAATGCAAACTGTCCAACCTCCCACCTCCCTCAAAATGCCTCCCAGCTGCCTCCTGGAAATTTCCTACACCAGCGGTGAGTGACTTCTTTTTTTTTTGCACAGAGGCCAATTTAAGAACAGCAAAGATGTTTATGAGCAGCATTTACTTAATTTCCTTCAAAACGAAGAGAGCTTTGGTGAGGCCCATGGCGGGGGCATTCTTATAAGAAAGGTCAAGGAGGAAACTTGTACTAGTCTTGGCTTTTGCAGTTGTGTATCCCGAAACATAGTACGCGGTGGTGTCAGCAGCTGGGGCTGACGGTCATCCTTTGCTCACTGCCACCAATGCCTATCTTGAACCCATTAGTATGTTTAGTGGAGCCTGAACGCGGACCAAATATCCTAGGAAGTTTACACCAATCTGGTAAAATAAGCCTTCTCTCCCCTTTCAAATGACCCCCTTTTGTGACACCCCTCCTCTGCCTCCCTCAAAGACAAGAATTTTGGAAATGAGACAACTAAGACCTATTCTAATTTTTATCAGCTTCATTCCTATCTGCCTGGAACGTGGTGTAGCGCAATAGCCTGTTGGACTCCAATTCTTATCCCTGTTCTAACATTGACTACATCTCCTTGGACTATTTATGTCACCTTTCTGAGCCTCAGTTTTCCCATCTGTAAGACTGAGACAATAATACGCATTTCATGTAATTTTGGTGAGGACTGTATTAGGATAATTTATTTATGTCATCTTATTGCTTGTGTCTGTATCCTCAGCCCTTAGCCCTCAACTTAGCACATAAGAAGTGGTCAGCCAGTGTTTGTCGAATGACTTAATGAGTGTACGCAAAGTTCCTACACGTGCCTGGCACAGTAAGCACTCGGTGCACGTCAGTCAGTTTTATTGCACTCTATCCTCCCAGCTTGGATCACTCTTCTCTTTTCCCTAGAAGCCAGTCTTTGTCCTCAGCCCGCTACCTGACACCCTCTTCATATCCCTGGGCCTGCAGGTGCCTGCTGTCTCCGCACTGATGACTGTACACCCTCCTGGAATTTCTGGGAGAGTATGGAGTCACGCTTTTGTCAGGCCCATCAGCACCCCACTGCCCACCCTTTCAAGTTTTGAGTCCCACGGAGCCTGGCCAAGTCCACGAGGAATAGTTGAGTCACTTGGCTGGGCTCTCAGGCTGCAGGCGGGCTGAGCCCTGGTCTTGCTGCAGCCCTGGCTGTAGGGGCCTCCTGGGACTGGGTGGGGTCGGGATTCTTGGGCTGACTCCAGAGTTCCAAGGCTGCTCCCCAGACACCCTGAGCCCTGATACCACTGCTCTGGGTTCAGGACTGAGTGTGGTCCCCCTAATGCCCGGCTGGCTATCCAGGAGGGACTCTGGTGACAGAGGACATGTACCGAATTGAGATGGGTGCCTGTGGCCAGGCAGGACTCTGATTGGTGGAAAGGCAAGGCCTGCCAGGGCTGGACGGGCCCACAGAATCAGACTGCAGGCCGTGGAGCCGGTGGCCTGGACACAGACTGGGGCATGGAATTTACTTTCTCTAAATTAAAAAAAAAAACGAGTTGCCTATCTTAAAGAATTGGGGCGGATGACATGACATTTTTAGCTTCTCTTGAAAAAAAAAAAAATAGGCATTCTGGAAATACCGGAGCCCAGCAGGGGGCGCTCCCCTTATCCGCCCCGCAGCACCCACTTCACCGCCTGGCCTGAGGCCTCTGGGTTTGAGACGCGGTGAGAACGAAGCTTGCACGTGCCCAGCACAGTGCTGGCTCTTAGGAGTGCTCGCGGAGGAGGGTCTCGGCCGCCGTCACCCACAGGGCTCTGTGCTGCGGGGTCGTTAGAGCGGATCTGAAACAGCAGCGCGTGAAACTCATTCCAGCTGGCTCACGGTCCTGACGGCGGATGCTTGCCTCGTGCGCTGTGATTCACGGGTGGGAGCACACTGGGTCCTCCCCTGGGAGGTGGACACCAGGTTTCCAGAGACCCATTTTACAGCTGGGAGAGTGGGACTCAGAGTGCCCATCGGCGGAGTACACAGGGCACGGCCGGGCCCCACGGTCTGTATTCTGTCTCCCTGGCCCACACTTCCTCTCGTGGGAGTCTCCTGCAGCCTGAGCAAGCAGCTGCGATGTGCCTGGCACGTCTATCCATCATTGCTTTACCTTTGCAGCAGCCCTGGGACACAGGTGATTTTATCACCATTTTACAGAGGCAGAAACGGAGGTTCAAAGGGGCTCGCTTAGGGTCACACAGCTAAGTGATCAAACCCGAAGATCGGGGTCCAAAGCCCGGGTCTTTCCTTGATACCCCTCCCTGTATTGCTTGTTTTTTTTTTTCTTTTTCTTTTTAATTTTGCTAGGTTCAGGCTGCTGTCACTAAATGAGTTTGTGTTTCTTGCACATATAGGAAAAGACTAAGAAAGCTTGGGATGGTTCACACACCTGAGCTGCAGTCGGTTTGTAGATGGCCGTCAGATTCCCTCTGGCTTGCAGAGAGCCTCCTCCCCTGTCACCACAGCTCTGGTCCCCGCAGTGACAGCTGTCAGAGGTGGCCTTCTCCCTCCCTGGCCCACGTGCCCTTGACCACAGATGCCATGCCACCCCTAGAGACACTGGCCTCCTAACAAGGAAGGATGCTGGCACTGTGCAGGCCTGGAGCCAATTTGGATGTGATTCCAACCTCGCCGGCCTGTCCCAGGGAAGCAATTAGGCAGCTCAGAGCTGGTGAGGTGACAGGACAGGTGGGCCCACAGGCCTTGTAAGGATGGTGTGGGCAATGGGCTCAGCCCCTCTGTCTGCACCTGGGACCTGGGACAGCAGCAAAATGAACACCCTGGGATTGGCAGTTCCTTGCCAACCAGCCGGGGCCCTTCCGCCTTCTGCAGATGCTACACACCGACTCGGGTTCTTTCTGAGGAAAGGGGGTGCGCACATAGAGACAGGTCCAGACTCCACCTGGACTTATATCTGGCTCACCTCACTGCACAAAGCACACAGAAACCCCACATGAGCCACAGGGACTTTGCATGCCTACATGACGTCAGAGATGTGGCATGCTTAGTGATATCCGAAGAACCACTGACTTAGAACCTCCAAGCACAGAATAAAGCAGGCCGAGGAAGGTACCCATCCCAACGTCTCTCAGAGGGTGCTCCATGGAACTGGATAGAAAGGCGTAGCTCTGTGGTCGGTCCAGTTTGGGAAACATGGGATGGAAAAGAGTCAAATGTTTTTCTTCGCTGCAGAACTTGCCAGAGCTTTGAAAAACTCATGGGACGTGTCGCTCTCTAAGGGTTAGACACACTACGCATTGTTTCCAAAACTTGTTGACTCGGGGATTTTTTTTTCCAGCCGAATCTTGTGGTCTGTGGCAGCCTGGGAACACTAGCCCAAGTCAGGAGCCTCGGGTTGAGTACCAGCTCGGCCACCAGTGCCCCGTGTGGCTGTGGGCAAGCATCTCCCTGCAGTATGAGGGGAGTGGGGCAGAGGCCACTGAGCATCCTCTTAGCACTAAAGCTCTTGCTTCCTCTGTCCTATACCTGGGCTGGCCCTGGCAGCTTGGGCGAGCTGCCGAACTTACCTGGGCCTCAGCCTCTGCATCTGTACAAAGGGCCCTGTTCTGCCTGTCTCACGGGGCTCCTGAGAAGCTGAAATGAGATCGCCGTCGTCATTGTTATGGTATCATCGTCATCGTCATCGTGGCTGACATTTATTGCTACCTGAGCTAAGCCTTTTATATGCAGTAACTTGTTTCATCCTCCCAGCCACACTCTAACAGTCTCTCATTGTCCCTAGTGTACAGGTGGGGAAACTGAGGCTCGGCCCGGTTAAGCGACTTGCCTAAGGTTACCAGCTAGCAAATATCATGACTGAGGTTCGAGCCCAGAGAGTCTGTGCAGAATCTACACTCTTAACCTTGACCCGAGTCTGCTGTGAAGAAGCATTATAAACTGTAGAGAGCTGTGACCTGGGAGGGGCATTGCTCAGCCGAGTCTCGCTATGATTCATCCAGGGAACGTGCATGGCCTCCTGGGTTTCTGGACCTTGACTTGCAGGCTTTCAGAAGCTGGGGGGCGGGGGCGCTGTGAGCAGCCCCCGCTTTCCTGTTCTGCCAAGATTGAGAAGGAAGGGGGCCTGAACTCCCTCTCTCTGATGGAGAGAAGAGGTGAGCGGGGAAGTCTGGGGGTGCTCATGCAGATTGACTTTTCCATAATGTAGGGGGGCGTGCAGGAGGCAGCCTAAGGTGGCCCCTGCCTCCTCTCATCCTGGAGGCCCTTGGGGGTAGTGGGGAGGTGCTGAGAGATGACCTAACGCATGGATTTCACACTGCTTGACACTGCAGACCCTTTGTTCAAACGAAATCACAGCTTTGGGCTGAAGGGCAGCAATTGTGACAGGGGAGGTGGCCTGGGGACTCGTAAGACTCCACAGGTGGGTTAACCAATGTCCCGATCCGTTTTAGAGGGAGCCTGAAGCCCAGAGAGGGAGACGGATGTGCCCATGGTCACTCAGTGAGTCTTTGGACCAGCTAGGCACTGGGAGTCCAGAGCCAGGATGTACTATGCTGAAGGCGGTGGGCTTCTGGGGTGGCAAGGGCCGGGTGCCCTACAGAGTCTAGGAGCAGGGTCTGTGCAGAGCCCTGCTGTGCCCCTCGGCAGCAGCTCCCCACCAACAGCCCCCCCCAGATCATGACTTGTGCAAACTTGCTCTCAATTAAGGATGCATCACCTGGTGTCCATGGGCCACCATTGGCCCCAGGCCAAGGCCAGCAACCTCCCCAGTGCTCAGCAGAGATCTCGGTCAGCCACAAGTCGGGCGCAGTCTGAGACGGTGGACATCACATTCAGAACTTAGGCTTTCCCCATTTTGACTCCTGCCCCTGCTACTTCCCAGCTATGTCCTCTAAGAAAATTGGGGAACCTCTCTGTGACTCTAACAGGGGTACCACTGCAGGTTTCCAGGGAGCAGCAGATGCTCATACCGTGTCAGTTCCCTTTGTTCTGCTCAAGAGGCCCAGAAAGGCCCCTGGCTGCTGGCTGCCTTGGGGGCACCCTGGGGTCTTGCTCGACGTGGTTCCTCCCTCACTGGGGGACCCTGGAGCTGCCCTAGGAGGGTGGCCTCCATCTACCTTATGAAGGTGCCTTGGGAAGCTTCCCAAAGGCGCGTCTGTGCTAAAACCCGCAGGCGGGATGCTGCCCTCGCTCGGCCTTGCAGAAACTCTTGCAGCTGAGCCCACGTGGGGAGCTCGCTCAACAGACACTCAGCTCCCAGGGCCTCAGCCCCAGACCTTCTGACTCAGTAGGTAGGAGACGGAGCCTGAGAATCTGTATCATTAAAACTCAAGGCTTGGTCAGGTTGGACAACCACTAAGCTACGTGTGGTTCTCAAACCTCTCATTTTCTTTCCCTCTGGCTCTTTTTTTTTTTTTTTCCTATCATGGGGCCCTCCTGATGGACCCTTGCATGAAGGTCCGGTGTCCACCAGATAAGAGAAGAGCTTTTGGCTGAAGGTGGGACTGGAACCCGGCCTTTTAATTTTTTCATCGCTTAAGGCAGCGGTCCCCATCCTTTTTGGTACCAGGGACGGGTGCTCTTAAGAGACTAATGCCTGATGATCTGAGGTGGAGCTGGGGCGGTGATGCTAGCGCTGGGGAGCGGCTGCAGATACAGATGAAGCTTCTCCGGCTCACCTGTGTGGCCTGGTTCCTAGCAGGCTGCAGCCAGTACCAGTCAGTGACCGGAGGTTGGGTTGTCCTAATGGACCTCTGAGGAACCCCAAGGGTTCCATGGAACACAGTTTGCAAACTTCTGCTTATTCCCATTTCTTCCTCTCTGGGGTGGAGAGACTGAGCCCCAAAGGGCTAGCCTGCACAGGCCTTGGCTGGTGAGGCTTTCTCAAGTTCTCTAAAGCTTCCTGTTGACCAGCTGTCCCTGTGGGAGAGCGTGGGGGCCTGTGGCTGATAGAGACTGCGTAGCACACTTACTGCAAATGAACTTGGGAGCCAGATAGCTGGCGCTGAATCCCAGTTCTGCCTCTTCCTGGTCGTGTGACTCTGGGCAAGAACTTCACTTCTCTGTGCCTCGGTTTATTCGTCTATAAATGGGGATGATAACAGTATTTATCTTGGAGGGTTGTTGGAAGGATTATATGAGTGAATATCTGCAGACTTTGAGGCATGCCTTGTTGCCAGACCAGGCCAGCTCTGGGCTCTGACACACGTCTCCTTATAAATGTGCCAACCCAGGGTGATCCCTGGGGGCTTCTGTCTCAAGAACCCGGCCCTGGGCAGCCTAATTGTTTTTCTTGGTCTAAATTTGCCTGCGCTAGGCACAGCAGAGAGTATGTTTCTACTGGGCTTCAGAAAGACAGAATGCTGTCAGAAATGGTAGACTCGAGGGGAAAATGCCTCAAACCCTCCCTGTTCTAGGGCGGAGAAGCCTGGTTTTCTCCCAAAGCAACAATGGAACTGAAGCTGGACACAGCTGGAGGAACACCACGTTCAACGGCTGCCATCAACCCTATGTCAGGCCGATGTCAGCTTTATGCCCTGATTTCCCCCCTGGGAACAAATTTTGATCTATTCACCTTCTGGCTAAAGATGTTTGTCAAGCTGCTTACACTTTTCCTCTCCCTCTGGTTGAACTTAAAACCACTCAAATGACAGGGAACACAGACTGGATGGCCTAGGTCTTTCCAGACTCCAAAAGACATTCAGCTTTTTCATGTCTGAGCCTATCGGGGGTGGGGTGGGCGGTTGTTATACCGATTTCAAAGATGAGGACACTGAGGCTCACGGGATAAACAACTTGCTTAAAGCAGGATGTAAGGCCAGAGCCGAAGTGATTATCTGGGCCTAGCCCGGCCCAACAGGGGCTGCACGGTCCTCCAGACAGCATGGCATGCAATTTTCTAGCTTCTGTTATTTTGGTGCAAATAACTGCTACTTACTGGTAACCCATTAAGAAAACAATCAGAGACTTCCAAAACTTGAAACTCAGAAACACAAACGAGCAGTCAGCCAGTGTTTTCCAGGGACTGATTCAGAAACACAGTTGCTGCACATAGCCTGGCCATGTCACAAGGCTCCCCCGGGAACGTGCTAGGTGATTGAGGTCCTGCTATTTCAGGAGGAATAGGTCAAGGTTTTCACTTGCTGCTATTCTTGCTTCTAAAGATCAGTCCTCTTGAGATCTTTCTCTCGTGGGTCCGGTTTGTCAGGGATCGTGAGCATGGCCTCCTAGAGGGCAGGGTTCCGTATCTGCATATTTTTCAGTAACTGGGCCTTCAGGTTCCAGGCAGTGGTGGCTTATGTTTGAATTATCCGTGCCTCATCTGCCTCCACGTTTCGTACCCTCGATCTGCCTGTACAGAGACACTTCGTGGGTGATGTGCTATGACTTTGGTATTTAAACAACTTCTAACATACGGTCAAGATCACACTCTTAAGTTATTTTTAAGTTTATAGGGCATTCTCTTATTGCAGAAAATTACAAAACTATCCTTCTATAAGATGAAATTAATGATATGCATCCTCTTGATTATTACCACCAGGTTCTTTTCCACCAGGAAGTGGGAACAGGTGGCAGGGTGAGCCGAGGGGAGAAGGGCCACGGCATGCTTTGTCCCACTGAGGGGGGTTCGAGTTGAAAAGGCTTGAGTTGTTTGTTCAAAGCAGATGGGCTGGGGGTGAGATGTTAGGGAAAATGCAGGTTTGGGGTGCGAGGGCCCATAGGTATTTTTAAACTCGTATCGTCGAAGGGCCGATGCCCCATACGTGGCACCCCACTGCGCCTGGATTTCCCCGGAGCACAATTGCAGCTGCCCAGCATGACTGGGGCTCTGGTGTGGGGCGGCTCCTGGGTCCTGGGCTCATCCTGTGGCAGGAGGGGACCTGGCATTTCGTGTAGGGGCGGAGCTATCCCTCAGGACATGGCAGCTCTGGTTCAGCAGGGGTGGGGTGCACGGTACAGCAAGCGACGGCCGTGCTTGGAATGGAGAGCCTGTGCCTGGCGACAGCCCATGTTCTGCTCTGTCCTCCCCGCCACCTCCTCTTTGGGGTGGGATTTCTGAGTCTGGGGGTAAAAGGCTGATGGGAATAGACTCAGTCACACAAGCAAGGATGTGCTAGGCTGTGCTGAAGGGAGGACTAGGGTCAGGTTCAAGTCAGGCCTGAGCACGTAGACGTCCACTTGCTCGGCCCCCGCCCCTCGCCGCTTGGATGGTGCTGCACTTCAGGACACCAGAACCCCTCGGTCTGGAGCCCGGCTCTGCTGATTACTAGGCTCCTAGACCTTGGACGACATACTTAGCCTCAGTTTTCCCGATAACGTAGGCTGTGGGAGGGGTAACCGAGTTAATACATGTCAAGGGCACAGCATGGACTCTGGCCGATGGGAAGCGTTTAATAGATGTTAATTATTATTATTACTATTATTAGGTTGCACCTGTTGGAGCCTGACAGCTCAGTGGGAGAGTGCACAGAAGGGCCACTGAGCACAGCCACGTGGGTCGTGCACTGCATAACTCGGGGCGCCCACGCAGTAGTGCCTTACAGAGTAATGCAGGACACAGCCTGAGCAGTGCACACTGGCCCTGGATCCCCGGGAACCCCTCCTCCAGTTCCTAGCAGATGCCACTTGAGGTTGGACCACTGGGGCAAGGTCTTAGAGAAGATTAACAAAGGAGGTAGTGTGGCTTTTGAGCAGAGTGACAAAGATCTGAATAAAGTGTGGCCTGGCCCTTGAGAAGGTCACAGGATTACAGGGGCAAGAGCTAGGATCTTGGCCAAGTCCCTCCGATTTGGGACAAAGATCCCCCACCTGTCCAGTGTCGGGGGTTGGGTTAGTTTGGGGATGGCTTTCTCCTTATATGCCAACTCCGACTGACTGGCAGTGGCTGTCTAAGGCTTTGTAACGTCAAGAACTCAGAGGCCACTCTGGGCTGGGCAAGAAGCATTCTTTAAGTGATTGGTGATTTCTACGTGAGGCCAGGGAGAGGGGAGTAGTGGCATGTTTGGGCCACTTGCTCAGTGGTCAATAAGTCCAGCTTCACCTTGGGATCATCAGAGAAGGTTTAACGACACTGATTCGAGGGCATGGCCTGGCTTCTGACCATTTTCTGAAAGCTCTGCAGGGGACTCTACTGTGCGGCCAGGTTGAGAACTGCTGGGGTAGACACCTCTAAGTTCCTCGCAGTCCTGAGCTCTATAACTTCTCGGCATGGTCTCTGTATGACACAGCTTTGAGCCTTCTTCCAGCAGAAATGATAGGGGAGTTAAAAGACCAGTCTTTCGTCAGTCTCATTGCTGGAGAGGCTTTGTTTCTGGGTTGGGAGATAGAGGTTGAGGGCACTGGCTGTAATGAGGGACTGGGGTATCCAGTGGCCTCTTCTTGGGCCTGAGCTTTGTGTCTAGGGGACCTCGGCGGGGCTCAGAAAAGCCTGGCTCACTCTGGCTTCACGAGGGAAGCCCTGCGTCTCCCTTCATTTCTCTCTTAAGCTCCTTTCGGTCCCCAGGGAAGGTGGGAAGTTGGGACACTGCAGAGGCCCACTGAGGTCTGCAGGAAGTAACATGCCCCAAACTCGCCCCACCGCAGGGCCTTGGAAGGCACGCTGGGGGGAGAAGGAAGCCGATGAAAGCTGACCGGGGCGCTGAGCCAGAGAACACGAGGCCAGGGTGCCAGGCTCGGAGCGGCTGCATTACGACCACGGGCAGCCCTGGAAGCCGATAGTAAGGGCGGCCAAGCGAGATGTTTCTGGGAGATCACTCCAGCCTCAGCCCCTCCACGGGCCCAGAATCCAGCCAGCTTTCCTCGGCCCCTCCCGCCACCCCCTCAGGACCCAGCCCTGGAATTCCAAGGAGCAGGGCACGGGGGCTTGGCCTCCCACCCGGAGCAAGATAGAAGCAATCAAATAACATAGCATTCGATAATATTTTAAAATAAGCTTTATTTAGATTTTTTTTTTTTTAATATTTTGTATTTGCATCCATGCCTTCGAGAAACCTTTCCCACGGGAAAGGTTATTTTCATCTAATGTTACCCATAACTCATTCGCTATTTGACGTAGTTCTCTTAAATAAATCATCCTTAGTAACTCTCAGAATTATCTCCTAATTTACAAAAACTGAAATGAAAAGGAGCTACTGAATCATTACCAGGAGTGGGTGGTTGCAATCTTACTTTCTCATAAGTAAAGGGAAAACAATAAAAATCAATCAAGAGAAAGAAAAATTCATGGCGGGGGGAGGGGAGTGTGTTTTCTAAAATCTCTCTCTGTCAAGAAAGATGCCAGCTCCAGTCTCTTGGATAAACGGCTTAGCCAGAAAGAGCCTTTGCAGGTGTGTGGCCTGCTCCTTCGCACCCCCCGGCAGGTCAGAAGGAAAGGGAGCAGCCAGCTAGGGCTTTTCTGTTCATTTTTGAGACTTCGGATAAAATATCCTATTCGTTGTGATAGAGACGCTTCAGCATTTTAAAATCTTGTTTCTTTGATGCTTCAGCATTTTAAAATCTTGTTTCTTTTTACGAGCGGAAAATGTTACTGTTAGCAGACAGCGTAACTACTGTGTTTAGGATGTGTGTGAATTGAGCTGTATTAGCAGTTAAGGGGGAGCAAAGGGAGGGATTCACAGGCCGAAAGAAAAGGAAAAGCTAGTTTTAGGCCTTGGGAGGCCGCGGCTGTTAGCTCCCGTGTTCTCCAACACCCAGCGTTTAATGAACATGGTTCTTTTGCTGGTGAGGCCTCGTTAGGACCAACGCTGATCCTCAAACAGGCAGATGTTCCTGCCAGCCCTCTCTCCTGGGGTGAGTGGGTGGAGGACAGGGCCTGAGGGATCCCGAGAGATTCTGCTAAGTGTGGCTGGAGGAACCAACCAGAATGGGGAGGGCAGAGGCTCTGGTGCCTGATGCTGTGTCCCCAACAGCCCTCCCCTTGAGGCGAGAGCCTCCCCCAGTGAGACCTGCCTGGCCAATGTGCAGAATAAACCAAGGATGAGAAAGACACAGCTGCAGGGAGGAACATCTGCCAGTCCAGGACCCCCGAGGAACCGCTCAGGCTGAGGGTCCCTGGGGTCATGCGGTTGGCTGTCTTCCCTGGTATTCAAGCCCACTCAAAAGACAGACCCAAGAGAGGTGACCCTTACAGCACTCTGCTCACTGAGGTCGGGTTCTGTATTTCTGATAAATAAATGCATATAGAAAGGCCTGGAGAGAGCTATGGGTGGGAAGAAAGGTGGGGCGCACCTCCATGCAGGGGCGGAAGAATGGGGCGAGAGAAGAGAGAACGGAAAAAAGCAAGCTTCGACATCCCATGGTCCCTGGGTTCCGGCCACCCTAAACTTGACCTTGCACAGTTTGGCAGCAGCGTGAGAGCAGAACAGACAAGTCAACAGAAACACCCGCCTCCCGCCCGCCCCATGGAAAAATATACATTCCAATATTTATGTAATAATTTAGATAGAATAAGTCTTCTGCATTTGTGCAAATAAATTAAATGGAACAATTTTCTTGTTTTCCATAAAGAAAGAAACGGCAACGCAATTTAAAAACTGGCAGGCCGTTAAAAAGAGCCCGTTCGACTTCAACACACCCGGCCCAGACCCTTGGCCGGGCTTCCGAGACTTTGCGGAGAGAGGACCTTACCCTGACCACGATGGTGGTTTTGTGGTTCAAGTGACTTGGGCGTGCCCCGAGAACAGGGTCTGGTCCCACTGCGTTCCTGTGGTCCGTGGCTGACGGGGTTTTAGAGGGGAGACATCCAAAAAGGCACAGACCACATCCTCGGGAGGGGCTCCAAGTAACAGTTTGGGCGAGGACATTTACAAACACAGAGTGCTGATAGTTTGTTGTTACAAAATACATGATCCTTCAAGAGTTTCAAGTTTCATAAAAAAGAGGAGGAGGGGAAGGAAAAGGGGGGGGTGTGTGTGGGAAAACAGCAACGAACCGAACAAAATAAAAAAAAAAAAAAGACATTGAAGGAAAACAAAAACGAAACAAACCTAGATTAACAACACAACTGTATCGCTCCAAAGACGACAGAGAGTTGACATATTCACACACGTTTGTAGTATGTACATCAATTACAGAGGTGGCGACGCACGGGGAAGGGGTCACACGTGTGTTTGCGCCCGGCCGCGCCCAGCACCCACGCCCACGCGCACCCCACACTCGCTCGCACACTCGCGCACACGCACGTCCGCACGCAGACACGCCTGCGGGGCAGCAGGCCCAGGGAGGCGGGCATCACCAGTCCGCGTCCTCCTCTATGTAATAATCAGGGGCGGTACCATCAAAGAGGCCGGGGTCGAGGGACTTCCGCTGCTTCCCTCTGGCGAAGACGCGGGAGATGGAGCCGAATCCCATCTTCTCTTTCTTCTTTTTCCGTTTTTGGTCTTCAAGATCCTCTAGTGACTGAGGAGTCGGGGCCAAGTGGCGGAGGTGGAAGGGAGAAGAACAAAGCCAAACTGAGCTGGCGGCCGAAGACGGTGGTAGGGAGGGGAGGGGACGGCCGGTGGGGGAGGGACAAGGGCCACCAGTGGTTAGGAACGCCAGGGTCCGCCCCGCACAGGATGAGGGAACGCGGGCCAGTCAGGGAACCTCTCGGAGACAACCGTGGGACCAATCCCAGACTGTCATGAGGATGTCACGCAAGTGAGTATAAAAATGCTGAGAACGATGCCTGTTGCGTACAAGCATTCCGTAACCGTTCGCTGCTGCCGTTTGTGCCGTTATCATTTTAAACTAGTTGCCCACAACCTTCAAGTGCCTCTTGAGGGCTAGCAGGAGCGTGTCCAAGCACTCGGCCACGGCAGGCAACAGGTCCTGTCTGCAGGGGCATTGCAGCAGGTGGACAGGTTCCCTCTGAAAGAGTCCCAGTGGAAAGGGGGCCTGGGAAAGCCCAGAGAACGAGGAGGAAGCCTGAGCTTTGTCGGCCAAGAGCAAGGACGCTGGGCCTGAAGGCCCTGGACAGGAAGCAGGACTGGCCACGGTAGAGTGGGCAGGCTGGGGCTGGTTCTCGTCTTGATTATGGGATAACTGGGGATCGGAGGGTGTTGTCTGCTGTGGAGCTCTGCAAACCGTCAAGTGCTTTATATGACATGGGGTGCCATTCTCCGTCAAAAAGGTAGGGGTTCGACTAGACTAATGGTTCCCAAAACACACTTCCTGAATTCAAGACCCACCCCACACCTGGTGGATCAGAATCTCCAGGGTGAAGGGCCCGGGAATCTGCATTTGAAAAGCTTCCCTGGGGGACTCTGACACAGATGAACTAACGGCTGCATAGACCAGCATGTGGGAACCCCAGGACGAAAAAGCTGATCTCAGAGACCCCCTCATGACCTTCAGATTCATGTTTCCCCCTTTCTCACGCTGATGACAGAATACTGAAATGTTAAAAATCAGTAAGTTTCCTGCAACGAGGAGCCCAGTGAGCTCATGGCTTGGGTCACCAGCCTTGGGCTGCCAGAAGATGTTACCAGGGCAGCAGGATGGAGGATGTGTGATGCACTTAGTAGGTTGACAGATCTGGAAGAGGCTGTGGAAGGGGTGACTCAGGTGCTGAACTTGGGTTCAGGCACCAACCCGCATGTGACTCACGTGGTGCCTTAACTCCTCTCTGCCTTGGGTGCCCAGGTGTGGAGCGGGGATGCCAAGGGCCCCGGGGAACATGGGATGAAGTCACTGTCAGGTGGGGTGAGGGGAGGGCCCAAGCACCCGCGAAGGCACACCTACCTGTACAATGGGGTTGTGCAGGTTCTTCTGGACCGGGCCGGGACTGTCGCCCTGTAGCCAAAGGAGAAGAGAAAGATGACACAGCGGAGACACGTGACATCTGAGAGCAGGTGACCCATGGGGCACGGGGCCTTCTGTGAAAGGAGGCCATCCCTTAGGGACTACCCTGCCTCCACAGTGGAGAATCCATCCCTACCGCTGAGGCAGACACTCCTGGATGGCTCAGTGGGGAGGGCTTGGGGCTCATCAAGATGCTGTCTGGATCCAGGGTCCTGGCCAGAGAGCCTGGGGTGCTCTCCTGCCTGCTCTGGCTTCTTGGCCCCCAACACCCTCTGACCAGTAAATCAGTCACTCAAAGGCTTCTAAGTTCTTGTCCCAATTGGTCCATCATGTTAAAAGTGGAGGTTGGTTATACTTGGTACTTTACAGAAAGAGATATAGTTTTATAGGAAAAAAAGCAGTAAAATAATTTCGGGACAGGAGGACTTGGGAGAATATGAGGCCTCTAACTTCTCTTGCGAACAACACAATCACTCTCTTATTTTGTGGAGGGGTAGCAGGGCTTATTAGCCCGATTTACAGGCACACCGGCTCCAGATAGTCTAACATTACAGACCTAATTAAAAGCAGAGCCACAGCTCAAACCTGGGACAGTCTGTTTCCTCCTGGCCCAGCGCTCCCTCTTGTGGGAGGGAGCCTTTACTACATCCCAGAATCAGTCTGCCCCGCCTGGGGGCAAACAGATCATTTAGATCACAGAAAACATTACGAGGGAGACTCCTGGTGTTCTTTTCCAGAATTGCAGGCAAAGTGTCCAGGACAAAACAAAATCTCTCTCACTTGAGTCAACGTCCATCAACTTTCTCCATCCTCTCTGTGCTGAGACCTCTCTGCTCTAACTAAGTGGCCAGAAAACGAGAGGATGGAGGGGTCCTTAGTCCAGACTGGGCTGTTCTTGCTGGTGGCAGGCCAAATGCCTGAGAACAGAGGGTTGGTTACCTGGAGCTATTTTCAGGCTCTTCCTGGCTTACCTGTGTGCACATCTGTTGAGATACGGGATGAAGGTGGTTTAGGTAGGGCAGGGATGGAACAAATGGTAGTTTAGTCTTTAGTCCCATCTCAGGGTTTGCAAACAGAACTCAGTGGCGGGCAGCTAAAACAGGTTTACTCTGGACGGGGCCATCTTTGCCAAATTTATGGGGAAGAGGAGGCCAGTGCCTACTGAAATGCCTGTACCCAGACAACTGGCTTATCAAAGAACCGGTGGCAGCAGGGTCTTATCTAAGGCGAGCTTGGAAATAAATGGGTCGGACACACTGCCTGTAGTAGTGGGTATGTGCCAAGGCCAAGTTGGGCAAAAGGCTGGGCCTGTGCCAAATGAAATGCCAGAGGCCTTTAGAGAATGCTTTCTGCAGAATGGGTTTTCCAGCAGCGTCTTGGCTGAGCCCCCTTGGACCCGTCACGAGAAGACCAAAAGGTATGGCCCTTGGGAAGGTATTCTCTCTTGGGGCGTGCACGGATACGACAGGGTGCCTGGCCTGTGCTGTAAGGCTGAAGGGCACTGCTGGCTGTAGGTTTAAGTTAACAGTGGCCCCTCGGAACCGGAGAATAGATGTCAGGAGCCCCTCTAATGGCCTCGGTCCTATCAGTCAAGGCAGCCTTTGTTCTTCTTGGGACAAGAGAAGAACACATTGCTTCCTTTTATAAAGGCCCCGGTTACAAAAGAACCCCAGCCCCGGGCGGGGCCCCAGGCCTGCGAGCGACCTTCTCCCTGCCCTGGTGTGGGCTGAATACAGCCCCGGCCAGCAATCCCGCTGCCCACCTCACCGGACTGCGGAAATGTCACTTTAAGTTTATTCTCAGCCATTTCTATAAATGCTTTTTATTGTTATTGTAGATTAAAAAAAAAAAAGTTTCCATTATGATTCCTTGTATCTAGAAAAGTTACAGATTTTTATAAATTGATTTTCAACCAGTACCATTATGCACTAGTTTATTATTAGTCCTAATGGCTTTTCAAGGTTATTCTCTCGAGTTTTACAAGTAGATAATCGTCATCGGCAAATGACGGTTATTTTTTTTTTCCTTCCTGCTATATTCACCTCATTTCTTTTTTTTTATTATCTATCTCACTGGTTAATAAAAGTGACATTCACTGAGTTTTTGAGAAAGCCTCTCCATGCATTTGAAGACTGACCCTACTGCGGCTGTTTTTGGGACATAGTCCGGGAACCCTCTGTATCATCGATCCCATGAAGGGACAAAAACAGAGAGCGGCCCTCACAACCCGACCCCAGCGTTTCATGTTAGAGTCTAGACATGGCGTCCTCCTGTCCTCGGACGCAGGACCCACCTTCGTTCACTCCCTCACTCCTTGGCAGCCTGTCTGCCTGCCCTACTAGTCATGGAGTGAGGTGACTCGTGCCACGTGCCTCTCCATGGCTGGCGTCCAGTATGCAATCAAAACACGTTTGATTAAATAAGCAAAGCAAACTTAGAACACACTCATGAATGCCTCTCCAGAGGTAATACGCATCAAAGCTCCCGGAAGCTCAAAAAAAAAAATCCGGCTCATTCCTGGATGAAGGCCTGAGAGCTGGCCCTAGAGCGGGGATGAAGCGTGCTGGTGAGGCCCCGAGCTCTGGGGGGAACGTCTGGGAGGAGCCCACGGTTCCAGACACAGCCCACCAGAGGGAACCCGGGCTGCACAGACCCCACGGCCGTCCCCGGCCCGCCTTCCTCAGGATTTTCCTTGCCCTCCCGGACACAAGGAGCAAATGGGCCTCCTTCCTTTCTCTCCCCACATCCATCTCTTCTTGCAAAAGGAAAGAACAGACCAGGAAATGCCTTCGCCAGAGTGCTCCCTGGGTGGACGAGAGGAAACAGCGGGTACGTCTTCACCCCTCCACCCGCCCCGGCGGTTTGCGGGCAGGGCCCAGGGCCCAGGCCCTGCTGCTGCTGGCCTTACGTTGCAGAGGGAGTGCGTCCGGTGACGAGGGGAGTTGATGTCACTCGGCGTGGATGACCGGTCGCCTTCCGCAGCTGAAGCGTCGGAGATGATAGAGGGCTGCCGGGAGTGGCAGGGGCTCACCCTGACTGCTGGAAAGCAGAGACAGCTGGTTAAGTGAGGGGTGGAGAGAACGTCCTCGCCTTTACTGCCATGCAGGTGATTCCACCCGAGGCCCCCGTTATACACATGAGAACGCTGAGGCGTAGAGAGGACACTTGCTCAGCATTCGGGTCCTCTATCCACAGCCCCACACGTCACCAAAGGGCAGCGGAGGGAAGAATCTCCCAGAGCCTCTGGATCCAGTTAGGCCCCGTCCTAAGCCAGGTGAAGGACAGGAAAAGGCAGGCATGCCCAGGGGCCTCAATGCTCCCACCTCCCAAACCTGGTACAGCACCAGCTTCCCAGGCCAGAAGCCTAGCGGCCACCACTAGCTACACCTCACACCCAACCACTAGCAGCGCCTCTAAACACAGCCCCGAACCCATCCACTCCTGTCCAGCCTCGCCGCCACTACCTGAGCCCAAGCCACCACTGCTTCTTGCCCGGAAGACCTAGGCAGCCTCCCAGCAGGCCTCCCTGCCTCCACCTTTCAAACTGGCCACCTGGGGGTAAACACGCATGCTCCTCCTGGCCTCCGACGCCCAGAAGGAATACAGCCCTGCCCCCTCCACCAGCCTCGGCTTGTGTCACACCGGCCATGCGCCATCTCCCCCCCGCCTCAGGCTTGTCCTGCTGCCCACTGGCACATTCTCAGCCTTCAGGTCTCAGCTTATCCCGAGAGAGGGCTTCCCCCAATTATTGGCTCTCCTTACTGCCTTTTTTTCCATCAAAGCACCTGTTTTCTGCTGATTTTCCTCCCTGTGCTAATTACGATCTGTCATCATTCAGTGTGCCAGCCAGCTTAGTTATGTGTCTGTTGTTTGTCTCCACATCTCCAATGTCAGCTCCGTGGGGGCAGGCACGCTTGGTGTCTTATCCGTGTCGAACCCCAGAGCTCAGAGTGCCTGGCAGATAGTAGGTGCTCAATTGTTAGTCACAGAATGAAAGGCTCAGCTTGGAAGGCACACCAAGAAGCCCACCCAAGTCACCTGGCAGACTGTAATTCTGTCTGCAGGTGCTGGCACTGGGTGGGGGCAGCAAGCACTTTGCTCAACAAGACTGACTGAAGGCCTACTATGTGCGGGCAGCATGTGAGCAGTAAGGCTGTATTACTGAGAAAGGCAGTGCTTGCTGCCAAGGGCCATGTGGGCTCAGCAGGGGAGGGGCTATGGAGTCAAAACTTGAGTTCTCAGTTTGGTGATGGTAGGACTTTGGGGCTTCAAAGGCCAGCTGTCTTTCCCTAACCTGCACCTGTCACAGAAAGGCAGCCACTCACAGGAGGGACAGAGAATGGAGCCAGGTGGACTGCAGATGTGCAAAGGGGTTTGGGGCTTGTACCGTGGCCAGTGGGTGCAGATGCTTCCCAGAGGCTAGGCCCTTATTTCCCCTCAGTGCCTGGAGCAAACACCTGTGATATTTATTTCTGGCCCTCTCATACATCCTGTGATTGCATGGAACTGTCAATCAAGGACCTCCGCTTTCACCCCTGCCAAAGGAGGCCCATGTGACCCAGGCTGGAGAATCAGTGTATCCACTCCCCAGACACTGTGATTGGTCCAGGGGTGGGCATGAGACTCTGGCTGGCCTATCAGAATCCTTCTTTGGGATTTGCTATGACAGAGAGAAAGACATAGTGTCTCCTTCTCAAGACTTTTGAGCTGTAAGGGCCTTAAAAGCCTGGAACTGTTGGCAACTATTTTGCTGTCTCATGGAAAAAAAAACAAATTAAAGATGAGGAAAACAAATTAAAGAGGAGGCAGGCAGAGCTGAGAGACACAGAGAAACAATCAGACAGACTCAGGTACTGTCTGAACCTCCAGATCCAGCTATGCCTGAGGCCCACCTCTTAGACTTCAGTTCCACGAGCCCACGGCCTCTGCCCCACACCCCGCTAAGGAGCTATAGTGCGAAAGAAGAGGCTGCCTTGGCCACTGGGTCAGATGCCTCTGAAGCAGCCCCCCAACAGCTGTGGCAGGGCTGGGCTGGGTCAGGACTCACCTTGCCGGTCTGCGGGGTGGGGAGGGTGTGAGTGGTAGAGAGTCTGCTGGCTCTGCCGGATGGCTGCGGTCAGCGGGAGGTCCGCCTGCACCACCCACTCCTGGTTGCCGTTGAGCACGGTCTCACCCGGCATGGCGAGTGAATGCCGCTTGGGGACGTCCTTGGTCAGCGTAGCTAAGGACTGCTTGGCCTGGAGAGAGAGCCAGGAGACAGGAGGAGGATGACATCATCAAGGGGACCACGTGGCCTGTGGCTTGGCCATCGCCCGCCATCATGAGAAACCCGTCAACTAACGCCCAGACCAGGGTGACTCAGGCTCTGTGCCAGTCGGTAGGTCAAGGACTTGCCCTGCAAGCCTCACCTGAGGGGGCCCACTTTGGGGTTACCCCTTACTTCCTGACAACACAAAGAAAATCCAGCAATGTGGAGAGAAAGGGGGGCCGACCACACACGAATCACCCATCCTTTTGGGTTCTCCAAGGACTAGCTGGAATTTGCAGGAGATTGTAAGAAAATGGTGTTCTGGCTCCCATCACCTTAATTCCTCCCCAACTCATCCTGTGATCTCCCCTTCGCAAGGTGCTATGCAATGCAGGCTGGGGACAGGGCAAATCCCGACCTGGCGCTCAGGACTGATCACGTGATGAGGATGCGTGGGACACGAGGCAGCCTAGGGACAAGTGTGGGGCTGAATTAGGGTGGGCGGGATGGTCAGCTCTTCTTTTCTCTGCCTGGCGACTGATATCTCGCTTAGCTTTGGGTTATCTCCCCCGAGGATATGTGGGGTTTTATTAGAAGTAATTTCAAATTATCTTGGGAGAGAAAAAGGGCACATATTAGATACGTATTAATGCACATTCTTTTCATCATGGTCAATTTCTACTTCCTAACTGGCTCTCCAGGCTCACGCCAAGCAGAGAGGGGACAGAAGGACTGGTCCAGGGGTCTCCCACTGAGATTGTGAATCTGATGCCCTAGGGGTTCACTACAGATGGCAGAGCCATGTGCGTGCTGGCTTTGCCTCTAATATAAACATGGATAAAATGAAAACCTCCTCGCATCTCTCCTAGCTTCAGAAATTTCCATACCTTGCTCAAGGCCCAAGGTTCTTCCTGGCAGAGCAGTGGTTCTTGAGAAAGAGATTCTAGCCAATGAATGGACATTCCCTGGCCTAAAGCCTGATACATCCTCATCACATAGACTAGCTATGTTATTTTAGATCAGTCTCTGCCTTCTCTGAGCCTCAGTTTCCCCATCTGTACAATGAAAAGCCTGGACCAAGTGATCTTTAGGGTTTTCTCCAGCTCAGAAACCCCAAGAGTCTATGAAATCACTCTCTTTCTACTGCCAGCTTCTGGGGAATATAAACCTATTAAATTTATTTATAGGCAGAGGGTGTTAGCTCCACCCCCAAGCCAGGTAATAATCTCCTCCCTGACTTAGAAAGCCTTTATGTGCTCTGTGCAACAGCCCTGGGTTTCAAGTAGGGAGTGTGGAATTATCTATTCTTGACGGAGGAAAGGTCGAGTGGCTTCTCTAAGACTGCGCAGCAGTTATAACAACCAAGTTGGGCCCCAAGCCGGGTGTCTGACTGTGAGCCCACGCTCCTCTGAGACAAGAAAACAACCAGCATCAGTGATGCAGACTCTGAGTCCACAAGGCAGATGATGGGGCAGGTCTGGCCACCACAAAATCCCTACCACTTGGCTTGGAGCTGGGCACATCCAGTGAAGCACTTGGTAAAAACCAGCAGAATCAATGGAGGCAGGACCTCTGTTGTGTCGGGGCTGATGGCCCAGGAGACCAGCTCTGTTAATTCATCATCACCGGAACCACGGAACAATCCCTCTGCTGAAGGAAGGAGCAAGGCTGGGTATGTCTTCGAGCTGCCATACGCTTGCAGCAGCCCCAGTACCATGAAGACTCATGTTTCATGGACCACCACATCTCACTCTGCTTGCAGGGCACGTGTGCCCTGGCCCTCCATCCTGGCGCTACTCTACTCGGGCAGCTGCCCCACTGCTCAATCCATCCTGGCTGCCCAGAAGATGGACTCGGGGGAGAAATGAGTACTCAGACGGGTCTGCCATCACGTGATAATTAACCCTCTGCTCTGACCTTCTTGCAAACATCCCCAGCCACCTGCATGGGAAGCACAGGGAGGTCCAAGCCGCCTCCCAGAAATAAGCCGCCCTTTATGGCAGCACAGGAAGAGGCCTGGACGGGGTCACTCTTCTGTCACTATGCCTTCTTCACCTAGGTAGAGCCTCACCTCCGTCGGAGCCTGGGAGTGGTACCTGCTAACTCGGCAGGCAGCTCAACATCATTGCTGCCTGAGAATCGGAAGGGCCCCTGCGGTCAGTCCTGCAGGATGGAGAGGTTTACCTGTGGGTTCTGAAGCACAGGAACCGCTCCCAAACTGCCCACTATAGCGAAGACACGGAGTCTTGATTTAAAACCCACATCCGCCCTGGGTGCTGCATCGAACCACCTCTCTGTGGCCATTTCACACAGCGTTTCCGACTAATCGCTCTTCCAATAAACGCAGGAGGATGCTGGGAGCGATCCTTGAGCTCTGACTCCTGATGCCCTGTTCTCCTCTCTGTGCCTCCACCCCATCCTGAGCGCTCTGAACCCAGGCCATGGAGCTCCCGGGAACTGGGACGCGGCTCAAATACCTCCACGTGACTGAAGTCAGACAGAACTAGGTTCATACTCCGCGTTTACTGTTTAAATGCTATGTGACCTTGTAAGTTTCTCCACCACTCTGAGCTTCAGGGTCCTCACTGGTAAGATGGGGAAACTGGGAGGGATCATGTCTATGCGAGTAGCGCCCCCTGGAGTTGTGCAATGAGGTGGCATGGCACAGAGCTTCTGAATCTGGGCTCAGAGGGCGTGGATTTGATCCAAGCTCTGCCGCTTCCTAGCGGGGGGTCCCAAGAGAAGCCCCTCACATCCCTGTGCCTTCAGGCCCTCACCTGTCTGATGGGGATAAACGGTTGCTATGGAGAGCACTTGCCTCATGGTAAAAAATACTCCATAAATGTAAGTCACTGCTCTTATGAAACAGTCTCTACTTTTGTTAGGAGGAATTAGACGTGGAATAATTCACACAAAGGCTCAAGAGACTGGTCTATCGTCATGTTCAACAAGTAGATGCCAAGGTGACAGGATTATTTATGTCTTCCCTAAGATCCCGGAGGCACGAGAGTAGGGCAGGGCCCCGCCCTCACCTACCCTGTGGTCAGGCTGACGAAGGCCCCTAACTGCCTGGAGGGTCTGCTGATCTGGAAGCCGGCCTGGGTTTCCATGTTAGAGAGGGCGCCAGGCCCCGAGGGATGCTGTGAGCGCTGTTAGCCACAACCCTTCACCTGCTTTTCAGGGGATTCTTGCCTGTCTAGGGAATGTCTCTTTGGGCCAAAGCGGGTGGGGTGGGGGGCAGGAATCTTCCGAAAGAAGGTTCATGCTCCAGTGAACTCTAGCTGCACAGACTTTGCCTGACAACAAGTTGACTCGACTACCCTC
Organism: Pteropus medius; assembly: GCF_902729225.1. Lineage (NCBI taxonomy): Eukaryota > Metazoa > Chordata > Mammalia > Chiroptera > Pteropodidae > Pteropus > Pteropus medius. Next base: position 2,781,930 of record NW_024350927.1, read on the forward strand.
TTCCGGTGCTTTCACAGACCTGGGGGCTGCTGGTGGCAGCCAGAACCGACGAGGCAAACTCCGGCTCCACACCACCACCACACCGCAGGCCCCAGAGACGGAGTGGAAGCTATGAGGCCGGGGGGCGGGGGAGGGGTGCGTGGGAACGGCGGGCTCGGGCAGGCCCTGACCTCACGTGCGGTGGCCGGCGGTCCTGGATCAGGCCCAGTGCTAGGAGTTGGCTGTGGGCGAGGGCCACCTGCTGTACAAGACGGCAGTGGTCCAAGACCGGAAGGTGGTGCTCGTGTGGCCGGTGTCCTCAGAGAGAGGGCAGGACCAGGGCCAACCCAGAGCAGGGCTGTCAGAAAAGGAGCCGAGACCTGGGCCATCGCTGCTGTACCCCTGCTGCGTGACCCTGCCTCTCACTCGCCCTCCCTGTGCCTGACCCCCACCTGGGCCTGTGGCGGCTACCTCTTCACAGATGAGGAAACGGAGGTCCTGGCGTGGCCTGAGGACAGGATGGACCGAAGTACTGGACACCGGGAAGCTACGGCTAACGTTTACTGAGCATCCACGGCATGCCTGCCCCGAGGGCCATCACCTCACGTCACAACTGTCCCAGGACAGTCTCGCAGACATGGCGACCGAGGCTCAGAAGAGTTAAGGCCCCTGTCAAAGCTCACGAAGCCAGAGAGGGGGACGCAAACCAGGAATGCGTTAGAACTGAATGGCCAGGGCACAGACAGACGGACGGAGACCAGGGGGTCCCTCGCTCGATTCTTGAGAAATGTCCTGCTTTACGGAAGGCTGGTTTTTGAAGGGGGCGCATCCCCCCCAGGGAACACTGGGAAATGCCTGGAGACTCTGGTTCTCATGACTGGGTGGTGCTCCTGGCCTCCTGGGGTGGCGGCCACATCTTACGCATCTTAGAGCGCACGGCATGGTCTCAAGGCAGACTTATCTGGCCCCGAATGGCAACGGTGCAGAGGGCGAGGACCCCCGTTTCCAGAGTTTCTGGTAAACGTAGGAACCGTTTCCTGTTTGGGAGAAGCAGCGTTGACTGAACACTAGGCCCTGGAGTAGTGGCCTCAAGCATCCAAGGGGATTCCAGGGTCCATCAGGGTCCAGCATGAAGCCAGCTCCTGCGGGCAGCCCGTGACGTCAGGGGCCGGCAACTCTGTCTCCTGCTTTAGGGATGAGTGATGGCTGGTCAGGGGAGGTGTCTCCTTCAGGTCAGCACTTGATTGTCCTTTCCAAGGCTTTGAAGGTGAAGGGTCACCTCCTGGAGCTCGGGGACCGGCCAATCCCCAGCTCTGCCTCTCAAGTCGCTGGGCAGCTCTGGGCGAGCCTCCTGAAGCCCACGCCCGTTTCTGCATGTGTAAAACAGACACGACAAGCACGTGTGCCCCATCGGAGTGGCTGCTAGTGGTCCGGGCTTCTTTTTGGGGTAATGAACTTGTGGAAAGAGTGGTGACGGTCACAGAACTTTGTGAAGATACTAAAAACCAGTGAACTGTGCATCTCCAGAGGATGAATTTTATAATATGTGAATTATCTCTCAATAAAACAATATATTAAAAATAGATAGACATACACTCCATAGGGTGGACCCGGCTGGGCCAATGTGGCCACAGAGGTGAATTTGCTCTGTGAGCAGTGGTGATGCCTGGTTTGGCCAGGAGTCATCAGGAAATGTCCCCTCCCCAGCGGGGGGGCACTGAGCAGACTGTTCAGTATGGGATCCTGCTTCCTCTGCGGCTGCCCTGGCTTTGACTCTTCACCTTCCCCCTACGCCTGTGGGCCCCTGACTTCCTCCAATGCACGCCTGTGCGCTTAAACTAGCCAGAGCTGCTTTCTGTTGCTTGCAGCCCAAGGCCATAAGGCACACATGTGGGAAGGTGCCCTCCCTCTGATCTTGCCCTGGCAGTCGGAGGAGCTGACAACACTGCCTGGAGCCAGCAGCCCTGAAGGTCTCCAAGTGGTGAAATTTTGCAGATGGTGGGCAAGAGGGGACCTCAGTCAGGTAGATACCCCAGCAACACTGGGGCTGTTACAGCTCTTAGGAAAACCCCTTTCCTTTGCCTCTGAGCCCCTTTTTTTATTTGTCACAACAAATCCGTCACCCTGAGCTGCACGCACATTCACCCTAACTACTCACACTTCGCAGAAGGGTCTGATGCCTGCCGGGAGGAGGAGGCAAGAACCTGAGCTTCACTGGCCAGAATGGAAACAGGCTGAGCAGTCCGGGCATGGAGGAGTGGAAGCAGGGCGGTCTGGCTCCTGATGGCCCCTGGAATCCCCTTGGATGCTTGAGGTCACTACTCCAGGGCCAGGAAGTCACATCTGTCCACCCACAGGGCAGACCTGGGAGAACGGGGTCCTTGCCTCAGCCCGCACCTCCTTCCCATGCCTGCAACTTGAAAGGCTTCTGCCTGGGCTGCAGGTGGCAGCAGAGCCACCAGCACCGCAGACCCCACTGGTGGGAAGCCCCAGCCTCCACCCAAGACAAACCTGGCAGCTATGCTACTTCTGGTTCTCATCACTAGGGGTCAGCATCGGACAAGGAGACAGGAGGGACCCACGAATCCTGCCCGGCCCCACCCAGGATGGGGTGGCCTGCAGTCCTGAAGGAAATGAGGAGAAAACCTCCACCTGGTCATGTCATCACTCCCCATGCACAGGCTCCTCTCCTGCATTATTTCATGGAAATCACACAAGAGCCTCATGGGATACATGCAATTATGCTTTTCATACTTGACAACGAAACCGAGGTCCAGAGAGGTAAAGGGTCCTACCCGAGGTCACACAGCTAGAAAGTGATGGGGGCGGATGTGAACCCAGAAATCACGGCGGTAACTACACCGCTGGACCACGGCAGCGCTCTGCGGGAGCGTACAGAGCCACAGAGGCCTCCTGGCCTCTCGGGGGGGTGGGGGTCCCCGCGCAGTCTCCAACCCGGCTGGTGACACTGAACTCCGGGCCCCTGTTTCACAGGCCCTTTCAGCCCTGAGCTCCCTCGAGCTTCCCAGCCACCTAGAGAGGCAGGCAAGGTGGCATAAAGACCCTCACGCCCACCCCACCCCGGTTCCAGATACAGGGCGCTGAAGCCCAGAGCGGCTCAGTGAGTGGCCCCAGGTCACACAGGAGCAGGCAGAACAGAATCGCAGGGCTCTGGACCTCAGTTTTCTCGCCGGGCCCAGACATACCTGGGCTCTTGGTCACTACCTGTGGGCTGTGCGCCTCTGTGGAAAACACAGCATTTGGAAGTATTTTGAAAGTTTGTTTTGGATTAGAAAAAAGTAACCATTTTTTTTCATGACGACCCAAGTTAGACATTTTCACTACAGATGAAAATAGGGAGGAATAAAGGACATAAAAGTCACTTGTAATCACAGTACCCAAATATAACCATGTAAATTTTTTGGTGTATTTTCTCCCAAATGTTTTCCTAAACAAATATACATGTTTTAAATAAAAACAAGCTTTTTTTTTTTTTAGTAGCCAGTGGAATGTGGAAGAGTAGATGGTCTCCCAGGACCTGCACACCCCAGGCCCCAGGCAGGTGGGGGAGAAGGCTGCTCCAGGCTCAGGGGCTGATGTGCAATGAAGATGACTGATCATCACAGACCCTGCCCCGATCCCGCCCACTCTGGGGCCCTGCTCTGCCCGACTGGACTCCACTCCACTCCAGGACTGCTGGATGAACCAATGCCATCCCCCTGTCTCCCAGCACGTCGCTTCCAGAAGATGCGGCGGCCGCCCCGGGTGGGCGAAGGCAGGGTGGGGAGGGGGTCTCACCATGGCCAGCTCGGCCTCCAGCTCCTTCATCCGGTTGTCCTTGAGGTCCAGCTGGGAACGCAGTGCCGTGGCGTGGTCCGTGGCCTCCTTGGCTTGGCGCCGCAGCTCCCACTTCTCACGCTCCAGAAGGTCCTTCTCCTTGGCCAGAGCTTTGACAGCATCCTCGCTCTCCTGCAGGGGAGAGTGCGGTACGTTACTATGGGGGGGAGTGGTGGGAGTGAAGCAGTAGAAATCTTGAAGTGGGAGGTGGTGTTACCACCAGGGGTGCAGGGGCTTCCTCCTGGCCAGAGATACCCCCGAGAGCCCCTGACCCCCGACACAGGAAGACAAGGGAGGCCCTACAGCACGCGGCTAGGAGCTCAGGCTGTGGAGTGAGTCAAGTCCTGGGTTTGAATCCTGGCTGTGCCACCAACTACCTGGGAGACTGGAACAGAGACAAAACATTAGTAGATGCTCATGTTTCAAACATGTTTCAAGGAATGAATGAGCATTTAAATGCACATCGTGGGTTTCTCTATATTTAAAATGGGGGATGGGGTCAATACTATTTTTTTCAAAGAATTAATATAAAGATTGACTTCATGTGAGGAAGATGCTCAAAGGGTCTGACCAATGTGAGGGTCACTAGCGGGTTTGGGCTGTTCTGTCCTTAGGCAACATGTCTGTCACAGGAGAACAGGGACAGAGGAGATGGCTGCAGCCCAATCGCCTTGGCTGCCATGGTTCCTGCCCCACTCCACAAGGTCACCGCCGATGACGACACAGGCTGAACCCCTCAGCTAGCTGAATGCAGCACAATCCCCTGCCAGTCACCCAGGTCCCTGCTCTCGGCCAGTTGTCCTGCACGTGCTGTTTTCTGCATGATGCTGAGGGAAGGGCCCAGGGCTCCAGCTGTGCCTTTCTGGTGCAAAGCCAGCAGGCAAGGAGCAGATGGCTCAATCAGGGGGCATGACCTCTGTTGGCAAGAGCCAAGTTTCCGAATAGCAGGTGTCCTTCCCCAAGGAGAAAGGTTCCAGCAGGGGGCTCTGTCCAGTTACCCAACAAACCACTGTCACCAGAGCCAAACTCTAGGTCTCCATGTGGCCTGGGACCATAGAGACAGGTGGCCACCTGCCTCATTAACAACCCTGTCGCCAAAGGCCTGACTTCCAGATGGCCAGGGACTAGGAAGTTGAGGGAGACACCTGGCCCTCTCTCTGTGGCTGTCACAGAACAGAAGCTATGGCTTAGGTTCCAGGGAGAGAGAGTCTGGGTTGAATCCTGGCTTTGCAAGGATGAGCTGCAATGACGATCGTGCCTCGGTTTCCTCATCTGTAACATGGGGATCATAGCACACGCATGTTAGGGTGAGAACTGAATGACACGATCATGTCGAGAGCTCAGCATGGTGCCGGGCACACAGCAGGCACTCCCTTCACTCAGGTCCATGCTCAAATGTCACCCATCTCAGAGACGGGCCCTGGATTCTCTCCAACGCGATTTTCATATCGGTATCTGACATGGATCACTCAGCCAGTATTCACAGATGCCATCAGCAGGCACAAACCAGACAAAAACCCCGGCTCCCGTGGAGCTTACAGTGGAGCACCATACCACGCGCTCTGAGAGCCGGGACGTGCCACGTTCGTCCATCGGCACACGCCCGGGCCCCGGGACAGCAGTCTGGCAAATAGCAGCCGACCTGCGCTGCAGGATAAATGTGCATCGCAGCTGCCGTGACGCCCGGTGAAGGCCACTGTATGGCCGCTCTGGCAACTTGGGTGGGGGGAGGACATGCTTTCTGTCACCAGCCTTTGGCTTCTCAGTGTAGTCCAGAGGAGGTGGGGTGGGGGATGACTCCTTTGAGGACATGCCGCTGGTACCCACGCTCGGGTCAGGATGCCTGGGGGTGAGATGCAGGTCCGTCCATCGCAAGCTGCAGGACAGCGGCCAAGTGACTCAACTCCCCCAAACCTCGACCACTTCCTTTGTGAGACGGCGACAATACCGCACCTCAGGGTGATGGTCAGGAGGAACTGGCAACGCAAGATGCAAAGTGACAGATGGCACCATTACCAAGTCTCAGGTGAGCCAGGCGGCCGGGCTGGGGACCAAGGGCTGGACATAAGGCTCTCTTCGGAGGTGAGGCCACCAACAGGCCACCTTCATCCACCCCCGGTTATTGTTCCTTTCTCTTTGGAGCTGGGTTCAGTGGAGTCAGGGCAACAGGTGACAGGCACAGTCCCCTGGGTCACACCACGGACAACTCAGCTCTTTCCAGCACCCACATGGATGGGGAGCTCCTTCTCCAGGGCTGAGCCATGAGCTGGGCATCTGCCCCCAGCGCCTAGCAGCAAGCTCAGAAAACGACAGGAAGGACCCAGAAAACGAAATCTGTGGAACTGAACCACTGGATAAGGACCGTTCCTTAGAACTGATTGGTGTATAAGAGGCTGCTTACAAAACATCCCTGAATTAGGGGGAAGGCCCCCTAGGACCCTCGGATCATTTTTGTCTCTACATCTCTTTGCAGTCACTGGCTCTGCTGGTCATGAGCAGACGGAGGGTTCTAGGCTGTGGGGGAAGGCTGGTAGGAGCTTTCAGCCTTGGTGGAGACTCTGACGGCCCCTCCCATGACCACATGGCCTGGCAGCAGAGCAGGCTCTATAGCAACTGTCACGAATATTCTGTACACAGGTCAAGTTCAGTGCTGAGGGTTTAGGTGAATTGTGACATTTAAACCTCATAACCACCTATGAGGCGGAATAAGTCCCTCGGCCCCATAGACAGTGCAGGGGAGGTCTTAGTCCTTGCTTGCAACATAGGCAGGAAAGGAACCGGAAGGAGACCCACCGAGGAGGCTAGAACCTGCTGGGGGACAGAGGTGGCTGGGATCATGAGGGTAAGATCCGGCCCAACTGTGCGGGCCTTGGATACCAATCTGGGAGCTGAGGTCCCTCTCGCCTGCTGGCACACGGGGCTCATCGGGACAGAAGAGGGAAGGGGGGCTGTAGGGGGACACAGGGCCGGCAGGATGAAGGTGGCCTGTTGGTGGCCTCACCTCCGAAAAGAGCCTTATGTCCAGCCCTCGGTCCCCAGCCTGGCCGCCTGGCTTGCTGTGAGAACTTTCTCTGCTGGATTCATGGAGAGTCCCCAAATGTCCCTCCAATCTGCACCCGTGTGACAGGGAATACGCATTTGGCACAGCTTCCCAGGCAGCCCGACCCCTCATTTCTTGGCAGCCTGTGCTGAACCCCCTTCCCACCCAGTACCCTGTTGCTCAGAGAACTGGGATCCCGCTACCTGCTCCAGGTGAGGCCCACACCTGAGGGTTCCACGAATCCTGTTCATGGGACATTTATCTTGCACACACACACACACAAAAAATGCGAGTCAAATTTTTAAAACTAATTCTAAGATCTTAGAGGAGACAGAATAAAATCAGGCGTTGTGGTTTTAGCTTCTCCAAACCAGCTCTCAATATGCGGCCTTGGGTCAGTCACTAGACCCTTCAGAACCTCGGTCCCTGCATCTGTCAAATGGGGTTGGACCCGGCAAAGAAAAACTGTTACACAGGAGTGGTTCTCTTCACATAACAACAAAGTTTAAGATAGTAAGTAATTTTCTAAAGATAAGTCTTTCCCAAATTCCATTTTTCTGAATGAATCTGAAGGGTTTTGTGAAGCCATTCTGTAAGGGTGACACATGCTGCTCTGCTGTGGCCATGGATGGCTGCCCATGGCTCCTGCAGCCACGAGGCTTCCGATTATTTAGCAGCTTCACCCCTCCCCCCTCCCCCGCACTGCTGCCTGGACTTAGGGGATGCCCCCAGCTACCCGTGACTTAAAAAAGAATGGCTGGGGACGGGGGCTCTCCAAGGTAATTTTATTCCCAAGCAGGAGCACAATTATAAAAACAAATCTGACGGCCCATTAAGAGACACACAGAAGTGCTTGCTATTGAACCCCAGGTGGGTCACAGTGCCACTAAAATGCCCAGCATTCCACACCCGTGAGCCACGAGGACGCCATGGCCTCTTCCCTATGGTCTGCTGGGTTTGCCCTCTAAACAGCACCATGCAGAAGTAACTCACTTGTTGGCCTGAACACGTACTAAGCAGTGCGTGGGAGGCCAGCCCGGGCCAGCAGTGACGTGAGTGGGCTCTGGGGCAGGACCACCTGGGTCTGCATCCTGCTGCCCCTTTTCCCTAACTCTGTGACCCTCTGCCATCGGTGACTTCAATTAGGTCTCAGTTTTTGCCTCTGTAACATGGAGATGACAGGGAACATCACGCCTCGCAGGCTGCTCCAGCTGGGGAAGGAGAAAGGAGAGAGGTGGACCGGGAGAGGCAGGTGTGCCATCCAGTCACGTGTCGCTTAGTGACGGGGTACGTTCTGAGAAATGTGTCATTAGGTGACTACGTTGTGTGAACACCACAGAGCGCACTCACACCAACCCATGTGGGACAGGCTACTGCACACCTAGGCTGTATGGTCCAGCCTGCTGCTCCTGGCTACAAGCCCGTACAGCGTGTCACTGTACTTAATGCTGTAGACAACTGTCACACAACGGTAAGTACTTGTGTATCTAAACACATCAAACATGGAAAAGCTCTATAAGCTCAGGAGCTACCTGCACAGGGCACTCACCGTGAAAGGAGCTGGTAGGACTGGAAGTTGCTCTGGGGGAGTCGTGAGTGAGGGTGAGTGGGTGTGAAGGCCTGGGATGTCACCGTACGCCACTGAAGACGTTATAAACGCTGTCCACTTAGGACACACTAAGTCTATAACAAAGATATCTTCTTTCTTCTTTAATAAACTAACGTTCGCTCACGATTTTGCTGTACTGTAGAAAGGTTTCAATTTTTCAAAACGTGGCTCTTTTGTAATAACACCTAGCTTAAAACACACATTGTACAGCTGTACGAAGATTTTTTCTTTATATCCTTGCTCTAGAAGCTCTTTTCTATTTAAAAATATTAAAACGTTTTTTACTTTTTAAACTTTATTTTTTTAAAAAAACTAAAACGCAAAAACACACATTAGCCGAGGCCTACACAGGGATCATCAGTATCACTGTCTCCCACCTCCGCATCTTGTCCCACTGGAAGGTCTTCAGGGGCAATGACACGCATGGAGCTGTCACCTCCTACGGCCTATGACAATGCTTTCTTCTGGAACACCTCCTGAAAGACCTGCCTGAGGCATTTCTTGAGGAGGTGTCTGTCACTCTTTTCAGAAATATTTCCATGGTTGCTTGCTTGGTTTCTTTCTTTTTTTTCATCATATTTGCTTGTAAGCAGATAATACACCAAGATCCTCTCTCTCTATTAATGAAAATCTTTCGGTGTTGGGGTCCCTGTGTTCAAACTTTTTGAGGAGCTTACTGAGGTCAGCAAAAGCTTCTGCTAAACCTTTCACGGTGAATTTTCTTGGGGATTCTTCTTCTTCTTCTTCTCCTGCGGTTTCCTTTTCTCTTGCCTCTTCTTTAGCAACTTATTCCCATTCCAGCTCTAGCACCTTATCGGCCACTTCCTCAGGAGCTACCTCAATGTCATCTAGGAGCTCTTCAATGTCATCCGTGTCCACGCTCTGGTTAAAGTTGTTTGTCATCTCAGCCACAGCCCTGGTGGTTTCTGCAACCTCTTCATCCTTGGCAAATCCTCCAAAGTCATGGGCTATGATGTCACCAGGCAATAGGAATTTTTCAGCTTATAATAATCTTATGGGACCACTGTCATATAGGCAGTCTGTCATTGACTGAAACGTTTGTGTGGCACATGATTCTAGTCTGAATGTTTGTGTCTAGCCAAAATTCACGTTGGAATCTTAGCACCCAATGCGCTGCTGTTAGGGGGCGGGACCTTCGGGAGGTGATGGTCGCGAGGGCGGAGCCCTCATGAATGGGATCAGTGCCCTTATAACGTGACCCCAGAGAGCTCCTTCGCCCCTTCCGCCACGTGAGGACACAGTGAGAAGTCTGAGACCTGGGAGAGGACCAAGAAAACAGGCAGTGGCAGTTTCTTTTCTTCCTCTGCTTCCACAGATTTTCAACTCATTGCCACACCCTATCCACAAGCCACAGGCCTGGGGAGGCTGACTCCAAAGGGTCCCTGCTCACCTACTGTGAAGGACGCAGGCGGCAGAAGCCAGGGACCTGCTGATCAGGGAGGCTGGGACCCTGGGGCTTGGGGCTGGCGCCCAGGGCAGGCGAGAGCTCCAGAGGGCTGTGGGAGCACAGCAAGCCAGAGGCCGCGGGTGGTCTGGCCCAGGGAGCACTCCTAGGGCTGTTTCCATCACGGAGAGGAGAGAGCTGCCTGTCTGGGAGGTGACAGGGAGGGTCGCTTGTGAAGACCAGAGTGGACTGGAGAGATGAAGCATTTAAATTCAAATCTTGTCTCTGACGCTTGGCCTCTCAACTCACAGGCAACACATACAAATGCACTCATGTAACTGGCCTGCCACCACCAACGGTTCGAAGGACTTATCAAAACTCCTGTGGCCAAAAAAGCTGAACGAACCTTCTGTCTCCATTTTCTCCCGAGTACATGCAATTCTTGGTCACAGTCCTTGACATATGGTGTCATGACCTGAGCAGTTTTCCACAGTTTTTCTGCCCTGCACACCGGAAGGTTACGACTCTCTCCCTGCAGATATGGCAGCTCGCGAAGCCTTCCTTGGCCGGGGGGGACTGACTTTTCTTTTCCTTAAGTTTTGGTACCTGCTTTGGCATGTCCACACACACCACATAGACATTTGCTGAACTGAATTCCCCAGGCATCTGACCATAAACGCCTACTCATCCCACAGAGCCCAACTCATATGTCACCTCCTCCGTGAAACCTTCCAAGACTCTCTCCTGCAGGCAGAATTTCCTGCTGTCTCCCCAGCTCTCTTCATGTGTTTACTGTGGCATTATTAATGAGGCACAGCTGGCATTTACTGAGCAATTACTTTGCACTAGGCACTGTGCTTGGTGCTCTGCATTCGCTGTCACATGCAGTCCTCGTCACAGCTCTACAAGGTCTGCACCATGATCACTGCTTAGCCGATGAGGAAACCGAGGCTCTGACAAGTTGAGATGTTGAGATGTCCTAGGACACACACACACACACACACACACGCACGGGGAGGCCGCATCTGAACCCAAGACAGCCAGAATCCAGAGGCTACACTGTCGCTGACTCGGCTATCCTGTCCAGGCTTGTTTGCCCAGAGGCCACGGGGTCCCCCAACTAGGAGCTGTGCCCAGGCCGGGCCGAGCGGGACGCGTCGGAGGGCTCCCTGAGCGAGCCACGCATCTGTGTTCTGGGATTTGAGGTCAGACCGTGAGTGGGGAGGCGGGGCAGGGCGAGAGCTGGTGTCTGTGCGGGGTGGGAGAGGGCAGGCGAGAGGGGCCTGACCTTGCGGTGCTGCTCGTAGTTGCGGATGAAGTCGCGGAGCTGCTCCTCGCGGCTCTCCAGCGTGGCGTACAGCTGCTGCATCTGGCTCACCAGGTCGGTCTTCTCCCCCTTCAGGCGCTTCCGGTCGGCTTTCATGGCTGCGGGCAGAGGGGCGCGTTAGTTCCCGGGGTCCTAGCTTTCTGCCAGCCCCGAATGCCGGGAAGGGATCTTATTCCTACTCCTTCAACACATGAGGAGACAGGGTTCATTCAAAGAGATGACATTTCTCTCCCAAGCTCCCATGTGACTCAGGGGCATTCCCAGGATTCGAACCCAGGCCCGTCTGGCTCCAGAGTCCCTATTCTCAGCCTCTCAGTTTTATTGATCCAACCAGGGGAGTAAGTCCGTCATTAAACGAAGTCCTCGATTAAATGTCTATCCCGGCCCTAAAGTGGCTAGGTCCCCAGTACGAAAAAACTAGAGGCCTGGTGATCCTGTGACCCCCACGGCCCAGGAAGCCGACGGGTCCTTAACACTTGTCTCTGCTGAAATGAGCCCACTAGAGCCCACCAGACTTCCCAGCCCGTCATCTGCCCCACGGCCGCCACAGTGAAAAGCACTAGATTAAAATCACGAAGCAAGGTATGACACCAAAAGCATGAGCAATGGAAGAAAAATGGATAAATTAAACTTCATTAAAATTAAAGACTTTTGTGCTTCAAAGGACAGCATCAAGCAAATAAAAAGACAAGCCAGGGAATGGGAGAAAATGTTTGCAAATCACAGATTTGATAAGGAGCTTCTATCTGGACTATATAAAGAACTCTTACAGCTCAATCATAAAAAGGACAAATAACCCAATTTAAGAAATGGGCAAAGGATCTGGATAGGTGCCTCTCCAGGAAACGGCCAACGAGCCCATGAAAAGGTGCCTGACATCAGCAGTCAGCAGGGAAACGCAAATCAAAATCAAAACTCACTACAATGGGTCAATTAAAAAAGACAGCGCCAGGTGTCGACATGGATGTGGAGAAACTGGAACCTTCACACAGCGCTGGCGGGCACAGAACACGGAGCAGCCGCTGTGGGAAGCAGCTCAAGTGATGAAACGTAGCTCCCCATACGACCCAGCAATTCCACTCCTAGGCACGTACCCAAGAGAAATAAAAATGTACGTCCACACAAAAACGTGTGGACAAATGTTTAGAGCAGCATTAATCACAGTAGCCAAAAGGTGAAACAACTCAATGGACACCAACTGACGAATAAATCTAAAAAATGTAGCATATCCATACAATGGAATATTATTTGACAATAAAAGTAATGATTCATGCTACGATATGAATAAACCGTGAAGATATGCTAAGATGAATAAGCCAGTCGCAAAAGGCCACATAGCGTATGACTCTATCTCTATGAAATGTCCAGAATAGGAAACTCTATGAGATGGAAAGTAGATTAGTGGTTGCCTAGGGCTGGGGGTAGTGGGAGGGGTGGGGGCTGGGGATGGAGAAGTGGGTGCTTTGGGCTTGGAGTTCCTTTTTGAAAAGTGATGAAATGTTCTAATATAGACTGCGATGATGGACACACAACTTTGTGAGCATAATAAAACCACTGAATTATGCATTGTAACTGGGAGAATCACATGCCAGGTGAATTAGCATTCAATCGAGTGTTACACACACGGTGCCACGCGCTCCAAGCAGCCTCCTGGGACGGCCGCGTGACTTTTGCTCCCTCCAGACCCTCAGGACACTGTTTCTGGCAGTCGGAGCGAAGCTGACAAGCCCAGGCTCGTGCAGGAGGCTCCAGCAGCAGGGTGGGCTCCACTGCCTTTCCAGACTCTACGTTGCGCTGTCTCTGCAGCGAAGCCCCCGACACCTGAAGGTAGCCGAGGGCAGTGACACGGGGCAGGTGACGGCTGGGCTACCTCATCTTGTCCTGGATGTCCAACTCTGCAAACAGCCTGACAATATGAGGAAGCGTGGCCCAGTGCCCAACAGCAGCTGACATCCTGCCAGACCCCCGGGGTTGGTGCGGGGGCGCCCCCATCCCCCCGCACTTTGCCCTCCCCTTCCTCCTGTCCCGGGTAGAGCGGGGCGGAGGCACATCATCTGGGGCCATGTCATCATGTGTGAGGAGCCATGCAGAGACCCACGCAGTGGGGTTCTGGGGTCTAGGGCGGCTCTTTAAACTCCAGCTTTGAGCTTCCTGGCTCCCAGAGTTGGACTTGAACTCTTCATGGCCAGCTTGGCGGAGCAGCAACTTAGGTCACCGTGGCCAGAATTCCAGGCCTGCTGGGCTGGAACCTCAAAGGGCCAGGGCAGAAGAGCCCATGGAGGGGGGACTCATTTGCTTCTCTCCCTTGTCAGGCAGGGGATGGCCCCATGGGGCCCTGGGTTCGGGGCAGGAGGGAGAGGGGGCAGAGCTGGGCTAGTTTGGGGCCCTGCAGCCTAACATGGTGTGGCCATGTTACCAGTGAACACCATTTTAAGAAAACCCAACACCTTAAGATGGAATCTGGTCAGAAGGAATCTTACGGAAGGACAGGGGCCCAGCGGTCACTGAGGAAGCAGACATCCACTTGCCCTCTCTCCTTCCGTCCCAGCTGTGTTCCCGTGACAGGTGGGTGCGTGGGTGGGTATACCCATCATCCCGTTTTACAGAAGAGGCAACTGAAGCCACAGCGGCAGGAGCCGGCGGAGCTGGCACCTAACTCAGTGTTAGGGACGTTTCAGACTAGTGGGGCCCGGGAATGCGAGGGAAGTGAGGCCCAGGGAGATGGCTCCTAGGGAGGCCGCTGACTCGACCACAGTGACCAGGGGAACCTCGGGCGGGCCCTCTGCCCCAGTGGAGGGAAGCTGCCGCTGAGCAGGCCTCCGGGACTCCATGGAGAGTCACACTTCTGCCCTTCGGCTGGGAATGAAACCCCCTTGGGCTGCCATTTGCTTCCTCTAGACCTACCTGGATGAGAACCAAACTCCAGGCTTTGCTCTTGGCAGCTGGAGCTCTGGGAGGCATTGCGGGGCCTCTCCTCACTTTGGCCAAATGGCCCTGGAGCGGGGGATGTTGCGGCCTCCTGCTGGCCTCCGCTGCTCCACGTTCGGAGCGCGTGCTGGAGAAGCTGCGTGCCACCGTTCTGTCCAGCAGTACGGGGCTGCACATGTGCACACGTCCGTGCTGGCGGCCTCAGTAGGGGGTGGGGGGCTGTGCCTCCCCATCTGACCAGGGGCTCCCTGAGAGCAAGGGCTGGACCTCTGCCTTCAGATCAGTAGCTCCTCCCTAAGAGCAGAGTGAGAGCTCCCCTAAAACTGTTCAGTTCAGCACTCCATGTGCCGGGCGCCATGCCTGCTGCTGTGAGGGGAACAGGGACGAACAAGACACGGCCCCTGCCTTTCGGGTGGTGGACGACCTGTTCGAGGCGACGAACCCGTTCACACACGGATGATACTGGTTTCCATTCACCCTCCTCTTTACCAAGAGAACCTCAATTTTGCTTGTGCCCAGTTAAAACACTCAACTCCCCAAGCTCCCCTGTAGCTAGACTGGGCATGTGTCACAGTTGTGGCCACCAAGATGCACACAGAAGGCCACAAAGAAATCTGCTGTTTTCTTTATAGAAAAAGGTCACAGTACACTCGCCTTTTGCCCTTCCATTTTCGTGCTGGAACATGGATGTGACATCCTGAGGCACAGCAGCCATGTTGCAAGCACAAGGAGGAAGACACAAGCTGAAAATGGGGAGCAGAAAGACAGACGAGAGGAGCCTGGATCGCTGATGGCACCACCTAGGCCAAAATTCCTTAAAATAGGAGAAAAATAAGCCCCACTGTTTGTGGACTTCTCGTTACGTGCAGCCCAGTGCATTCCAAATCGACACATCAAGCTGGGCTGTGAGAAGTGCCATCAGCCCACCACGAAAGGCCTTGCACTTCATGGTTCCTTCAAACGACCTCTCCTCTGGGGTCCCCGCTCTGCTCAGCTGGGCTGGATGCTGCCAGGCCGAGGACAGAAAACATGAAAGCTGAACGTCTGGGAATGAATGCCGAGTGAAGAGCCCCCACAAACGAAGGTACGGCGCCTGGAACCATGGCGTGAACAAGAAGCCGCTGTGCAGCTGACCGGCTGTTCAGGAGCCACACGTCCACGACCCGCTCCAGGTACCCCACGCGGAGGAGCAGGGCCTGGGAGCATCTGGGGACCCCTGCACCGGCCGAGGTGGGAGCGTGGGTGTGTGTGTCCCCATTGAGCCTGAGTGCTCCCAAACACCAACGTGCTACGGTGCCCCCATCGGACTGTGGCTCCCTCAAGGGGGACAATGGCACTGTAACTCCTTAGGAAAACAAGGTTACCGGGACAGACCCGGAAGAATAATTCAGGCCACACACACACACACACACACACACACACTGCCCTTGACCCACCTGCACATGCAGCGGAACATTGCTGTGGATGCTTCCTTTCTCCCTTCCTTCATCATAAGTATGCTTTTATTTCTCCTTCAAAACCCTGTTCTGACGTTCTCCAGACCTTCCTCACACGAGCTGAGGCCTGCGAGGCATGACCGTCCCCTCTGCCTCGGCCGGAAGCCCCCCAGCAGCTGGTTCACCTTCCCCGCCATCGGCTCTGCCCAGGCGTGTCCCATTCCAGCGGCCAGGCCAGTGGAACCACTGCCATGGTGACGGGCGATGGCATGCCTGGGGGGCCCGGCGGGGTCACGGGAGGAGACCGGCAGGCTCCTTGGAATGTGGGTGGGAGGGAGGGGACGTGGTGAGGGACTAATTTTTCTAACTCAGAGGAGGCCGCATGCATGAGGTGGACGGTGGAACCAGGGGCCCAGCCGCGGCCCCACCGCGACGGTGCCTCTTTAGAGACGTCACTCTCCTGCTGCTGAGGTGGGCCTTTCCGTGGCAGACCAGTAACCCAGATGTTGGGCAGTGTGGGGCGGTGCCAGCGCGGTGAAGTTCTGCCAAAGTGACTCCTGGCAGGTGGGGACCAGAGAGAGAAGAAAGCTCTTTACACAGTGACCCCGCTAGTCTCCCCTTGAGCAAAACAGACCCTCATCTCCAAGGCCCAGGCGAGGAGGCCACAGCTGACATGTGACAGGTGAAGAGAACAGGACAGAGGAATTCTGAGCTTCTGGGGCTGGGCCCTGGGGAGCAGGGGTTTCACGGGGCTCCCTCCTCACCCCCCGAGGCGGCGTACGCAGCGAGAACCTTGCTGGGGAGTGACGGACCAGGCGCTCAGCTTTCCCCTCTCTGTGCCTCAGTTTCCCCCTGGCATGAGGGTGCTGGATTCTCTGAGCTCCTTTTGGCTTCTGAGGTCCTAGGAGATTATTTCACCGCCACCACTCACTAACACTGCTGCGTCCGTGGCTGTGACCAACACCACACAGTGAGGCAGGGCGGGCGTCGGTCTGGGCTCAGAGGTTCTGGATTCTGCCCCTGCTCTGAGACCTTGAGCAAGTCACTGACATTCCTGGGCCTCAACTTCCTAGATAGCAAAATGATTCCCACGTGCCTGGCACTGTTCTAAGCCCCTTCCGGGTTTTTGTCACTTAATTCTTACAACCACCTTATGAAGTCGTTTCCACATTAGAGACAAGGAAGTGGGCAACCAGGGAGATTAAGGAACCTGGCCAAGTACCGAGTGGCAGCACCCACCTGGCCCCAGCACCCACCCACCCTGCTACCCCGCTGCTCTGCTGCCTCCAAAATTGTCACAGCCTGGCTGGCCTCACCTGGTCCTCGGAGCCTCTGCTCAGAGTGGGGCTGCATCTGCTTTACGGAGGAGGAAAGGGAGGCTCCATGGGCTACCTTGCTCACCGGGACCCATGTGGCTCCAGCAGTGGACTTCAGACTTGTACCCCTGACTCTGACCTTGAACCTCTCACGCTCCCTCTCTTTAAGCCGGTGAAAGTGCACTGTTGTGCACAGCAGAACCTGCATAGATCCGCAAAACCAGTGGATGGTCCGGTTACTGCCACTGCGAGACGCTGTTCCTGCAGCTGCTGAACAGCCCCAAGGCGCTTTCGGAAGGTTCCAGTGAAGGAGGCTAGGCATTCTCGTGCACACCCCATGACTGCTCGGCGGCTGCTGAGAGGAGGGTGTGTGTGTGTGTGTGTGCGTGTCTGTAAGTGCGTGCGTGTGCGTGCAGCTCCTAGAGAATCTTTCACCAGCCACCCCTTCTCGCTTGTAGGCTCCTCGGCCAGCCGCAGATGGTCTCATTCCACATGGTCAACTTTCCCACTAGTCTGAGTCCAGAAGACTGTGAGTCTGGTTCTGGATGGTCCAAGGCTAACAGCCCCTGTAAAAATTTCCAGCCTGATGGACCCCAGACAAACCTGGACTCACAGCTGGGGAGGGACAGACCTCAGCCTGTGTGACGATCTCAGCCACTGCCAGCAGGGGGCGCCCTTTTCCCTTTTCTGGCCAATAGTCCTGACCAGTTGCGCCTTCAGCATCTACAGATTCTGGGAAAGAAGCGGGTGGGCAGGTGGGAACCAGAAGGGCCTAGCAAACCATTCTGAAAAAAAAACCAACCAAAATGTTCTTCCTGCTCAACTTCCCTTTGCAGATGAGGAAACTGAGGCCCAGAGAGAGAAGGAGGATTCCAGTATCACACAGTGAGTTGGCCCAGGTCTCTTGATTCTTAGGCCCAACAGAACTGGGTTAAAAGCACTGGCTTTGGAGTCTGCCTGTCAAAGTTTAAGCCTCAGTTTCCTCATCTGTAGAACAGGGACTTAAAAGTATAATTATTTCTGCCCTATACAGAATAGACTGCCGCATCCTGAGTGAACAAGCAGGTGTAAACCTTAAGCATTTGGGGAGAAGAGAGCCTCAGAGAGGCAGCTTCACGTGTGCAGAGCCTTGGGTTCCAGTCCAGCCTTAGCCTGTTGCCAGCTGGAGGGCCTCAGACACTGCATGCAACTCCTCGGAGCAAGTTTCCCCAGCTGTTATGGTTCTATGTGACATTACCCAAGACCCGAATGCAGCAGGTGCTCATTAAATGTTATCATTTCTTCCTGTCTTCTTACGCCCCAGGGCTCCCAGGCCTGAGATCAGGCCCTAGGGGGCCTCAGAAAATGCAGACTGACTCAACCGACAGGCTGGAACCTAAGAAAAGGGCCTGGAGAGGCAGCCCAGGGCACGGAGGAAGGCCCAGCCCAGGGAAGCAAGTTAAACAACCACTAATGGCTCCGGGATGGGCATACACTGGTTAATTTTGTTTCCTCCTGTTTGAAAGCTGAGCAAGGTGAGTTCAGAATAGGTTAGAGCTCCACTTACTTTACAAAGAATAATAATAAGCAAGCTCTTACCCCATCAGGTAGCACTCAGGTAAGAACGAAAAGCCAACCAAGCACTTGGACAAGCGGCAGCGACCTGAGAACACCGGCAGAGCCAGGCCTGGTCGGCCACGGACGTGGCTGGGTGGCCCGGGGTCTGACCCAGGGCAGCTGTGCCTTCCGAACTGAAACTCCCTAGTTCCTCTCCAGGTGAAGCGGGTCGACCGGCACACACACCCGACGAGGGCAGAACTGGCAGTGGATCCCTGTTCTCTGATGTTCAGGCCCATGATCGCTCCCAAACCCCCACAGCTCCTCTGCGTGCAGCCCAGAGCGTAAGGCGGCATCACCTTCCCCACCTGCCTGGGGCGGGAAAGGCGAATATCGGGAACACAGGTTCCAATTTTCCAGTTCCGTGGCCACGCAGACATGACTGATCAACCAGGCTCCGGCGGAACCTGATCGGCTGGGGATGTCTGCCACAGCACGGGAGGCAAATGCGGGTTTGCCAGCTCTGTCTCGGATGCGGAGGCAGATGCCCTCACTGGCTGATCGGAGCTGGCGTGTTCGAGGATGGTTTGGCGAGCCTGATCTGGGTCAACGCTGTGCCAGTTACTACTGCGTCCCATAGAACCGAGCTCAACTCCATTGAACCAAAGGAGCGAGAAGCAATTCTCTCAACTGGGGAAAACCAGTCCATTCACGTCAGTGAGATGGTGGCAAACAAGCCCCAATCTGCATGTTTGCAGGTGAGAGCAGAGTATTTCCCTCAGCTGGGTCAAAGGTAAGTGAAGGATGACTGGATTTACTTCCCTATTTTTATGTCCACCCCCAACTAGAAACATAAGCTCCTTGGGGACAGTGATTGGCCCGCCTCGTTTACTACTGTGTCCCCAGCTTCCGGCCTAGTACCTGGTACGTAGTAAATGCTCAGTAAATACTGACCGGCTGACTCTCAGATGAATGACTCCATCAAGGTGGACAGCCTAGGGAACAGAGGGGACCTGCTCTGTGGCCATCACTGAGCAGTGCCCACTATTTCTTGTGTCCCATGCCCGAGTCTCCCCTGGCCCCACCTTGGTGGGACAGGACAGGCTAGTTTCTCTTGTGCTCTCATCCCCCAGGGCCCCGAGCGTCGGCCCTGGTGATCTCACAGCCGACAGCAAAATGACTGCAGTTCTTGCCAAACTGCCTTGGGCTCCGGGAACTGTGTCCACGGCCACTTCATGTTGCTCCTGCCACGTCCCAAGCAGGACACAAGGAGACTCAAGTGGACCAGAGCTTCCGCTGACCCAGAGCACCAGGTGCTGAGGGCTGGGGACGGACCCCAGATACCACTTCCAACACAGGCGAGACCCGGTGTCCGGGAGCACAGTGGCCTGGTTCTCCCACGGGGCTCCTCTGCCATCAGCCTGGCCATGGCTGTGTTGTGACTGTGCCTGAATAAGGCCACTCACTCTTCGGCTTGGCTCCAACTCTGGGTAGTTGTTTTGAGCCGGCCACTGAGGCTGCCACGTTTGGAGGTCCAGGGGGCTTTGGGAACGGAGTCCTCCCATCGTTGCAAGAACCCGCCTGGATGCCCAAGCTCCCTGCACTTGGCCCGCGAGCGCCTGTCCCTGGGTTTGCCCATGCCACACGCACGTGCGATTCTCTCGTCTTCAGTAGAGAAGCCACATCGATCCGCCTCCCTCTCCATTTCCTATTTTACTTCTCTTCCTTTTAAAGCAAAAACGTATCAAAAGATCATGCCCCCTCATGCCCCCATCGCTCTCATCCCACCCTCTGACTTGTGTGCTTCTCAAGGTCACCGATAACCTCCACACCATGACCCCGCGGTCCCCCTCTAATGTGTCCATTGGTGCAGGTGACGCCGTCTTCGCCTGCCCTCCTGGTTTGTCCTCTCATCTGCTGCTCTGTCTCTTTGCTGACCTCCGCTCACGTCTGACCTCTCGGCATCAGAGGACTCGGTCCTTCCCCACCATTTCTTGGCTGGGCTCTCTAGTCTCCTAGCTTTAAATCCAGCCACGTGCTGGTGCCTCCCAGCCGGCCGTCTCCAGCCTGGCCTCAGAGCCGAAGCCTCCCGCACACCTCCACTGGGTGTCCAACGGCATCTCCGACTTGACGCGTCCCAGAGAGTCCCCGACCAGTCCGTGACGACCTGCTCCTCTCGCTCTCCCCGGACCCAGCCGATGGTGACTTCAGCCTCCAGTTTGTCCGGCCCCAAACTCTAGAATCTTCCTTGATTCCCCACACCCGGTTCATCGACAAGTCGCATCAGCTCTACCTTCAACACAATACCAGAATCTGGCCGCTTCCTGCATTCTCCAGGCACCACTCCTGGTCCGTGTCACCAACGTCTGTGTCCACATCACGCTGTAGCCTCCTAACTGGCCTCCCAACCCTTTAGGCTCGGCAGGGGGCGTCCCCTTAAAATGCAGGTCAGATCCTGTCACTTCCCTGATTCTTCTCCGTGGCTCCCACCTCGCTGAAGGGTGAGGTTCCAACGATGTCTCTCAGCGGCAGATGTCACGCCTTCAGCTTCTATAAGCCTGGATTCTCCTCCTGGGCACTACCGCCTCAGCTTTAATACATCTGGTCATGCTACTTTGGGTCTCGTTCCTTTGGTTCTTGCAGATAATTTCTCTCCTTCCTTCTTCAGGATCTTTATAGTGGCTGCCGCTCTGCCTGGTACACCCGCTGGTCCACGGGCCCCACGCCCTCCCTGCTCCAGATCTTTACTCGAATGTCACTTTCTCGGCAAAGCCTACCCTGGACACCCGCCACCCTGCCTTTTCTTTCTCCTTTGAGAGAAAGAGAACACTGAATATTCTGTGTTTAGGGAGGGCAACGGTCGTTTAAGCATCTCTGCCTTTCTGCTGAAGGTCCCCAGGCCTTCGCCCCTCGTCAGATTCAGTGAGGCGTCTTTCTGGCTCCACCGTTCCTCGGCTGTGTGACCTTGGCTAAGCTCCTTAACCTCTCTGTGTTTTTTTCTCTCACATATAAAGTGGAGATAATGGTTTCTACCCCATTCTACCGTGGCAAGCATGAAATAAGAGCAAAAGCTCTTAACTGTACCTGGCGATGATTACCTGGCCGTGGTTTACCTTCTAAGCCACGGTCTAACAGTCAATCCTGTCCCAGAGGGGACTGGGCACCCTGTTGGGGGAGTATGAGCAGAGGCTGCGAGGCCGCGGAGTGGACCACCGTCTTGGAGCCTGTGCAGGGGGTGGTGGCAGGAGCGGGCCACGGCCCTCATTAGCCATCTTGGGAGACTCTGCCTGAAGCACAGATGTCCGGGGGCCTCAAGGAAAAGGAACTCTAGATGGGAGGGTGGGGCCAGCCCCCAGGAGGGGATTAGACACCTGCAGACAGAGTAGAATGAGAGATGCGGGGCCCTTCACGGGCTGTTCGAAGTCCTGATTGTGGTGGGCCACAGTGTCACCTCTGCCCATCCCTCAGCTCTGGAATTGCTCAGAGCTCACCTGGAGGTCCGGAGGATGGCGGCTAGGGGGTGGGGGGGGGGGGGGTGGGTGGTGGGGAGCCAGGCCAACACTTCCTGCTGAGGGAAATGAGAAGGCTGGCTAGGGAGGGGGCGGTGTTTGTTTTCCAGCCTCTGAAGGCGAGTCCAGGAAAAGTCCTCCTTCCTCCAAATCATCACTAAAAATAGTGGCGGGGGATGGGCCAGAGCACGGACATTCCCTGGACTGGAGAGGGTGGGGAGGGGAGATTTCTGGAAAAGAAGCATCAGCCCCACGCCCCATACAATGAGGGCTATTTTTAAAGTCTCATGTTGGTGCATGAGGTCACTGTCAGGGAAGACGATGCTGCGATGCTGCTGGCCTGGCTAAGAGAGAGGTAGAGGCAGAGTCGGAAGGGAAGCAGGACATCAGGGTGCAGCCGCTGTGCCGTGTGGCCTTGGGGACTTGCACATGGGTGTCATACCCTCATGATGGTCCGTTAGGCCCTCTGGAGCCTTCAGGAAGCTGCCCTGAGCACCCAGTGATTTGGGCCCTGGTTTTCAACAGCGACCCAGCAGGGCTGCTCATGGTTACATGCAGGCGGCAAACTGGTGGCGATGGCCAGCCCCGCCTCCCAGGCAAGTTCGGGGCAGCCGTAGAGAGCGGAGAACGCGAGTGTGGACCCCGGAGCTACACGTCTGGGCTCAAACCCCAGCTTTGCCACACACTAGAGCTGGGACCTGCAGCGTCATCTTACCCCAGTTTTTTGCATTTGTATGAGAGGATGAAAGTGGTTCCTACCTAGCGTCTGTCCCACAAGCACGCATTGATGTGTTTACCAAAGGGCCGGCCCGCACTGGGAGTTCACAGCGGCTCTCCCCGTGAAAGCTCCAAACAGGAAACTACCTGGACCCCTTCAGCAGAAGAGCCTCGCCCACCGTGGTCCGTTCGCATGGCAGACGACTCGATCTAACGAAGAGGGACTTACAACCACGCACGACGTGGATGAACCAAAGGCCAAAGAAGCCAGACACAAAAGTGTAAATACCGTACGACGCCCTTTACAGTGCGCGGAAAAAAGCAAAACTCATCTACACAGTAAGAGGTCAGGAAGAGGCTGTCCACGGTGGGGGACAGCAACAGGAAGGGGACACAGGAGGGCTTTCAGGAAGCTAATGATCTTCCACTTCTTGATGTGTGTTCAGTTTGTGGCAATTCCCCAAGCTGTAAACTTGAGATCTGCACTTCTCTGTACGTATGCTACACTTTAATAAAAAGCTATAGAGATGGTGTTCCTTTCATCGGACGGGTTTTATGCACGAGCACACTCGGAACGGTGTCTAGCACAGGGGGAGTGCTCAGTGAATATCCGCCCTTATTATCTGGGGAGTAGGCAGCCCCCTGCCACCAAGGGACACCTCATGTGATGGCAGTTCCAGGCGTGGGCAAGGAGAGTGGCTCCCAGGAGAATCCTGCAGGACTCCTGGGCTGGACAGGGAACATAATCTTGGGGTTGGTCCAGGGTTCAAAGTCCAGCTTTGTCCGACAGTGGCAAAGACAGCACCTTACGTGTGCGACTGAGGAGGGATTGAAAGGGGCAGGTGTCCACGAAGGTGTGCGGACGGAGCTCGTGGAACGAAAGTCAGCGGGGCTTCCCAGCCCCGGTGATGGCGATGGCGATGGCGATGGTGACGGAGACAACGGTGATGGTGACAGTGATGGTGGTGGTGATGGCAATGGTGATCGGCGATCGCGTGACGGCGATGGTGGTGGCGATGATGAGTGGATGACTGATGCTAATATGATGCATGACGGCATTTAACGTGATCTTACGATGGCGTGATATGGACGATGACGGACGCGCAGACTACGATCGCGACCGCGATGGCAGGGTGACGGGCATAGCTGAAGAAGTGACAGCGATGGTGATGACAGTAATAGCAGTTAAAATTTACTGAGTGTTTTTTGTGGGTCAGGTATTGTTCTACGTCTTGCAAGTTTTCACTAAAGTTTCCCTCATAGCCATCCTGTGAGGTAGTTACCACCATGACCCCCAGTTTACAAAGGAGGAAACTGAGGCAAAGACTGGTAAGGCTGACCCAGTTGGCATATGGTGGAGACAGGATTCAGCCCAGTTGCTCTGGCTCCGAGCTGCTGCTCCTAACCACATCCACGTGGGCAGTGCCTGGTACAGCATGGCTGGGATGGATGCTGGCCTCGGCCATGGGGCGGAGTGGAGCCTGGTGGCCCCATCCCATGAGGTCTTCCAACCCCCGGCATGCCCCAAGCCTTCCTGGAGGACCAGATGGGTCACCTCATGGACCCAGGACATCTGCTGGGAAAACACGGTCACAGTGCAGATGGGACTTGCAGCAGGATGTCTAGGATTTGGGTCGTGCTCTGCCTCCCACCAGCTGTGTGCCTTCAAGAACCCACAGGACCTCTTAGAGACGCAGGGTTCTCCTCCACGGAACGGGTACAATAAAATCCTGCCAACGTCACAGAATGGGAAGTGCCCGAAGACGAGCTTTCTGATCCATACAGGGCTTCGAGGTGTGAAGACAGCTGTCGGGATGAGGGGACGACTGTCAGGGGGCCACCGGTGCCCACCTGTGCGGTCCGTGCGGATAAGTCTGCCTGCTTCTGGCAGACGGTGGTATCCGGGGCCGTGGCCACTGATCTGAGCCCCATTCTCAGCTCAGCTTTCGCAGCCCCAAAACTCACATTCTGATCTTCATTCCCCTGAATCCTGGGACACCTTCTGACCCTGCTTCCTAATCTGGCAGAGGGAGAAAGGGGTATTTTATTTAATCACCTCCTCAAAGCCTTAGTAGTAGTAATTATTATTTTTAATTTTTGTTATTGTGTCTTTGATGTTCCTCTCTTCTGGGAGGACAGTGACTGTAGCTATCAGAGGTGGAGCAGGGAGAAATCACAGAAACCAATTTCCTTGCCTTCTCTAATAGCTGGCCCCTGGGCCCTGCTCTCGCGGGGCAGCTGGAAACTGGAGACTCCAGCCACCCCTCCCCCCACCCCTTCCCCCGGCAAATGGCAGGTTCTCGCTGCCACCCAGGTGCTGCCAGGGCCCCAAGCTACCTGACACCACATCTTTAATTGACGGGGCCCATGAGTTTTATGGCAAGACTGGAAGTCTACTGTCATTAAGACCTCTATAAAATATTTAGAATGCCATGTCCAGATACGTTAATGATTATATATTTAAATGCTAATGAGTGTGATTAGATGAAAGATTAGCCAAGCCTGTCACTAACTACATATACATTCAGGACTGATAAACTCTTGCACTTGCGAAATTATATGTGTGAGCAGAGGTATACACTTAGGCCTCTCCGATGGACTTTGATTTGTGTTATTGAAAAAAAGCTCAAGGGGAAAAGGGAATTAGCAGGCTGGGGAAAGATCAGAGGGGAGTTGTGAAAACGAAAGGACTTAGTTTATGTAAAAATTCGTACTCCATGGACGTAACTCAAGAACTTAGAACTCTTTGGAGCAGCTGGTTTCAGCTCTGCTCATTGCATCCGCGAGGCGGGCTTATGCGAATGGTTTCCGGGGGGTGACACTGGGGTCTTCCCCAGAATACTAAGAGTTTAATTAAATCAGACGAAACTAATGAGATCACAGGATCTGCAAAAGTTGCTTTAAACCACCACAGTCGTTCTGTAGGTCAAGAACAAGATGAGCAGGACTTTGTTATAAGGCTTTAAATTTATTAACTCAACAAAATCTTAACTGTAGGCTGACTGTGTGCTGGGCACGGAGCCAGCTGCTGGGAGACTGGGTCAACAAGACAGACGAGGTCTTTATCTTGATGGAGACTGTGTTAGAACAAAGGAGAGACATGATAAATCAATTATTTAAAACCATGCCCAGGTGGGGCTGTGAAGGAATAAACAGGGAAGCCCCAGGAGCTGTGGTTTGGGTGGCGTGGTCTCGGAAGGCCTCTGGGAGACCTGAAGGATGGAGGAGAGGCCAACCACGCCAAGAGAGCGTGGGGAAGAAGGTTCTGCAGGGGCGAACAGGAAATGCAGTGACCCTGAGGCGGCAAAGAGCGTGGCATTTTCCAGGGCGAAGGGCCGAAGGTGAAGCCGGGGAGGCGCCCCCGCCAGGCTGTGCCGGCCTCGTGCTGAGGCGTCTGGTGTTTCTCTGAAGGGTAGTGGCCAGCCACTTGTATCTGTTTGCTGTAGTGTCCTTAATAAATTAGGTGCCACAAACCAGGATTCTCTCTCAGTTCTGGAGGCCGGAAGCTTGAAATCAGGCGTGGCCGCGCTGTGTGCCCTCCGAAGGCTCCAAGGGAGAATGCTTCCTTGCCGCTTCCAGCTTCTGGGGTCGCCGGCCAGCCCTGGCATTCCTCGGCTTACGGGCGAAAAGCTCCTATCTCTGCCTCCGTCTTCACCTGACTTTCCTCTGTGTCCTTCACTTCTCTCGTCTTCCATGGACACCTGTCCAGGAGGACCGTATCTTGAGATCCTTACCTTAACTTCATCTGCAAAGGACTTTTTTTCCAAAAGAGGTCACATTTCGAGGTTCTGGTGGACATATCTTCTGGGGAGCCCACTACGGTATTATACCAGGGAAGGGGTTTAAGCGAGGGCGACCGGCCTTATGATCACTCTGCTGCCCTGTGGAGACTGGACTGGGGACAAGTAGAAGCAGGGGGGGCAGGCAGGAGAGGATGGTGACCTGGAGTAGGGTGGCAGCTGTGCAGACAAAGAAGTGGATGGATCGAAGATAGGCTGAAGAGGGGACTGTACCTCTTCACCTTCCACGAGGAAAGTGGTGACCAGGAAACCCCTAAAATAGAGAGGGGTCAGTGCGACAGACCTGGCAAGGTGAGCCCAGCCCTGCTCAGGGCCCAGCCCTGTCCACGCCAATAGTTTGTCTGCCTAGCAGGTACTCTGGAGAGAGGAGGCTCAATCATACCAGCTCACGGAGGGTCACTTCGGACCACACTCCAAGCAAGAGCGAGCTCTAGGCATGCAAAGTATCGAGAAGCCATATATCTCCTTGACAGGTGATTCACGGCACGGTGGGCTATACATCAGTCTCTCGTGAGTTTGACTCACGTGAGTCAGTCATGAGAAATCTGACTTTCTGGAGCTGAAGAACAGAATGTAGGATGGTAACAAGGAAATGCTACCCCCTCCCCAGCCATCACAGCCCATCCAATTCATATCGACCTAACAAAAAATGAGTAAGTTACATGGCGCTTACTGTGAGTCATCAGTATTCTAAATACTCAATGTATTATTAATCCTTATAGTAACCCTACAAAGAAGGCGCTATTATCATTAACTATTTCTACAGACGAGAAAGCCGATTGACGGAGAGGTTACATCATGCAGCCAACGTCACACCACAGAAAAGAACCAGCCTTCAGAGGCTTATTTCTCATGACTCAAGAAAAGAATTTAGCTGAACCAGGAGGCTAAGGCACGGAGGCTGGTCACAAACTGACTTCCCATCTGTCCCTTGAGAATTGCCAGAAACTTCCCTCTAAGTAAGGGGCACGTGCCGAGACCTTTCCAAGGAGAACAGTTTTCCTGACAGTGACAATGTCCTGGTGTTCCACGGGAGCCAGCAAGTGCCCTCCTGCACAAGAAGCATGGGGCTGAATGTCTGAGGGTGTCTGCCAGCATGCTGGAAGTCCCCTGCCTTGAAAGTTCATCCGGCAGAGCTCGAATGGGTGACCAGAGACTTGGCCAGGAAAAGGTGTGATATTGTGACAGAATTGTACGAAAGCCCGCAGCAGCAACAATGACAGCCACACCTCACTGTGGAGCGCTGTGTTTTACAAAACACTACCGAGTTCTTCCTAGAAGTGCCCTGTGAGGTGAGTGGGCTGAGAATCTACAGTCCTGCTTTACAGGTGTGGAAACCGTGGCTCAAAGTTAGTCACTCACTCACAAACGAATCGGAGACCGGGCTGGAGTCACATCTCAGGCTTCTGACAAGGCACACCTAGGCAAACTCTCTCCCCCGAGAATCCCTTGGGTGCGTCTGATTCTGGGGGCATCTGGGTAGAGGGAGCCTGAAGGATTCGGACTTATGCAGAAGGACCAAGGGTGTGATTTCAGCCCTTTTCTTGGACTCGAGAGTGAATCTCACTTCCCGCTCAGCCTGTGGATCGGGGCCAGTGGTTTCCCCGGACAGAGCGCTCCCCAGGAATGAGCTCCAGCTCCCCGATAGCTTCTCAGCAGTCGGCTCACTTGGGCATCCCCCCACGTCTCCCAGGATGTGCTACTGTGCTGGGCTGTGAGACACAGAAGCAGGGGAAACAGACCGATGGGCAAGCGAGGTGAGGTGCCAGCTGTCCTCCAGCCCCCTATCCCTGCCAGCGATGGAAGAGACCTGGCTTTAACTGGGTCTATTTAGGACAAATTTTCTAACACTGAGGACAGACACAGGTGCCTCTGGAAGGCTCTTAGAATGGGACCCTCCGCTCTTCCCAGCGGGCGGCTGGAGCCGGCCTCCTAGTTCAAGTCCTGGCCCCTTTACTTGCTAGCTGGGTGACTTTGGGTGCCTCTATTTGCTCATCTGTCAAATGGGGATGGTGACAGTACCTACCTCACAGGTTACTCAGAGAATCGAAGGAGGTGACACATACAAAGTACCTAGAACAGTACTCAGGATTTGCTGCCAGTATTATAGTGGTGGCCGAGGACAGATCGTATTGGAGGCAGGGGTTGGCGGTGGTGATGGTGGGGTGAAGGGAAAGGCTCTCCGAAGCTCCCGGCTGCTCTTGTATTGTTCACACCGAGGAAAGGAGTTGCAGGGGCTGGATCATGTCCACCACCCACCTTCCCAAGGCTCCCTCTCCCTGCTGGACCTACAGATAGATGCTCAGTGGTCCCTCTCCTCCATCCCAGACCCTGTGTGACCTGTGTCAGCCTCGCAGAAGATACAGAATTCCTGCTTTTGAGGAATTTAAGGCCCGATCAGCGGGACGGTCTAAAAGCAAATGATGAGAGTCATGTTTACTTATTTTGCTCATTCATTCATTCATTCATTCATTCAGGCAAACTTTAAGCCCGGCGCCATGCTAGCACGGAAAAGACACCGAAATGCTGAGTGACAACCCAAGGCAGCGAGGAGACGACAACGGCCATGGGCTCTGAGCCCTGGGGAGGAGAAGCGGTGTCAGACGCGGTGTCAGACGCGGATCCTGGGCTGCACGAATCTCCGGAAAGGCCTTCGGAGAGAGGCAGGACTGGGGCCCTGCCCACATTCCTGACGGTCGGGCAGCAGTGCAACCAACCACCTCCTGAAGCTGCCTGTCCTGGTGGTGGAACTCTGTGCCCAGAGAGCCAGGCTCCCGCCAGACCTCAGGGCAACTGGTAAGCAAGGGGGCGGAGAACCACTCGCTCTCGTTGGGAGTCCTGAATTCTCGAGATAACGTGAGCTTCTAAGGACTTTGCCTCGGACTTGCTTTTGTGCACGGCGTCTAAGCTCTGACACTAACTGGCTGAACGGGGCAGGTCCCAGTCTCGGGGGCTCAGTCTTCTTATCAGTAAAGTGAGAACGAGCCTCCTATTTCTCCAAAGACTGAGCCGGGGGTGTGTGTGTGGAGGGGGGATGCTTATTCACTACCACGCTAATATCCAAAGGCATCTCCGTGAATGCACCGTTTTGGGGATCTGAGTTTTCTAAATAGTGGAGCCCTGTAAGCTCCAAACTCTTAACAGATCTATGACTTAAACGATTTCCCGAAGCTCTAACAGTGATGCAAGGGAAGGAGCTAACTCATGATGCTGAAAACTGGCAAATAAAGGGAAGAACGTCAAGCCTTTATCCCGCCCTTTCCCGTACACACTACACCGGTGGGTGACGAACAGCAGATGACGGGGAGTCTGGAGAGAAGGGCTCCAGCTCCTACACGAAGGCGCGGCGGATGCGGAGAGCACCATTCCGCCACTCACGGTGAGCGTCGAGATTCAGGCACTGCACCTGCAGAGCTGCCAACGGCAGGAAAGGGACAAGCAGAGGGCAAGAGCCTTCGGAAGGGAGGACTCGGCATCTCCTACGAAGAAGGAGTCTTGGGAAGAATTAAGTAAACGATCAAGCTTGTAGATGAACTCGCGATTCACAGGACATCCAAAGGACAGAGGAACATGTTAGATGGCAGCAAGGGGACACAGTGATCGAACTCTAGATCCTGGGGGTCCAGACAAACGCGGTTTCTTCGACCAATAGTTAGCAAGAATTAAAAAAAAAAAAAAAAACGAGGAGGAACCTTTAAATTAAAAGATATTTGAACTAATCGCACCGTGTGCGTCTCGGATCCTGATTTCAACAAAAAAAGTTTAAAAGATAAATTTATGAGTCAACTGGAAATTTGCATCATGACTGAATACCTAATTTTTTTTAATTGTGATAATAGTTTGGAGGTTTTTCTTTTTTTTAAGAGTCCTTCTCTTTTATAGTGACATACCAAGTATTTATAGATGACGCAAAGCGTCTGTGATTTGCTTCATAATAACATGGTGGGAGGGAGTGGATAAGGCTGGGACAGAATCGGGCACAGGGAGGTGGCATTGGGGCCAGGTCACGGCTAAAGGCGATTTGTTACACTACTCTACTGACTTCGGTATGTAACTGAAATTTTCCATAATAATAAAAAAAATGCCACCCAAGCTTAGCGGGGGGAGACAGTTTACGCCTCTGCTGAGTGGTCCAGACTTTGGCGCTTTATAAAGGTGGCTGACGGCCATTCCACTCGCAGGAGCGCTCAGAGCAGCCTCTCCCAGCACATCGCCTCTAAACTGCGAGCTGCACAAGGGCCCTTACAGTTGTGTGCAAAGTACATTTCTTTCCAGCCGGAGCAAGAGGTGCCCTCTGGGCAGAGGTACCAGGAGCTGTGACTTTGGTTCTGCCGGCTCCTTTCCTTTCTGGTGCTCAGTATGCTCTGGAGGGCGAAGACGGCCTCATGGCTGGGTTCTCAGGGAGCGCGACGATGTCACAGTGCTACCCCTCACTCACTGCCATCAGGATATGGGTACGGGAGGGAGAAGCAACTGGTGCTGATGTCAACAGGCACAGTCCCTTCCCCACATCATCCTGGGCTCCAGCCCCGGGTCTGGTTTAAACGTCTTCGTCTTTGCAGACGTGGCGGACGACAGGCAGCTGCCTGTGTTTCTTGGTGCCCTTGAGTCCCTGGGTGGGGCTGGTCAAGCTGTTGGGCAAGGGGGCTGCTGACTTACTTCAGGGGGCCTGCAGGCTGCTGTGAAAAACTGCCAACTCAGCTTGTAGGATTTATTTACCTCTGCAAAGGGAAAAGCATTTGACCTCTTAAGGAAACAAAAGTGAAGAATTTCCTGGCTAATTATCTGGGGGCGAATAACAGGAACTGAGCTAGTAACGGCCCAAACAAACAGCGCTAGTGATGAAGAGAGGCCTTTGGGACATGACCAGAAGGGAGATGGACCTCAGCATTGCTTCTCAATGTCCCCAACCACCACTGCTGCAACTCTGCCATCCCCACCTAGAGCTCCTGGGACCACAGGGACCACTGAGGACCTGGGCCGACTCTCACGATAATAGCAGTGTCTTACACACACCTTGAACTTGGAAGGCGGATGGGGCAAGGTAAAAAGAGCCTTAGACTTAGAGCCAGATTCCAAGGCTAGAGGCCTTGTGACACCCTGGGCAGGTAACATAACCTCTGATCTTTGATCCTGCTTACACCACGGGGTGATTTTAAGGCTCACAGGCAATGACCTCTGTGAGGTGCTGTGCAAACACCGCGTGTGGCACGACCGCTCCTCGTCAGACATCTCACGCATCTGCACCCAGCTTGGCGAGCACCAGTGTTCCCACGATATGGATGGGCAAAGGAAGGCCCCAGTGGGTTAAATGACTCGCCTTTGGTCACATAGCTAGTGAGAGCCCAGGGGTCCTCCTCTTGGCTTGTCTGAGACCCGCATACTCCAGGCACCTACTGCAGCCCGTGCCACCTCAGGCCACTCATTGGCTTAGGAAAGAAAGCCCTTTCCTTCTTGAGGTTGGCAGCCTGGGGTCCAGAATCCCAGCCAGGTCCCAGGCACTGAGACGGGGAAGCCTGGATGGGTGAGGTCTGGCCCCGTTGCTGAGCTCACGGTAACGAGCTTAGAGCTTAATCTCCAGGGAAAGCCGCTATCCGCTTCCGTGGGCCACGGCTGAAGACAAACAAAGCTTCCAGATCCTCATGAAGCCTCGTGGGCAAAACGGTTATTTTATTAACAAGGCAAGGAGGGGTCCACCAGAACTCTGCGGGAGGCTCCCCACCGGCCAGTCCTGCTCACACCTCGGCACCCAGCTCCCATCCTGCACTGCAAGGGGGCACCGAGCCTTCTGCACACAGGAGACGCTCTGAACAGATAAATCACAGAAAAAACGCAAATGGACGCCGAGGAGTTTAACAGGGGGCGGCCATCAGATGTGTTAGCTAGCAGGAACGTGGGGAAATGAGGAGCGAGCTCTGTTCCCCAAATCACCCACTCTACTCTGTACGGCCTGTTAAACACCTCTCATGAGGGCAGGCAGGTGAGGTACCAGCCCGGGAGAGCAGAAGCCTGGGAGGAGGGCGGGGAGGCCTCCTGCCACCCCACCAGCCACCTCGAGTCCCACTAGAGCTCTGCCCGGGCCCGGCCAGGACTTCTCTCCTCCCTGGGAGTCCAGACACAGCCATGCCCCACAGCCCTGGCCTCAAAGCACGCCCTCCCTACATCCTGGCCGAGTGCTCTGTTCTCATCTGCAGGGTGGGACCATAAAGTCTAGGCCTCATGGAGTTGCTAGCTCTTAAAAACCCTGCTGGATTTAGAGTGCCAGGTCTGGGTTCAAATCCTGACTCTGCAGCTCACTAGCGGCCGTTTTTTTTTTTTCCATAGTCAACAGGGATAATTATACTAACAATAGCAGCACGTGCATTCTGCTCATATTAACTCATTTAATCCTTGGCCACCCCCGGAGGTAGGCGCTACTGGCTCTTCCGACGTCACAGGTGTGGAACCTAGAGCAGTGTGCAGAGTGATGTTGAGAAGCATGCCTGAGTGCCAGCTGGGACAGGGACAGGGGTCCAGTCCCACACCCCAGCGCTCTGGTTCCTGAAGCCTGCCCAGGGTCCCAGCGTAACCCTCAGGGCTGTTACCGGCTATGTCTGCTGGCTCCTCATGGGGCGTGGCCTCTAGAGGCACTGAGCAAATGTAACTGTCATTACATTATGAGTGACATCGTTTCTAATCTGGAAGGTTCTAGGACTGTAATGCCTGGCATGTCCTACTCTTCTTCCCTGCTTTTACTTCTTAGAATACCAGTCACCGTACTATATATTTTACTTATCTCGTTATTGTCTCCTCTGCACTCATCTCTGTGAGGGCAGGGGTGTTTGTGTATTTTATTAACTTCTGTATCTTCAGTGCCTAGAATAGCGCCTGGCACATAGTAGGTGCTCAATAAATATTTGTGGGATCAATGAGCGAATGATGGTCACTGCCCTCACTCTTTAGCCAAGCCGCTAGATTCTGCTAACACCTGGGCAGTCAGCCTGTGGGAGGCATGAAATATGACAAAGGTGTCAAACTGCACATGGCCTGACCCACCGTCGGGACCTGGCCAGCCCAGATCTTCCTTACTCACATCCAGTCCAATCCAATCAGAACTTAGCAAGCAGCTACTTTGTTCAAGGCACCTGCTTGGTCACCACCCTCTGCAGGCGAGAGAGGGCTCCTCCCTTCTCTCAGCCCAGCAGAGGCCCAGCTCAAGCCTGGAAAGCCTGGGCCAACCACCCCAAGTCTTAACCACCGCCCCCCCACCCCCCAGTAAGCTCTTTTGTTTAAACAAGTTGCTGGAGGCAAGTGTCTTGTATACCCTGAAGTGCTTGCCTTTTGCTTTTTTTAAAGAGTTCGCTGGGACGCTCGGGCTGGCCCGTGGTTGGCGATTGGCAGAGCACTGCAGCACCCCAAATCTCAGGGCAGTGGAACCTGTCTCTGAGCACAGTTCAGACCTCGAGCCCTCCAGCCACCCTGAGACCTGACTGCCTGGATATACCTGCCAGAGCCCAGCATGTGGTAAAGCACAGGAAAATGAAAAACGCAAGCCACTGGGGTCCCCTGAGATGTCTGTCCCAGGGCAGAAGGGACAAGACAGTGAGACATTGGTTTCCTGGCTGCGTGGTACAAACATCAGCCTTCTACAGGTTACACTCAGCAGGAAATGGGAAGTGGTGGGCCCGCCGCTGGCTGATCAGGGACCCAGGGAAAGTGAAACCCAGTCAGGGTGGAAGGAGGGGACACAGCGTGGACAGATGGCACTTGCCCCCGTGACCGGACTGCAAACACAGTTGTTTAGAATCAGACAAACTGAACCCCTAGGGGCCAGATCCGTGCCCAGAACCCGCAGAGGCAAATCTGTAGGACAGATTATGTTTTTTTCCCCATCAAAGCCAATGATGACTTTAAATCATGTTAGGGCACCTGTAAATCACACAGTGAGTCTTTGTGCCCAAGAGCCTTCTGTGCTCTGGGATGAGGGTGCCTTGTACCCCCAGGCTGGGCTGGGCTTATGTGTTTTCCTCCCCAACATGTAAGAGGCTATGAGGTCTCAAGGGAGTGAACTCAAAAGCATAATCACCGTTAATAACCACGATAATGAAAGCTGGATCTGGGAGCACCTCGTCCATGCCTCCAACGAATGCATTTATGCACCAGGCACGCTGTGCCGTTTCGGTCGATCCTCACAGCCACGCTGGCTGGTAGGTACTATTATTCTGCCCATTTCACAGATGAGGAAACTGAGGCACAAGATCTCAGTAACTCGGAGGCCGTAAAGGGCAATGCTGACCTCAGGCTGAGCTTCCCCAGATACTGACTTCGAAGAGACACAGTTTCATCTTCTTGAAGACGGCAAACAAAAATTACCAAGCGCCTGCCAAACACCTGGCCCGTGCCGGGGACTCCCATATTTCGCCTTATCTAATTCTCAAAACAACTCACAGTAAACTTATTGTCCCCATTTCACAGGTGAGGAAACTCAAGTTCTGAGAGGTCAAGTCACTTGTCCAAGACTGTAACAGGCAGGAAGTAGCAGAGCTGGGAGGCGCACCATGCCTGGGGGCTCTGGGTCTGTCTTCTTTCCATTAAAATGTTAATGTCTGCACACTGCCCCGGCCCTTCCCGCAGGGCATGTCCTCAGATCGAGGAAGCTGGCAGGTATAAGATGTACCGATGTTTCGGGGGCCACCAAGGAAGGAAAGACAGTGCCAGTGAAACTCTGACGCATCACTTGGGAGGTGCACCCTGACTTCAGACCTGCTAAAATGTGAAAAGCATGCGTGTTAGAATCGGTGAAATGCGGGACCTTCTCATATGGTCCTTATGACAGCCTTGGGAAACCATCCTAATTGTGCAGATGAGGAAACTAAGCTTCAGCTTGGCTGAGGGATTAGCTCAGGATCACACAGCTCATAGAAGCCAAGTCTGGATACCTGGCTGGGGATTGGGATGACGGCCCCACGTCTGTCCACCTTGCTGAGCTGTCTTGGATCTAGGTACACCTTCCACAGTGCGTGAGACACGAGAGCCTCAGAGGAAGTGTCCTTTAAAGGAGGAAGAAGGGATGAAGCGGGCTTACTCCATTCCTCCCCAGCAGGGCCAGAAGCCTAGGCTTGCCACCCATGAGCCGATGCCACCAGACAAGATGTAAGCCAGAACAAGAAAGAGGTGGCTCGGGGAGTGGACCAGGTGGGGCAGGGGAACTGAAGGTGACACCTGGGCACAGGGAGTAAACACCCACTTCTATGTAACAGAGCCGGTGCAGCAGGCAGGTATGTGTTTTATGTAACACATACCTGCGGGAACATTATCTGACTACTGAGCCGAGAGTCCAGGAAAGGCCAACGCTGTGACACGCAGGCAACACCCACGACAAAGGACATCTCCCCCACCCCCGATTTCCACAGCCCCTCTTTTATGCTCAAACTTGACTACAGAGGACACTGCCTGAAAAAAACCTAAAAAACCACCCTTTAAGTGGTCCTCGCTGGCCCAAAACCATGAGGCAGAACGGATTTTCCGTTTTGTTGACTGACTTCTACATATTTTTTAAAAAACAGCGTCACTGAGGTCCAACTGACATAGAACGGACAATACACATTATTTACAGCACAAAATTAGCTGTGTCTCGACTCACGTAGAGACCTATGCCATCACCGCCACGATCAAAACAGTGAATATACTCATGGCTCTCAAAATTTAGAATGGGTTTCGACCCAGGCCCCAAACACCAGTCAGCAAGCACCTCGGAAAACAGAAATGGAAACGGCTGACAAGCACCCAGTGCTCAGTGAGATCCAGGCTCCGTGCAGTGCGTTTCACAGGCCTGTCCCAATAACCCTGCCCTCACCCGGAGTCATCCCCGAGGCGGGTGCTGTGGGCCTCGCAAGTGCCAGGTCACCCGGTTCAAATCCCAGCTCTGCCCCTTCTGTGGCTGAAGCTTGGGTACTGTCCCTTAGGGCTCTGTCCCCTTCCCTCACCCCAGAGGAATGAGAGCACCCACCCCACAAGTTTTACGGTGAGGATTCAAATGGTTAACAGCCTTCTGCAGAACCCGGGACACTGCTGACACACGGTCAGAGATCCATATGTGTTAGATGAAGATGATGACGACAGGAAGTTGATTTTTTTGAACAGGAAGTTCAGCGACTCGCCCACGGTCACTGAGAACGCCAAGGTGGGCTTCTACCTGGGCAGTCTGTGATTCCAACTAACCCCGATGCTGTTCTCTTTAGGACACGAGAAGCTCGGAAACTGATGCGACCAGGTGTCCTCGCCTCTGTGGCTGCAGAGCTGCCGGCTCCTGCCCAAACTGACCGGCCGACAGTGTCAGCAGGTCACGGGCACGGATTTCTCTCTGCACACTCAACAGAACCCATTCCGACTCCCTTCTGACATTCTGCGTCCTCACGAACATGACAGGCAAGTCTTGGCCGAGGCAGGGAACATCTGAGACCCATTTCTGGGCCTCGTTCCCCTCACACCTCTGCAGGGGAGCCCTACCCCAGATGTGTCATCTTTGAGGCCCAGAGGCCTCAGCCGGAAGTGGGGACAGCCCCGACCAAAACAGGCAGGACTTCAGCTTTGCAGGACCGAGTGGGACAGCGCCGGAAGAAACCACTTCCCGCCCTGTGTCGCCCAGCGTGATCCAGAGCCACCCACAGGGTCCTTCCTAATGGAGATTGACATCCGCGTCTCACAGAGGTCGACCCTGGAGGTTGGGAGCCCGCCAGCTGCCGAAGGAGGCACGTGGCGGAGCCTGGGGTGGAGAGAAGGAGGTGCAGCTGACCAAACAAGAGCTTGGCTCCGTCCACCCACAGGCGCTGTGGGCCAGGCTGTGCTCTGGGGTCACTGTCTGCCCTCTTACAGATGAAGAGACTGAGGTCCAGAGGCCCCAGCAACTTTCCCGAATTTCACCAACAACTTCCTCGAGCATGTGAAGCTGGAATTTGAATCTAGGTTTTCCTAACATTGATCTAGACACAGCCACTGAGCTAACTCTCAACCCCCTTCTCTGCAGAGGAGCGAACAACAGACAGAAAACAAAATAATACTTTCGTAATTCCTACGGGCCAGGGGCCTGGTCATTTGCAAAAATTCTTCCCGATAATTCCAGGAAGGATGAACTTGTTCAGAGATGTATTACTGGAGGGGTCAGGTGGCGTAGCAGGACCTGAACACAGGTGTCGGTGGCTCCCACATGGTGCCCCTGCAGCCCTAGCTTGCAGTGAGGTATGCCAAGGAGACAGGAGGGCACTGGGCTGTGTGTTAGCTTCCTGTGGCTGCCATAACTCATGACCACACACTTCGTGGCTTAAAACAACACAAACTGATTCATATTCGGGAAGTCCGAAGTCTGAAATAGGATTCCTGGGCCCAAATCCAAGTGTGGGCAGGGCTGTGCTCCCCGTGGAGGCTCCGAGTGAGAATCCGTGTCCTTGCCTCTTCCGGCTGCTAGAGGCGGCCTGCATTCCTTGGCCTGTGGCCCCTTCCTCCCTCTCAGAGCCAGCAGTGTGGCACCTGCCAATCTCTCTCTGACTCTGAACTCTGCGTCTAACATCACGTCTCCTTCCCTCTCTCTGGCCCTCCTGCTTCTTTCTTTATGGGTTCTCTTTATGAGAACCCTTGTGGTAAAACTGGGCATACCCACATAATCCAGGAGAATGTCCTGTCTCAAGATCCTTAACTTAATCACATCTGTAAAGTTCCTTTTGCTGTCCGAGGTGACACATTCACAGGTTTCTGGGATTAGAATGTGGACATCTTTTTTGGGGGCCACTATTCACAGCTTCCTACCGCTGGGATTGTTATAACTCTCCGCCCTCCAGCACCCCCA
Organism: Pteropus medius; assembly: GCF_902729225.1. Lineage (NCBI taxonomy): Eukaryota > Metazoa > Chordata > Mammalia > Chiroptera > Pteropodidae > Pteropus > Pteropus medius. The sequence continues at coordinate 2,820,190 of NW_024350927.1, forward strand.
GGGCCCAGACCAGCAGGCAGGAAGGAGTCGAGAGGGACAAGGTAGACTAAGGGTGTCCTGCATCCAACAGAAAGGCCCGAGGGGAGCAGAGCGTGGGGGTGAGGAGGCCCAGGGCACGGCGCCCACACGCCTCCAGTCCAGGCCTGGCTCCAGCTGGGGCCACATCCACAGGCTTGTTCCTCGAAGAGCAGAATTACTTTTAAGTTCTAAAAATACCACCCCATTGCTAAACAAACACCGGGGATCTTGTGAAATCATGCGACATGAAAGGCCCGGCGAGGGGCTCCCGGAGATTCTGATCTGCAAGCGACGGAGGCTCCATCTCCCTCCACCCGGAGCAGCCAAAGCCATTTCCGAAGTCCTCCCGGAACTCAAGGCCAAGGTCAGGCTCTGGACGGGGGGGCCAGTGCCTGGGGCTGAAGGCACGGGCTGGGAGGAAACTCTGAAGAAAGGGAGTAAACAAACACTTGCGGGGCGCCTTGGCGGAGGGGCCTTCACGAGCTCGCTTCCAAAGAGTCCAGCGACGGGGCGTCTTCATGTCCCTTGTCCGAATGGTGGCATGGAAGCTCCGGGACATGAAGTGACTTGCCTCAAGTCACACAGCAGTAAGACCTGGGATTTCGGCCAGGTCCCTCCAACTTTAAAACTAGTGTCCTTTCCGCTTCACCCAGACCATTTCCAGGCTTAACAGATGAACTTGACGAATACTTGCTGACTGTTGCTCCCGGCAGGACAGCCCAGCGGGCTGAGAATGTAAACCCAACGGCCTGGGTGAAAATCCAGACTCTACCACGCTGGGGATGTTCATCTGTCTGTGCCTCAGTTTCCTCATCTGCAAAGTGGAGCCAATAAAAGCACTCGCCTCACATTGTGAAGATGTAATGTGTTAATTCAGGTAGAGTGTTTGGGCTGGACTGGTGCCACCTCCTAAGGAAGCCAAGTCCTCTCTGACTCCGACCCTCCAGTGTCTCCGCCCACCACAGCCCTGTCCTGGGCGGGCGGGGGAGGGCTGTCTCTGGCTGTTTCCTTAGTAGACGTTAGCAACGGTCCTTACTTATCTTTGGGCTCATCCAGAGCGAGGGAGGAGAAGGCCCAGGAGCCCATTCCGCAGATAATCCCAGAGCCTACACGGGCCAAACGCTGGAGCATCTTTTAGCTGCAAAACTATAGAAACCATCAGTGCACCGGCCCACAGGCAGCTGGAGAATGCCCAACCTCCCGCTCTGCCCCGAGTCGGCCGAGGAGCCCCTGGGGCAGCTCTTGTCCTGGGGGAGCAAGGACAGGGTAACTGTGTCAGAGGACATCCTAGCCCAAGCTTGTTCCTGAGCACAAGCCACATTCCTGCCTGCCTCCTTCCACACCAAACACACTTGCAATCAGGCTCACTCCTGGATAATAGCTGACTGTGCGCTCAGCCTGTCCAGGGGCTACGTCCCAACGGCCTTACATACAGGGTCTCATTAACGAGCTCCTGAGTTGAAAAGTATCACACCTATTTCACAGATGGGGAAGCTGGAGCTGAGAGAGGTTAAGTGACTTGCCCAAAGCCACACAGCAACGAAGTGGCTGAGCTGGGATTTGCGAAGCCTGCCTGATGCCTTTGCTCCGTGAGGCCCCGCTGGACCCCAGGTGCCCAGGGTCCTAGTCAGCCCATGAGGCTCCGGGCTCTGCTGCCAACATCCAGCCCAGGTCCTGGTCCCACATCCTCAGGGGGCTGATCCAAAGGAGCATCCATCCAGTCATCCACTCATCCTTCCAGCTTTCGAGAAGTCACAAGGTCCTAACCACATGCTGACATAAGCCAGGCACGGTCCCCTGCCTTCCTGCAGCTGACAGTGGATAACGAAGAGCCCAAACACAGAAAGCAGTCAGAAGCTGAAATGTGCTGTGCAGGGCAGGGTGCGTTTGAAGCTGGCACTGGGAATGACTGGAGGGTGCGGGGCACAGGGCAGGTCTCCTTGGGAGATGAGCTCTGATGACCTGTCTGGGCAGGTGACATTAAGCTGAGAATGTGAAGGAGAAGAAACCAGGGGATGATGGGAAAGAACATTCTAGGCTGAGAGATCAGCAGAGTGCAGAGCTGCCCTCCACCCCCAATGAATAGCCTAAAGGGTATGTGAGGATCAGGACAGACTGTGACTGAGCTCCCTCAGGGAGGTGAGGTCAGCCAGGGGGTGGCGCCCCGCACGCAAGGCCCTGGGGCACCGAGAGGGGTGAGGCTCCCAGGGCCCCAAGCTTTCCGCCATGCCTTCTTCTGAAAGTGGCATGCCTTTGGGAGGCTCAGCCCTTCCTCCTGGGACTGGAAGAGGCAGAGGGGAGGCAAGGCTGGCCTGGGCAGCAAGATGGCTCGGAGGGAGCTCATAGACTCGGCTGGTAGGCAGCCCCTCCAGCGACATCCCCCTGGCTGATGTGCACGCCCCTACGAAGCCTGTCGCTACAAGACTTCTCCCCACCCCAAGGTGATGTGGTCAGGGTGTCTCCAACTCTCTCTGAACCTCAGAGGGGAGGGCAGGAGGGGACCTGGGAGCTTTCTCAACATCTCGTTCGTGCACTCTCCCGTCCTGGAGCACCTGCTGTAGGCCAGGTCCTGAGCTGGGTCCTGACTCAGCACACACCCAGTGTGGTAAAGCCCAGGCACCAGACAAGGGACCCAGGTGCAGAAAGGAAGGTGTGAGTCACTGTGCTTGCTGGTCTGGGCGGAGGCAGGTGCATGGAGGGAGTAAGAGAGAGGGATGGAGCTCAGGAAGGGGAGAAGAGGCAGGAAGGGGCTTCGAGGGAAAGCGGGCGGAAAGCCTGCCCAGTGATCGCACGGCGAAGGCGATGGGCAGCAGTGAAACCCAGAGGGTGAGCCAGTTCTGCTGTCAGAGAGAGACTGGAAACTGACAGGCGTCCTCGCGCCAGCCACATGGGGTGCGAGCATCTGCAGGAGCCGGGTGGAGGGGCTAGGTGGGGTGTGGATGTGCCATCTTTATAAAGGGGCAGCTCTAGCTGGCAGCCGGGGCCCGGGGTGGCCGGACCTGCTCTTTTTCCAAAAGAAGGTAAAAATCCACACTGCAAATAGTTTCTGACTTTTAAATGATGGCGACACATTAAAAAATTAAACAAGCAGCCCACAGGCTCAAGAGATCGTATCTGTGAGTCAGCAGTTTTACAGCCTGGGATGAACAAAGGGGCTTGGGCTAGGCAGGAGACGAGGGGCAAGGTGGGAGTGGAACCAGTGTGGAGACAAGAGCCCCAGTGTACCCCGGCTTCATGCCCGTGCAGCTGGGGCGACTGTGTGCTGGCTCCAGCCTCTTTCTGACTGCAAAGGTATGGGGACAGAGGCCCAGCCCTGGGAGACTGTCCTCTGGGCTCCTGATCTAATGGAATCGGGATGGGGAGCATTAGATGTCAGCCTGGCTCTGCAGGAACCCCGTGGACAAGTCCCATGAGCAACTCGGGTGGGATTCCTGGGCTGTCCGACAGGACCGATGGGGCCTGGCCCGGGTCACGCGCCGTCACAGGAGTGCGCCCGTCACAGGAGTGTGCCTGCAGCACTGCGTGGAGCTGAGGTCTCGCTTTAAAGACACGCCAACCCTCTCTTCTAGCCCCTTCCTTTTCGCCCAGGCAGCTGTCCTGCACGTGCCTGCTGGCCGCCTTCTATGGTCAAGTGGGCAAAGCCCATGTTCCCACTCTCCCTAACAACCCAGCATCCTCCCGCCGCCCAGGGAGAACTGCCTGTGCCGCTAGGCATGCCTGGTGGCCTTGGTGGCCCACGGCCTTCTCCACGCTGGCTCTGAAGCATGGCACGCAGGAGAAGGTGCCTAGAGGGAGAGTGTTACTTGAGTCCTGGGGGCTGCACGTGTCCGGGGTAGCTGGCTGGAGTGACATCAGTCAGTCCCCTCAGTCCCCTTACCAGGCAGCTCCTATAATCATCCTCACTTTGCAGATGCATCAGCTGATTCTCAAAGGGGCTGAGGGGCTGGTCCAAGGTCCTGCCGATATGATGCATCAGAGCCAGGTTTTGAACCCAGTGCCCACGATCCCAACCCCCATGTGGCACTGTCTCCATCGATGCTGAGAGAAGACTGCATGACAACCCACATCCTGAGACAAGATTGTGCAACCACATCTTCCCCAGAACAAAAGTGAATATTCCCAGGTGACTGAATCCTGGCGAAATGCTAAGCTTGCCCGTCCGAGCCTGGCTGGGAGCTGCTGTCCCCGGCAGGGAATGGCACCTGGAACTGGGCCTCAGTAAACACCTGGGAAGGTGCCGGTAGATAGTGTGGCAGGAAGGAGAGCTGCACCTGCCAGCCAGGTCGCATGTGGGGACTGCCAGGCGAGGGGAGGTGGTCTTGCACAAAGTGGTACCAATGTGCCCAGAGCTGGGGGCTGGCAAGCCCCCGAGCACAGTGGCCTGTGGCCAGCCTTTCCTAGCACCCCCTCCCTTCTCCTCAGCCAGACGCGACCCAGCAGCCTCCGGGCTAAGCTAGGCATCTGACCCACGCAAGCCAAGCAGGGCCCTTGTGACATGTACAATCGTCATGTGACTGAGCTCTACTCCTCAAACTGTAACGATCAGAACAGGGCTGACCACGTGATCCACGCAGCCCCACTCCTGACAGCACATAGCCCGGAGTTACTGAGTTTTCTGGCAGCAGGAAAACCAGCGCCTAGGACAGCAACTCTGAGTGTAGCCTGCCGTGGCTGTCAGTGCAGCTGCCCTCCAGCGGGGCTGGGCAGGGCAGAGCTGCTTGGCAGCTGCCTTCCTTAACTGAGTCCCAGCTCTGAGGACAGACAGAGCTGCATGGGGACGGGAACCAAGCACTCACGGGAACTCTGCTTCTCCTTGGGAATAGGGTCCCCAAAAGGAAGGGGCTCACTCTCCCCCAACGGGACTGGAGGAAACCAGGAGGAGGAAGAGAAATATGGGGGTGATGGTACAGGACCTTCAGGCAAAGGGCCTGAGGCCAAAAAAAGCAAGTCCTGCCTGGAGCTTCTGCGTCCTCTGAAGGGAGAATGACCTGCCTCCTCCGCCCTGGCCCAGGCCTTGCTGCTCACATCTGGATTCATTTCCACTTTGCAGCCTCAGGCTTCCTAAACCCCACTCTGATGCCATCGCTCCCTGCCTAAAGCCTGCAGTGGCTCCCTAGTGCCTTCAGAATGGAGGGGGCGTGGCCTTGCACCAGGTGCCAGAACCCCACTCACGTGAGCTGTCCTCTTCCCTCTCCCACATCTAACCTGCCAGCAAGTCCTGGGGACGCTCCAACCTGTCGTGCTGGAGGATGGCGATAGCGCCCCCTGATCCCTCCCGCTCAGTCCACTGGAAATGCAGCAGCTAAGGGGCTGCTTCAAAACGCAAACTAGATGGAGTCGCTTCTGCGCTTAAAACCAGCGTGCCCCGCCACACGTATAACAAAACCAAACTCCTCAGATTGCAAAGCCCCACGTGAAACTGCACGTCACCTCATCCTTCCCCTCCCTCCCCATCCTTCACCGTCCAGCTATGGTGGCTTCTTCTGTCCCCTTGCCTGGCAAGTGTCCCCTCAACCCAGGCTCTCGGCTGCCTCCTTCCCATCGGTCTTGGGTTAAAGGTCCCTGCTCTGAGAGGCCTGCTCTGGTCACTGCATGCAAAAGAGCTCCCTGTTAATGACAGGCAAAGGACCATCTCTCATTTCAGTCCCTTACGACATGTACTACTATCTTATCTTTTCCTTGTCTGGCCACTAATTTATAACTTGCTTCCCCTCTAAACTGCTGGGCTGGGAGGAGGCTGCAGGGCGCGTTCTGCTCTCTCTGACGCCCTCTGCACCTAGCCCTGGGTCTGGCACACGGCCAGGGGTCAGTGGATATTTCTGGAATGAATGACGGTGTTTCAGATACCTCTGGCAGAGTGCATCTTTAAACTGAAGAGAAGAAAGTGGCAGCAGCCACTGCTCGCGGAGCACCTACTAAGTACTTAGCGGGGTGGGCACAGGCAAAGCCCTTGTGCCCCAATGTCCCCCTGCCAGCCTCGGCCCCATCGGAGTCCTCACACCCCCAGCACACAGCTGATCCTTTTACTGAGATTCTGAGTTGAGCTTTACTTTCCTGAAGTGACATTAAGACGACAGGTTATCCCCTTGAGGTCCTGAGGCCCCCATTCAAGGAGGAACGGGGGCGCCATGGTAGAGCCCCACCTCGGCCGCACGAAGAGGCCCCACGCGCTCAGCGGGCGCCGAGCAGGCCAGTAGAACTGCTTGGAACTGCCAACCAACGCAAGCTGCAGGTCAGCATGTCCTGGGATTTGCCGCTTTACTATTAAAATATTCATAAAAAGAAGTGATAGCACTATCTGCAAACGGAGCCTAACACCTGTTCCCGGGGCTTGGCCAGCGCAGGGCGCGTCCTGGTGCAGCGGTGTTGGGCAAACACAGGGCTGTGCAACTGCCACAGCCCTTGAAAAGAGCACCCGGCCGTGGGCCCCACGTCCTCAACGGCCTGCGTAGCAGGGGTTCTACTTGGCGTTAGCACCGATACAATCATTTCATCGAGCGCGGTCCCCGGTGATCCCCATAACTGCATCTGTGGCTTTTCCGCCCTCTCATCCAGATCCCAGGATCACACGTTGCAATGAACTGAAGAGGCTCCCGATTTGGCTTCAATCTAGAAGGTTCCCCGTGCCTTCGGTGGGTCTTTCAAGACACCGCCCCGAGCCCAACTAATGCACAGGTGACACTGAGTCCTCGCCGCATGCTCCGGGAGGCCCACAGCGGCAGTCTGTCCACGCCTGGTGATTTTCTAACGAATCCTACATTTATTAACACGCACTTGACTTTGCCTTCTTTCCCCGTTTTTAACAGTCTCCCTCATTATTCTGTCGGCTGTTCAAATTGTCCCGCTTCTGTCAGCAGAAGCCTCTTCCGGCCAGTGCATGCCTGGGTCTTTCTAACCCATCTGCCCTCGCAGGCATCGTTGCTCTCTAGATCGACAAGGTGTCCTAGTCACACTCTGTGACTTTCCACTGCCCCACGTCTGGATTTTGGCCCAGGAAATCTATTTTGGTCTCTGATTTCCAGAACTATAAGAGAATAAATCTGTGTTATTTTAAGCAACGAACTGGTCCAGGAGAGAACTGGTCCAACAGTATATATTTACTTATTTGCTCTGTTCCACAGTAACAAAATGGATCCAGAATTATTACGCCAAGAACACCGTCAACAAATCGACCACGTAAACTTCGAGATTGGCTTCCTGTTCTTCCGTTCTGCCTTCGAATGTGTTTTACGGACTGTAGGGTATCTGGTTTTGTACCTGTGAGGCGTTATCCTCAGGGTAAATCCTGGGAGTGGGACTGTGGGGTCAGAGGGTAAATGCACCTGTGACTCTGCAGCGGTACCTCAATTTCCCTCCACTGGGCTCATGCCACACCCCGCGCTCCCACACACCGCGTGTCAGAGCGCTACTTCCTGTAGATACGCCAAGAGGGCGTGATCATGTGATTTTGGGTTTTTGCCACTCCGAGAGGTGAGCGATGATGTCTCTGGGTGGCTTTAACTTACATTTTGAATAACTTTCTTAATCTGCTGCGTCCAGTGCCAGCCCTGGGACCCAGTCCGGGACTCCTGAAAGTGCTCGTCTGGGCATCTCCATGGGGTGCAGGGGGGCACAGAGCCCCACCGTGCCCACCCACCCTGGCGTGAATGAATCATGCTCATATGAACCTGTGGTGCCCGGGGTATAGGAAGAAGTGCTTTGCACGTCCGAAGAAACCTCAGAAGCAAGCCTTTTTCATTTCTGGAGTACAAAGGTTCCCTGCTGCTTTCAGCAGGCAGAAGCAACGTTCTGGCCTTTTGGTCTGATGATCAAAGACAAGCTGCTGGTCTGCTGCCACGGGGCCAGGAGCTTTCTCGACAGCGCTCTGAGCAGGAGGCCAAGGGTGCCTGTGCAGGCTGGCGTCACTAATTGGGACTTCTTTTTCCTGAGTCAGCACCTGCACTTTCCATGCTAGGAAGATGTCTTTAGAAATTCAGGTGGTGGAGAGAAACGGCATTGTGCCTTCAGACCTCCCCGCCATTACACAGTCACCGGCTCCTGGCTGGCCCCTGTGCCTGGCACCTCTTCAAGGTCTGAGGGTCCTGAGAACAGTAGCCTCAGCTCACAGGGGACGAGTGAGGAGCCTTTGTCCACCCCTCCCAGGCCCAAGCCTGCCTCCCTCCACCTAACATTTTAAGGACTCAGAGAAACTTTAGGTGTCAGCGGACAGGTGTTTGGTCTTTATGGTGTAACAGTTAGCAGTAAGAAGTTAGAATGGATCCAAGCGCTGATCCTGGCTCTACTGCCAACCGTGTGTCCCCAGCCAAATTCCTTCCACCCCTGAGCCCTCATTTGGTAAAGTTGGGGTGATAATAGGACCCATTTCACAGACCGGCTGTGAGGATCAAATGGGATCATGTATGCAGAGAACTCTGCACACAGTAGGTATTCAATAAACGTTAACTCCCTTTGAGAGACAGCCCCATTCTAGACATTGGCTGGCCAGCTGAGATCAGCCCCTAACAAATGCTTCACTTCCCACTTTCTCCAGGTGAGACAGGTGCCCTGTATGGGAGTGATGCGCTTCTAGGCGAGGGAGTCAGGACGTAGGTGGAGAGACATTACTTCTCCCGTCTAGTGGGGCAGGAAGGCGCCATGGCCACCTCACGGCCGTCTGTGTATACCATGAGCAGCCAATCCCTACACCTTTGCTTATGCCATCCCCTGACCTGGAGTGCTGGCCTGACACCTGTCCATCTACTTGGATCCTGTGTGTTGGTCAAGGGCTATAGATCCTGTCTATACGGGACAGTCCCAGTTTGTTCCTATTGTCCCAGCACTTTAAAAAAAAATAATTTTTAATTTTTCAGTTACAATTGACATACAATATTATATCAGTTTCAGGTTTACAGCATAGTGGTTAGACATTTATATATTTTACGAAGCTAACACCCCAATAAATCCAGTACCCATCAGGCACTATACATAGTTATTATGTTACTGACCATATTCCCTATGCTGTACTTTCTATCCCTAAGACTATTTTATAACTACCAATTTGTACTTCTTCATCCTTCCCCATTTTCATGCAGCCCCTGAACCCTCTCCTCCCATCTGGCAACCATCAAAATGTTCTCTGTATCTGAGTTTGTTTCTGTTTTGTTTGGTTTTTAGATTCCACATATAAGTGAAATCACATGGCATTTGTCTTTCGCTGACTTCTTTCATTTAGCGTGATTCCCTCTAGGTCCATCCATGTTGTTGCAGATAAGACTTCACTATTTTTTACGGCTGAGTAATATTCCGTTGTATATATGTACCACCTCTTCTTTATCCATTCATCTACTGATGGACACTTAGGTTGCTTCCTATCTTGGCTAGTGTAAATAACACTGCAGTGAACATAAGGATGCATATGTCTTTTCAAATGAGTGGGTTTTTTTGTTTGTTTGTTTTTTCGGATAAGTACCCAGAAGTAGAATTACTGAGTCCTTCTTTGTCTCTCGTTATAGCCTTTAATGTCATTTGTATGGTATAAATATTGCTACTTACCCCAGCTTTTTTTTTCATCTGGACCCAGTGGCTCTAACAGACCCTCATTCCCAAATGACACCCATTGACCTTTGCAACCCTTGAACTCCAGAGAAGTCACTCACCCATGAGCTCTAGGAAGTCTAGAAGAATTGTTCCGATTCAGTCCTTGCCTATAGAGCATGGTGTCCCCTCCAAAGGAAGGTCTTTAGTAAGAACCAACCTCAGCTGGGAACAGGAGGAAGCAAAAAGCCTTGCAGAGACAGACTGACTGGAACATAAAGTCTGCCCTCGAGCGCTGACATGCTCCTCACAGCAGGTGCAAGGTTTACCTGCCGCTGGCCGACACTCAGCCCTGGCTGGGGGAGCGGCCCGGAGGTCTGGGGCTGGCGGGGCAGTGCAGAGCTGGCCCTCAAAGTCCTGGTGAGCTTTTAGCCTCTGAGGAGGTTCTCTAGAGCCAAGATCCTCTGGGAGTTTCAGCCAGAAAATGGCCCTGTGTTGGCAGGACTGGCTGGAGCCCCTTGGTTCCTGTCTCCCCTGGGGGCCCCCCAGGGCCTCCCAGCCCACTGTGGGCCTGAAGGAAGTGAGTTTACCCCAATCTGCAAGAAAGAGAGGGCTGTACCCTTTCTTTTCCTCCACTAATGCCATTGCTGGACCCGCATCATGGCAGGCGGAGTCTCCAAGTGACTGAGGAGCACAATGCATTCCCCTGGCCCTTCTGCCAAAAGACAAAGGTCAGCGCTCAGGACGGCCCCGACGGGTCACACAACCAGAAAGTCAGGCTGAGGGACGGCGCCCATGCACGAGGCCCTTCTGTAACCTTCAACAGACCATGGACACGTACGTGTGGGGTGCGGGCCTCCCGTCGATCTTCACCTACTGGGTGCCAGCCCCATGGGCCCGGCACGTGTCTCGTCTCTGTTCAGGCCTTCTTCTTCCAGCCTTGTTTACCCCTCAGCCACGAGAATGGGACAATCGGAGACGCGGACACAAGACACTTCAGACCCTGACCTCAAGGCGCCCCCAGACTTAAAACGCTGAGCCAACAGCCACCTCGCCAAGGAAGCGACCGTCCCAAAGGCTCCATGTTGCAATCTATCTTATGCCTTCACCTCAGGCCCATTTTTTGAGCACGCTGCTATGCGGTTAGCCCAGTACTGAACACCGGGTGGGAGAGAGAAGCGTTAATAGCCTCAGGAAGGCCAATGTTTGTCTCGCTGCATCCAGCTGGGCCGGTCTCCAGAGCAGCTAAGAAGCAAATCCCGACCTTCCTGGGGCTTGGCATAGGGAGTGGGGATACTGACCAGCCCCGGGACACCTCCCTCCTTTGGCCTGAGCGCTCGGGTTCCTGATAAAGACTTCTTTCCTTGGGCACCATGCTCTGCAGGCAGGACCTTAATCAGAACGATTCTCCTAGAGCGTCATGGTCCAGAGCCTGTGGGCAAACGACTTCTCTGGAGTTCGGGTGCTGCAAAGATTAGTGGCCAAGGCCTGCCGGCTCGGGCCCTGGCGGGTAGGTTCCGCGGTTTCTCTCTGGGCTGGGGCGGCAGGCAGAGGCCCAGCCGGTGTGACCTGGTGACAGTACCACTTCTGCAGTCAGTTGGCAGCGTGAGGCTGCTTGCTGTCTGGCTGTCTCAGTGGTTGGGCTGTTCCCTGCTCCCTCCCACAAAGATGTTTCCCCCTTGTATTCCGAGCACGTTCCTCGTGGTTCATAAGAATACTCAGCCCAACCCTCCCATTTTCTGGATGAGGGCTGCAGTGGTGCAGAGCCCTGGGCTTCTGACTGCCCGCTTCGACGTGCCTCCTGCCTCCGAATCACAGGTCCGGCCTGTCCCCAGGATCCACATCACAAATGACTCATCATTAAAGTGGTTGTTTAACCACTTAAGCAAACAGCAGCAGGCTCCCCGTGGGGCTGTGTAGTGTCTGGCTAAATGAGGCAGGTCCTAGAGCCAGGCACACCTTCCTGGGTTCAAATTCTACCTCCCAACAGGTCACTTCTCTGTCCCTCAATCTTCTCTCTGAAAAATGGGAAGGATTATAAGATAGTTCATGGGGTTTATAACCCATGTATTCCTGGCACATAGAAATATTCAATAAATACATACGAATCATGTTAATTATATATACATTAAATAGTACCTGGACCCGAAATGAATCAGGACTCTCCTTTCTAAGGAGGTCTGAGTTTTTTGCTCAGTGCCAAAAAATGCCTCTTTTCCTTTCGTGTCCCTACGTCAGGCTTAGGCACGAAGGCCTGTCCAGCTCGCCTGGTTGTTAGCAGCTTCTGTCTCAGTCACTGGCCAGTCCATGTGGTCAGAGCTATTTAAAGAGCTGGGCCGGAAGCCCAGGCTGCAGCGTATGTAGCTTCAGACCTCGCTGGTCTTTGCTTATTCCTGGAATGTGAGCCCAGGAGACCTGGGTGCTGGGGCCCCTACAGGACATGGCTTTGCCCCAAACTCTGTGCATGTGGGGCTGGGCCCCCTCTGTGACCTGCCGAGGTCGGCATGCAGGTAAGAAGGCAAAGCTGGGGGCTACCAGGTGATGTGGTCTGTGGGGCACTAAAATGTTCCCCACCCCAAAACACCCCAACCACCTCATCTTTTTAAAACAGCTTCATTAATAAATGACATACAATAAACTGCACATATTTAATGTGTACCATTTGGTATGACCTCACATATGTACACACCTGTAAAACCATCACCTCAAGAGTTTCCTTCTCCTCTTTGAAAGCCATGCTCCTGCCCCTTCCCTACCACCAGGTAACCACTGATCTTTCTGACGCTAGAGTCTCATGTCAATGGAATTGCACAGGATATACTTTTACTTTCTGGAATAATTGTTTTGAGACCCACGATGTTGCATGTATCAGAAGTTCGCTACTTTATTGCTGAAGGATCCCGCTGAAGGATGTGCCAGTTTGTTTACCCATTCATCTGCTGATGGACATGTGGGCTGCTTCTGGCTTTGAGTTACTACAAATAAAGCTGCTCTGACCATTTGTGAACGAGTCTATATTTCCTAGGTGAGTGAATGCCTGGGAGCAGAACGGCCAGGCCCTATGTTATCCCACTGTAAAATTTCTGTGTCCCCATAGTACCTACAATCTTCTAATGCATACAATTTGCTTTTTACTATGTTCATTGTTTATTTTTGGCCGTCTCCTTCCCCTGTGGCAGATGGTATTTTTGCAAAGATGACTATAATATATCTCCTATACCACATGCTTTTTATAGTATAGAGTCTGGCTGGCCTTGTGACTGGCCTGTGTCACCAACAGAATGTGGCGGAAGTGACATTAAGTGATATCTGAAACCAAGAAGCCTTGTAGCTTGCACTCTGGTTTCTTGGAACCCTCTCTGTGGGAGCCCTGAGCCTCCATGTAGAAGGTCTGACGACCACGCTGGAGGGGCCCCAACTGGGTGCTTGGGTCCCAGCAGAGCCCAGACATGCCACCAAGGCAGTGGAAGTGTAAGGGAAGCTGTCTCTGCCTCTCCAGAGGAACGCCCCTGCCCCCACCGCACACGGAAGCGAAGCATCGCCCGGCTGGGCCCCGCTGAGTCCCTGCCACACAAAACCATGAGCTGTGAGAAAAATGGTGGTTATTTAATGCTGCCAAGATCTGGGGGCAGTTTGTTACACAGCAATAGTAACCAGCACACCCTTCTAGAATGTCAGATCCACAAGACATGGATCTATGGTTTCTCTCACAGATATACCCCAAGGGCCCAGAACAACGTCTGGCAAATAGTAGGACCTCAAACAAGTGTCTGTTAAATGAGTAAGTGGGTGGGATTTCAGCTAAGATTGTAGCAACACTGGAGAGATTTCTACTGATCAAAAACGAACACGGGCGTGGGAGGAAAAGGCCGAGTCAGGCATGGGACTTCGGACTCAAACACCGGGACCCACCTGCTGCATGGAGTTTCAGGTCCCTCAATGGTAAAGGCAGGCTACCTTCACCTACATCGTGGGGTTATTCCGGGGATAACCCTAGGGGGTCCCTGAGAAGGCTTGCTAAACCTGAGGGAAACTGTGTCACCCCCACTTCCCGCCTCCCTACCCCATGTGTCACTCCAGACTGCGAAGCCCTGCTTCCTTCGTTGCTGACCAGACATCATCAGGGACAGACCTCCCAGGAAGGAAGCTCAGTCCCCAGGTCTCTGCTTCAGGCTAGGACTGCATCTCCTGAGGAGACACCCAAGGCTGAGGAGAGTCACAGTCAAGGCTTCCATCAGACATGACCCCCTTCCACAGCCCCCTGGGGCCAGTCCTCACCCCAGCCGAGCATGGCCACCTGGAGCGAGGGCATCCCATGCCATCTCAAAGGTCAACTTTGAAGAGGACCCAGACCCCAGCTCACATCAAAGTTCTTCTCTTAGGATGGAGGCCAGCACGACTTTTGTTTTCCTTCCATGAGTTCAGGGCCATGTCCTGACCTTGTCACGATGACGTGGGCACAGAGAGCTGCAGTGACAGAGGCCATGGCTCCAAACTTAAGCAGGGCCTTGGACGGCGTCTCGAAAGGCAGCGTGAGAGCCTGGCTTCTCTCACACTGAGTCCTGTTCTCTGCCTTTCAGCCGGATCAGCCTCTGACCCTTTCTGGGAAGGGAGTGGGCATTAATTACAAGCAGAAGCCCGGGGTCTGCAGCCCTAGCCTGCACCTTCAGTACAGCCGCCAGCAGCTGAGAGCTCTGGGCTGGCGTCTGCTCACTGAACTGCGGAGGGAAGGTGGAGGGGCAGGAGGACAAGCTCCTGGCTCCCTGGCCGAGACCAGCCTTGGAGCCCTTCTTCCCTGCGAAGACTTCCAGACCAAAGCCTGGGAAGGAATCCACCCATCCTGGTGCCTCAGAGGCTGCTGAGGGACACCCAGGCATGCTTATCTGCTCCTTTCCCTTCTCCCTTCCTCCCGAGGGCTACGACTACTCACAAGACCCACAGAAGCAAGGAAGCAGCTGCCATGGAGTCTGCTGAGGATGGAGGTTTCGAAACCGGACTCACTGGGGAACAAGTCTTGGCTTCGCAACCTATTGTCCAGGAGACCTGAGAAAAATCCTTAGCCTCTCTCATTCTCATTTTGTAGGTGGGGAAAAGGAGGCTAATAAATACTAGCCATCTTACAAGGGTTGTGGGGAGGATCAATGCAGGCGCGCGCTGAGTGGCCAGCGACGTCCAAGTGCTAAGTAAACATCGGCTGAGATGATTTTGCTCAAAGGAGATTCAGTGTGTTCACACCCCAGTCATCCCAACTACGAAATGGGCCTAGGAGGTTTTTTTTCTGAATCGGGAGGAGAGGGTAGGCTCTGGTCCATGCTTCCAGACCGTGTGGGTGAGTCCTGGAGGGTGTCTGTGCGTTTTCAAACACACCAGTCTTTCAGGTTTTCTCAAGATAAATGGCAAATTTCCATAATTAGACCATTAGCGCATAGACGAATTTCCTGAGAATTAGACCCAAAGTGCTGAAGGAGACTCCGGTAGGGCACTTGCTTGGGAGGACGTGGAGGGGATTCTGGCCTGGGCGGGTGGGGAAGGGTGATAAAGGGGGTCAGGGGGAGGAGACTGGTTTGGCTGCCTTTCCAACGCATAGAGTCAAGACATCGATGTGAAAAACCCCATTAGTCACTCAGGTACAAAAACCTAGAAAAAGTAAAGGAGTCAAAAGGGACAAAGAGATGTAATGGTTGTCAGTCACCAGAAGCCCAGACTCTGTGGCAGAGTCTGGATATGATTCTATTTAAAACGCTCTTCGTGGTGGACGCAAACTAATTTCCACTTAGAAAGCCCTCCTCCCTTTATCCACAGCATTGCGAGTCTCCGCCCACATGACTCTGGGCTTGGCCATGTGACTTGTTCTGGCCAATGAGACATCAGCAAATGATACAGAAGATGGTTTGAAAAGCACTTATGCAACGTACCACCGCAATCTAAGATGTTGACAACAGGGAAAACTGGATATACGGGGACTTTGCAATTTTCCTGCAAATCTCAAACTACTATAAAAAATAACATTTATTATAATTATTTTTTAAAAGTACATGTGCACTAGAGCACGTGCCCCTTCTGGAAATCCAGCCACCCTGTGAAGCAGCTAACCTGCTGGAGACACGTGGCACCAGACAGCCACAAAGAGCAGAAAAGATTCTGGACACTTCTGCCACCCGACCATACATTATTTCAACTGGATCTAATTTAGAGTCTAAGAAGCTTTCAAGGGGGACTTGTTAACTATTAAAAGTAGTCAATAGTGTATTATGAAGATGTTCTATTTGTAGAGTCAGAACTCTCTGGGAGCTTCTACTGAATTCTAAGATTTGCCAGCTAAGAGTCTTCCGCTCACAGCTGTGGGTCAGAGGGGCTGGCTTTGGGTGGGCCCCCGGGGCCATCAGGCTAGCTTTGGGGGCCTCATGTAGTTTTATGCGTGTGACTTACTGAAGAGGAGCACAGAAATTCAACCCAGCAGGAAGGAATGAGACAAAGAGTGGAGTGCAGATGTGGGAAGAGAAGCAGGAAACATTAAGCTGCTTTTCAAACCCACACGTCGCTGCAGAGACAAAGGATATATGCCTAAGAAACAAGGTGGGCAGAGCCATCCCAGCATCGATGACACATCATTCTATTCGACAGCCACTGGGGCCACCTACTACCCCATTGTCTGCAGGCCTGGTTACATTTGTAAAGGCAACCAGGCCACAGCCAAACCTGCGAGGAATGTAAAGGACACTGGTGTCTCCTCTTGCTCAAGACCTAAGACATTCTCTGCACTTTAGAACTCTTCACAGCAGGAGTGTTTGTGGCATAGATTCTTATCCACAGGCCTGGTTGGCCATTAAAAGGATATCAGTCAACCAACTTGCACTGAGATGACATGGGTTCCACGTGTGTCTTTGGGTTCTGGGCAGGGCCTGAGTCCAGTTTGCCTCAGAATTCTCTGAGCCACAGGCATGGGTTCTAGTGTGGGGAAGTCTTCAGGGGACATTTGTTGAATGAGCAAATTAAATAAGGCTTGGTTCCTTCCAAGGAACAGAGGGCAGGTGACTCATTATGAGACGGGGGACAGGCCTCAATAGGCTTAATTCCTTCCGCTAAAGAGAGTTAGCTTGGGCATCGTCTCTTCTCCCCCGCACTCAAGGATCGTCTGCTTCGTTCAGATAACAGGGCCAGCTCTGTGCTTGTGGCTGTGCCCTGCAGGAGCCTGACGAATGGCAAGGCCAATAGGAAACAGACGTGCCTCCCTGTGTGCCAAGTCCTGAGGAAGGTCAGCATCTTGGGCTGTTATGTACAGGGAGGAGGGGCCCTTCTCAGTTTCCTGCTGTAATAAATGACCACAAATTCAGTGGCTTAAAACAACTCAGATTTATAATCCTATAGTTCTGGAGGTCGGAGTCTGAAATGGGTCTCACTGGGCTAAAATTGAGATGTGGGTGGGGTTCCAGTTCCTTCTGGAAGCTCTAGGGAGGGAATTTGTTCTCTTGCCTTTTCCAGCTCCTAGAGGTCCCCCCATTCCTTGGCTTGTGCCCCTTTCTCTTTCTTTAAAGCCAGCAATGGTGGGTCGGGTCCTCATGCTGAATCTGACCTCTGTCCTGTAGTCATGTCACTTTCTCTGTCTCTGACTTTTCTGTCACTTCTTTCACTCTGAAGGACACTTGTGATTGTATTGGGCCCCTCAGATAGTCCCTCCCAACACTAGGACATCTAATAAGCAACCTTAATTCCCCTCTGCCATGTAAACTGCCATATTCACATGTTCTAGGTATTAGAATGTAGACTCCTGGGGGTAAAAGGGCATGACTCTGCCAACCACAGGCCTTGAACGATCAGGCAGGGAAGGTCTAGGAAGGTTTCTGGAGGAAGCAGAGACTGAACCAGGACTCGGAAGAAGAGTGACTGTCAAGAGGCAGGGGGAGAAGGAAGAGCCAATGCACAGACTCTGAGAGGAGAGAAAGGGGAGATCCACAGGCACATCTGGGAACCATATGTACAAAAAGCACACGTATGTCCACATGCTAAGAGAGAGATGAGGCTATAAGGGCAAGAAGTGGGCGGGAAAGGGAATTGGGGACATGGGGACTCCCCATTTCTTATACTGCCTCCATCCACTCAAAACTTCCGTGGTCCCTGAACTGAAGCCTGTGGCCTTTGAGGTTCATCATGATCATCTCCCACCTATCGCAAAGTCTTCATATGGGGTGTCCCTCCCCCCACCCCATACATGGGCTGGTCTTCTTGTCTTTGCTCAAGCTGTTTTCCCTGCAGTAATACCCTCTCTGTCCCTGATGGCATCACCTAAGGGCTCCAGAGCCACCCTGCTGAAGTCTGAATCTGGCCCTAACTAGGTACTGCTGTGTCATCCTGGCACATTCACAACCTATCTCTTAGGTTTGTTGTGAGGACTCAGTGAGCCAAAGTTCTGCAGCGTGTGGCATATCAAAAAATACTCAAAAACGTGAGCTGTCACCGCCATCACCACCACCAATAACATTTCAGAGGGCCCAAAAGGGAAAAAAAGTAATAATAAAGTAGTTATTATTACTTTCGTAATAATACTCTGATGCCATTTGTCTCTTTTACCGTGTTAGTATTTACACTATTGGTACAAAAGTAATGCTGGGACATCTTAGTAGTGGCACCGGATAGTGTAAGAAGTCATTATATTCTGCCTACTATGCACTCGTAGTTGGAAAAAAAAAGTTTTATTTAAGAATATCACTGAAACAATAAAAATTGTTAATTTTATTAAAACTTGGTCCCCAGGTGCAAGTCTTTTAATCAAATGGAAATTATATTTAAAGCTCTTTTGCTGCTCACCCAAGAACATTGGCTGTCTCCAGGAAAAACATCAGCATGACTGTTTGGGTTGCTAGCTAAACTAGCCACTTTTTCATAGAATACCATTTGTATTCGAAAGAATGACGAACGTACAAACTATGGTGTCTGGCAAATTACTGAACTAAGTTAACAAGTGAAGTAAAGTGAGCCTATTACTTGTAGGAAAACAATCGACAGCATTTTGTTGCTAGCAATAAAACTGAAGCTTTTGAGCAAAAATGAATATTTTGGCAAACGCGACCTGCCAATGACTTTAGTAGCTTCTCAATACTTGACTTTTTAAATGAGATTAATGGTAATGTTAACAGATGTGACTTTTTGATATTGGGTAATGAAATATGTCAACATTCGGAATACCTGCACCACTCAGTGAACCCATATTTCCCAAATGATCAATGCCAGATGTTAAAAAAATCACACGTGGGTACAAAATCCGTTCGAAGCGCAAATTAGACCAATGGCTTTGTCCACTTCAACATATCACAAAAATAAGGTTTCAGATACCACACTGCAGCAAACCTCTAAGAAACTACCATTTTGCGGGTTTTGGTGTAGCATCAAAGAAAAATATCCAGTTATCTAATATGGAAATTAATATACTCCTCCCTTTTCCAACTGCGTATCTGTGTGATGCCCGATTTTCAACCAAAACAAGAAATCACAGAACTTGACTGAAGGAACAGAAAGGAGCATTCGGCAATCTTTTATGAAGTTAGACATTAAAGTTTTTGCAAAAACGTAAAACAATGCTGCTGCTGTTCTCATGCAAATCTTTTTGTTTTAGAAAAAACAGTTATTTTTCATTAAAAAGTTTTACTTTTGTTAACATGGGATGGGGTTTATTTTTGTTATTTTAAAATAAATTATTGACGATTTAGACACGTTTTCAGTTTTAATTTCTAGAATGGTAAATACCGTTAGATCTAAACCACATAAACAAAAGCTCTTTGAGGTCTTCAGTTTTGTAAGGGTGGGCCAGAGACCAGGAAGTTTGAGAAATACTGTCCTAAGAAGATAAACAGATTTACAAACACAGATCTTTAGTGTAGTGTTGTATAATGGCAAACACAAAAAGAAAAAAGTGGAAACCACTTAAATGTCCAATAATAGGAAAGTGGCTAAATAAATTATGGTGCTTCCATTTGGTAGAACATTATGTAGTCATTAAAAATTATATTTTCCAAGAGTATTTACTCTTGTGGGAAAATGCTCAACACATTTGACATGCCATTAAGTGATTTTAAAAGGAAAGAAGCGAATTTTCATGATCTTTGTTTCTGAAATGCCTTGATTCTTGAAGTAATCAGTAAAACTGAGGGGGGCCTGGGGAAATCAACAGACACCCCCAGAGAGGTCCCAAAGAGACTTGGGTATGATCTCACATGCACCCAAGTACGCGCACGATAACTCCATTCTTTCTTAAATGATCATTCAGGGACTCTGCCTTTAAACTCACAGTGAAACCCAGATCCTAAACCAAACATTCCCGGACTGATCCCCAGAGAAACAAAGGAAGCTTCTAAACCCTACTGTCCCCAAACTAAATTCATTTCATTGCTTTGATGTTGGATCCATGAGCTCATGTTTTGGGTGTTTGCTTGACTTTCTAATCCCTCACATGCTGGAAAATTCTGGTCTCATCCAACTCCAAACCAAATACGGGGGGTGGGTGGGTGGGGACCTAGCTAGAGTGGAAGTCTTTGGGGGCTTTATGTGTTCCTATTGCAGAGACACTGGTTTTTAACAGGGGTTGCCAATGTCTGCGACTTACCTGGCTTGTGCATTTGTCTTTATTCTCCTCATTATGGGTCTATAAATCCCTTTTCGTGCCCCAGCCTACTTCTGCCCACATCTGTCTGCAATTTACTCACCACGTGCTACGGCGGGGGTGGAATCATCTGATTTATGACTTTGCAGGATGCCAGGCAGGACGCTCGGTGGCTGAAAGTGCCCACTTTCCTGCTTTTCAGGAACACGGCTACCTTGAGCTTGGATGGGCTCAGGAGCTCTAAGATGTGAGCCACCCCTAATGGGAATTAGGAGACCTAGCAGACCCAAGGAGGTCCGCCAAGGCCCCTCTCATCTGATATTCACTAAATAATTGCACTAATGGTTCCAGGCACTGGGCCAAGCACTGGATATCTCATTTAATCCTCACGAAAACCCTCTGAAGTAGCTACTATTATTAGCCCCAATTGTAAGAAAAACAGAAATTATTACTGCTACCCTCGGCAAGGGAACTATGGTTCAGAGAGGTTGAGGAATTCACTCAAGGTCACACTGCTAGTAAGTGGTTCAAGCCCAGAACTGACACCAGAGTCTGCGGTCCCCATTACTAGCTACAATGGTGTCCCGTCTCTCTCGTCCAGGCAGTCTTCACCCCCAGAGGAAAGATGAGATGTGTGTGTGCAGTGGAAAAAGTTTCTGACTACTGCTAGTTAGCTCCGTACCTTCTGCCCAGTCACTTCACCTTCCCCAGCCTCGTTCAGGTGCCTCCATCTGCGAAAAGGGGTTACCGCCTCCTAGCAAGACTGAGGTAAATGATAGACCAGGTGCTCAGACCGGTGTGGGCACAAAGCAGGTGCTCGATAAAGCTTTTTTTTTTTTTTTAATTTAAATGAATACCACAAATTCTCATTGACGCGATTATTGTTACTACAAAGGAGCTGCCCCGCCTGGCGGATCTCTGGGTCCTTCCCCGCGGAGACCTTTTGATGGTGGATAAGAAACCCTACAACACAGTGTGAGGAATAGTGGCTTGCTGTACAGCTCCGTGCCCCGTGGGTGGGTGGGTCGGGGAGAAGGGCGTACGTTACGCGAACAGCCGGCTCTCCCTGTGCCACCTTAGCAGACAGTATCTCATTTCATGCACCATTACTGTCCCGCCACTCAGATCAGGGAACTGAGGTTTGGGAGGACAGGCTGTCTGTCCCACGGGCTAGGGAGCTGGGGTAAATGAGCCTCTGCTCACACCCCCGGCCCATTCCTTTGGGCCCAGAAACAGTAAGAGACGTTTTTCTAATCCTCGCGGGTCCAGAAGGATGAAGATGGGTAAGAGTTCTTTCCCTGGCAGGCCTCTCTGTCACTGGAACAAACGCCGGCAGCAAAGGTGGCTGAGATGGCATTTGGCTGCTTCCTGAGGCAGTCCCGACTCTCCACTGGTTCACAAAACTTAGTGAGAACAAAGGACATGAGCTCACACGGGCCGGGCCCAGCGGCACTTTCTAAGGGATAGTCTCTGAACCTGGGGCTCCATCTTTGTGTTACGAGGCCTCTGGTGAGCTGCCCACAGCCACCCGAGGAGAACACCCAGAAACTGTCTGAGTGGTCCCCTCAGACACCCCAACAGAAAAGGGTCTCCCTGCCTTTAAGAGTAACACGCATTGCTGAAAAGAGCTCATAAAAGATGCTGTGACGCCTCGGTAAGGAATCACCCTCATTTCAATTTCCTAGACTTCTTGGGGTGATGGAGAGTGGGGCGCAGGACAGACAGCCTGCTTGGCCAGGGTGCGAGAGCTCTGCTGCCCACATCTCACCTCCAGTCTGGTCAAGGGAACATGCTAGGACAGAGCCGACTCAGTGTCCCCCGACACCCCCGGACAGAGACCCCCAGGTAGAAACGACATTTCCTAGCACTCCCTGCAGCCAGGCATGGCCTCGTGACCAAGCCCCTGTAAAGGGGATCCCTGGCCTTCCCTTTCGACTCCCTCCCTGGGCCTCTCACAGGCCGAGGGCGCAGACAGCCCCAGGCCAAGATGCAACTCAGGAGGGTTGGGGAAGAGAGAGAGAGAAACGGGTTCTTCCAGCCCCTGTGTTTTGGGGTCTGTGAAATTGACCCGATTAATCAAAAATTAATTTTTGAAGCTTTGGCTTCAAAGATCAAGTCGTCAGAGAGGATTTATCATTCTAGTAAATAGTCAATGGAAAATAGGTGGCTGAGTTTTACTGCCTTTTCTTCCCCCAGGACAGAATCAAGAGAATGAAGGCAGACCTGTCTCTTCTCTCCCCAAGGCTTCCTGCTGGAGTTTTAGGAGCACTGTGAAGAGGTGGCTTCCAGCCTTTCTCAGATGACCTTTTGAGACCCCTGCCCAACCCCACAAGCGTGGCAGGGAGCTTCTAGGAAGGTAAGTTGTAGCCGCTGGTGTCCCAAGTGGGTTCACGGTCCCTCTCGGCAGGAGACGACCTGGCACCTACACTGTGTTCTCGCCCAACTCCTCCCCCGGCCCAGGGCCGGACGCCGCCCTTGTCTGAGGGGTACTCCTCTGGACCGAGCACCCTGAGATGGGGCCCAAGCCCTCCCCGGAGAGCGTGAGTGAGGAGCGGGGACCGACGCGTCCTCCAGCAGGGAATCCAGCACCCATACACTGTCCGGTGAGTGGGGTGGCGAAAGACCCCGAGGGTGCCGGGAGAGGGAAGACCCGGCTGCTGGTCAGCATTCCGGTTCAGCAAAGATTCCCACCCGCCTGCCATGCACACCTTGTAGGGAGCCGCCCCATGATCGGCCCCGATGGAGGACATGTGGCGGTCACACGGGAGGAGGAAACGACAAAGGTGCTCAACCCTGCAAGAGGCAGCCTTCCACCCACAAGGGAACAGGGCGGCCGCGGCTGGCAGTCTGGGAGCCGGGAAACCCCCGTGTCCACATCGGTCCCCAGCAGAGGCCAGACCCTGGTTCCCTGGCCCCAGGCGAGGGAAGGGAGGGGACCTCCGGTGACTCGTCACTCACCCTGCAAGGCTTCTTTGGCTCTGGCTAGCTCCTGCTCCTTCTGGACCAGCTGGACCCTGAGCTCGGTGGCTGAGAGGACCTCGGAGGACTTGCCGCCCTGTGACTCCTCCAAGTCCTTCGTCAACATCTCCTTCATCTGCCGGAGAAGGTGGACTTCCTCCTGGAGCCGAGACACCTCTTCCCGCAGGAGCGCTAGGGGAGAGGGGCACAGGGTTAGAGCAAGGGGACAGTGGCTCAGGCTCGCTCACTTTTTCTGGGGACAGTTCAAGGGTGCTTTGGCTTCTCCTATTTGCTCTGCCTTCGGGAGCTTTTTCTACACATGTATAAAAAGAACCCCCACCCCCCAAAGACACCACCTATTCCAAAGGGGCCCCCATCCGGTCCTGGGTCCCCCCTGAGCCTGCAGAGCATGCCTGGTGGGACCCCCACACCCCACCATATTCCCTAGGGCTGCTGTCGCTGCACCAGGAGCATCCACTCCAATGGCCAAGGGTCTTCCTACCTCCAGCGGGAAGAGCAGGAGAGAGAATGAAAAGCTGGCGGGAGTCAGCATTATAAGCCCGGGCCAGCAGCTTGCCCAGGTCAGCTCTCTGTGCATGACCCCATTTAATCCTACCAAAACCTCCTGCGGCAGGTACTGTCCTAACCCCCATTTCACAGATTGGGAAGTCAAAGATTGGAGAGATTAAGTAGCTCCACGAGGTCCTAAGATGAGTAGGTAGCAGAGCCTGAGCTCCCAGTCTGACATCAGAAAACAGCCTTGAAGAGGCACAGTCAACACATCTCACGGAACAGAGCCTTCGGGAGCCCGGCAGAAACAGGACGTCTGCATTCACACCTGACTGTGCAGGAAAACGGGTTCTAATGAGCAGCAACGACAGCTCTGGAAGGTCCCCCAGCGTCATGGCCAGCGTCACAGCCCCCAAAAGAGCTGCCTTCCCTTCTTCACAGGTTTCTTCCTGTCAGTCAGTCTCAGCCCCATTGTCACCTTAAGACACCTGAGCGGTCCCTGCCTGCTGTTCCATTTGCGCAGCACATTGGAAAATCTGCACAAAACTCTTTACTACTGCGGGAGGCCCACGTGCCCACCGTCTGTGTGTCCAGTGCGCACAGCTCCGCGAGCGGCCTGGTCATACTGCTCCGCCGTATTGACTACAGGGCCTCAAGTGCCCCAGTGTGTGACGACACGTGACAGGCGAATGACTCCCTCCACCTATCCATCCACCCAATAAGGGTTTATAGGCACCTGCCACATGCCAGATGCTGCTCCAGGTACTGGGACTCCCGGGCGAATGTCACAGACAGATTCCGCCCTCAGGCTGGCATTCCCAGACCCCACCATGAACACAGGTGGAAGGACCCCAAGCCTGCACCCCAGGGAGGCAGGCCATCTGCAAGGGAGTGCCTGGCTGCTCTGATATCGATCAAGGGCAGGCTGGTAACTGTCTAAGTCCCTGAGCAAAACTGCAACGTCGATTTGCTCTTGGGGCCCCTCCCCTGCCCTTAATGTAGGCCGCCTATGCCGCAGGCCCGGCAGGGCGTCCAAAAAGGAGCAGGGAACACCCTAGGCCCCAAGAAGCCTCCAGGGAGTAGAAGGAGCACACACAAGTAAGCATAATAAAAGCGAGGGGCCGCCACTGTGCTTGGGGCACAGGGACATTGAGGCAGATTAGCTTGGAGATGGGGAGGCTGAGGCAAGCAGAGAGAGAGAACATGAGCAAAGGCAGAGGCTGGAGGGACGAGGCCCAGTGACCGACGAATGGGTACGAGGTGAGGACGAGCAGGAGGAGCAGGCCCGGAGGACTACACTCGCGTCAGCCTATGAAAGGTTTTAACCCCGACCGCCCCCTGCTGTGCCCCAGCCCTGACTCGCGTCTCCAGCCCTGCTCAGGACTCTGGAACTTCCATTCCTTCTCCCCGACAGAGACGGAATGTTTGTGTCTCCTCAAAATTCATATATTGAGACCTACTCCCCAATGTGTGTTTGGAGGTGGGGCCTGTGTGGGTTGATCAGGTCATGAGGTTGGAGCCCTCAGCAATGGGATTAGCGCCTTTACAGCAGAGACCCAGACAGATCCCTCGTCCTGCCCGTCCCTTCCACCATGTGAGGACACGGCAAAAAGACAGGCATCTGTGAACCAGGAGGAGGGTCCTCGCCAGACCCCGAATCTGCCAGCGCCTTGATCTCGGCCTCCAGAATGTTAAGCAGTGCATTCCTGTGGTTTATAAGCATCCCGTCTATGGTGGTTTAGTTACAGCGGCCCAAACGGACTAAGACGCTCTCTCCATCATTTCTCCCCAATCGCCCATCCTGCCAGAGTCTGTTTCCACTCGACTGTCACCAAAAGTCTGTTTCGCAATACGGTGTGAGTGACTGCTAACGTATCTGTGCACGTAGAAGGCAGGTTTGTTTCGGTTTGTCATTTTTTTTTTTTTAGAAGCATGACTTCTGGACTTGCTCAAATCGCCCCAAGGAAGCCACAGAAGCTGATGACTGCGTTTACGCAGACCACAGAGGATTCCAAGAGACCTGGTGTCGATCGCAATCCTGGTCGGGGCCTCTGTCATGATCTCATGCAAGCCAGCCCCATCATTTCTCCGGGTCTCAGTTGTCATGTACATTGCATGGGGATAATGCTTTGCTAGATGGAGCAAATAAAATAAAGCAAAGCAAAACAAAAAAACCTAGATGCACGATTAAATTTGAATTTCAGGTAAACAACAAATAATCTTTTAGTATGTCCTAAACATCGTGTACATATTTCCACTAGAAATTTATTTGTTGTTTCTCTGAAATTCAAATTTAACTGGGTGTGCTGTGTTTTATCCAGCAACCCTACTCCCAGCCCATGGGGATTCTGGTACAATGAACCGGGGCAATCCCCAGGAGTGGGGCTCTGCTGGAGCACCCCAGGGGTAAGGTGGTGAAGGCACAGCCCTCTCTTCATCCCTGCACTGAAGTGGGAGCAGAGTGCCTTTCTCCTGGGCTCCCAGTGGCAAAGGCAGATTTTTCCTGAGCTCACCATTCTAACAGGTGTACCTGACATGTAGGCCCCGCCTCTCAAGTCAGGCCCTAAATAAACCAGAGGGCGGGACAGCAGGTGTGGCACTTGCAGAAGCCAAGTCTTAGGAGACCAGGCTGGAAAAACAACTTCATGGAAAGAGAGAGCCTTGTGTAAGCTTACTGACCGCATCTGTCCTGGCTGGGTGTGTAAACCCAGATCTCACACACCCTGGACCTCTGCAGGGGCAGAGATGCATGGCAACACAGACTGCAGCCACAGCGAGCCTCACAAGACTGTAGCTCGTTTTTGGGTTCCAGGACAGTGGGCAGGCACTTCCCCTTCCTGGGCCTAAGCTGCCTCACCTGTAAAATGAGACACGTGTCATACACTTAAATGAGTTTAGCACAGCGAGCATGGGGGGTGCCCATCACACCCGCACCCCCCTTTCCCATTGCATTAGAGGAGGTGACCACAATCCTTAGAAACGGTGAAGAAGCCGGCGCTGGGAGACCTGCGTTTGTTTCTGCTTCAGGGGGACTGCTCCCTTGCCGTGGGACACTGGGCAAGTTACTGTCCCCTCTTTGGGCCTTCATATTATCAGTGCCCTTAGAGGGACCTACTCTGTATAAATCTAGATGAATGCTAACGATGATGCATTTCCTCCCTTGGCAAGAACAGGGTCTCTGCTCAAGCTGACAACTGCGCTGCTCAGTAAGGAAGCCACTAAAAGTCACAAGTGGCTATTTAAGTGTAAATTAATTAAAATGACTAACTCAGTTCCTCTGTTGCACTAGCCACACTTCCAGGGCACATAAAGACCACACCTGTCGTTGCCTGCAGTTGTGGTCAGTGCAGGTCCAGAGGGTGGAGGTGGAGAAGGGAGGAGGTGGTGCTCCTTAAGCACCCGGTGCTGCACACGGACAGCAGAAGCCCGGTGGCGAAGGCAGCGGGGCTGCTGGGGGAGGAGCCGCCGTTTCTGCCCTGGCCCAAGGACAGAAAAAGGAAAGACCAATTGTGTACCTTTCTGCAGACGCTGGGCAACCACAGCGCTCTCTACCTGGGGCAGGATGGCGGGTGGTGCTGAAAAGCCCGAGTGACAAAAAAGCCACAGACTCGGCAGAGCTCCCCAGGCCATGGACGCCGGAAGTAAGTGTTGCTGGGGCAACAGCTGCTCTCCTGCCGCAGGGGGGGGCCTTACGTGCAGGTAGGCCATGCAGTGGAAGCCTCCAGGGGCCTCTTTCTCAGGGCAAGGCGTGGCATACCCACTCAGAGGTGACAAAGGGAGCGTGGGCAGACCTTGCCCTTCTCCTGAACATCTCTTCTGTCTGCAAGAACAATGAGAACCTAGTGCTTAAAAATGCCATTTGTCAGCCTGCCTTGCAAGTAAGGTTGTCCATGTAACCCAGTCCTGGTTGGTGAGGTGTAGGACAAAGTCCCCAAGGAGCACTACCTTTTAAGAAAAAAGGGCTTTCCCCTTTCCCTGCTTTCTTGCCTAGAAAGCAGACTTGGGCTGGAGCTTCAGCAGCCACTTTGTAACAAGGAGGCAATATGCACAGGGCCAAAAATACGCCTCGGTCAGCATGACTCAGAATGAAGACTTGGAGCAGCATCGGCCAGGCAGGGCTGCCTGGCACGAGAGTCTTTGCTTTCTCTGCCAATTTTCTAGCTCAGCAGAACAAACTGCGGCAGCCTTTGCGGGTCTGTGCGGGTCTGTGTGGCTCAGCTGTGGAATCCAGGGAGCGGGAGGAGGAGGAGGAGGTGGGGACTGTGGAGGAATCAATGTGGCCCAGGAGGGAGGTGACCGCTCCTGGCCCTGGGAAAGAGCCCGGTTTGTGACAGGCCTTTTCCAGGCTAATGTTTTGTGAGCTTACACAGGCAGGAGAGGAAGAAGAGAGGGAAGAAAGTTACTTTCTGAGACCGTAGGGCACAAGGCAACGGGGGACCAAGAGACCTCTAAGGTCTCCCGATGACTTGTAGGTTTATAAGCCTGCCTCCCCAAGCCAAGATCTCAATAATAATAATTTTATAATTACAGTGTAATCACTCCACAAGTTATATAAGTACCAATTATACTATTTACCTGAAACTATAAAAAATATATATGTATAATTAGAGCATGTCACAATAACAATCGCTCCTTTACTAACACTTTTTGAGAACCTACTATGTGCTCCAGGCTCTGTCGTGTTTTACATGTCAACTAGTTTAATCCTCACAATAACCCCATGAAGCTGATCCCAGTACCATCACCCCGTTTTACAGATGGGGAAGCTGAGGCACAGTCAGGTGACTTGACCAAGGTCACACAGAGTAAGGAGCAGAGCTAGCGTTTGCTAGGGGCAGTCTCGCTCCAGCACCGTCTTAGCTCCTGCACTGTACTATTTGCAGGAGCGGGTGACACAGAGGGAGCCCCGGGTCTCAGCAGGCTCTTTGGTGAATGGCGATGGAGGCGGGCATGACCCCAGTGGGGTATGAGCTTGTTCCTGTTTCCCACAGTGGGGCTGGGTCACAGAGAGCCAGCCTCTCCCTGCGTGGTGCTCCAGGCCCTCCACCAGGGGCCAGTCACCACGCAGTTCCAGGAGAAGGATGTGGCCACCGAGCCAGCCTGTCTGATCCACGTGGGCAGGGGCTCTGCTCTGCTCACCCCGGACACGCAGGGCCTAGCCCAGTGCTGGGCTCTCGGCAGGCATGTGAGGACACTGCCGAGGCAGAGGTGGGACAAGCAAGCCTGGGGTCAGCCAGCCTGGGCTCAGTCCTGCCCCCACCCGCCACTTCCTCGAGACAAGTGACCTCTGAGCATATCTGAAAATGGAGCCAAGACCAGTCTCCCAGGCCTGTGGTAGACATTAAAAAAAAAGCAATCATCTAAGTGGAAACATGACAGAAGTTTCTAGATGAGGGCCAAGTGCAGCTCGTCGTGATCATTATTACAGAAAAGAGCAAACCTCCCTGATATTCCAAGGGAAGGCCCCGGCCTCGATAACCGCAGAGCCCAGACCCTGGGCCTCCCACCCGGAGAGGGGATTAAATGGCAGAGGCGGCTGAGTCACCCTGTCTGGAGAGTAACCAAAGACGAAAGAGCTTGGGGGGCTCTGAGTGGAGGCCAGGCTATGGGAGTGACGGTCCCTGCCTGCCCATCATGGGTGGACACCTTGATAAACAGCCGACGGCACTGCCATTTCCTGAGCACCAACTGTGCTGAATGCCACACACGGGATTATAGGCTTCATCTCAGTGGATCCTCTTGGCATCCATGCAAGGCTGGGGTGACCCTGTCGCAGGCTCAGTGATACCGGCGGGTGTGAGATCAAGCCCACCTGCCATGGACAGGTCCAGCAGCACCTGGTAGGCTGCGATCACTCCAAAGACCCCCGACACCGGGACCGCTATTCTTACTGTTACTGGGTTCAGGACACATCCGGTCTAGGTGGGGGTCTTAGTACATTGAGATGATGCTTGTTCTAAAAATTAAGCATACGATTGCCCTTGGAGGGTTGAAAAATTAAGATTGAGGTACAGTGATTCATACGGGCAACATCACTGCGCGAGATGGGCTCCCAGGCCCTGAATCTAAGCAGTGACAGGACCAAATGCATTATATGTTCAAAGGAGCTGGGATCCTGAAAGGGCATTCAGGGAGGGGGTCGCTGATGAGCCCATCGCCCAGGGCAGAGGGGGTGCAGGCCTTCACCAGGGATGTAAGGGCCTGCCCTCTGTCCTCCTGCATTTCTTCAGGGGTAGCGCATGGCGAGAAAGAGGCATGTCTCGGCCACACCCCATATTCCCTTGCTTCTTCATTTTGTTTATCATCATCATCATCGTGGTGATAACAGTAATGGTTTTTGAGCCATTCGTGCACATCAGAATGGTTCTAAGTCCTCACATTAATTCTAAAGCCTCATAATAACCATCGGGGATGTGCCCACTCTACAGGGGAAACTGAGGCACGGAGAGACCACGTGGTTAAACACAGGTGATCTGGCTGCAGAGCTTTAGCCTGTAATCGCTGAGTGATATTATACCCCTTCTGCGGGTACAGCCACCGGGCTGTAGGCTGACCCCCCAGGCAGGGAAAGAAAGCCTCATGCTCCCTCTTCAGGAGCCCTCAGACCCTCCTGGACAGGTACCACCATTTGCATCCTTTCCCCAGCCTGGAAGGCCCGAGGTCACAAAGCCTCGGCTTCTTGGCTAAGCTGACCCAACATCTGAGCGGAGCCGGCAGTGCTAAATTTGGAAAGCCTAGGGCAGCAGGGAGCAGCAGCAATGCGGCCCTCCATTCCAGCCTCAGCCCCAGCTCCTGCCCTGGCTCGGAAGGGTCCTCAAAACTCTGTAAGTGACTGGAGCTGCCACAGGGAAATTCAGCCAGGTTGGTCTTGAATGTAATGGTTTATCTGTGGAGAGAGAAATCTGGGAAGCTTACTTAGCCTAGGAACAGCAGGCTCGGGGGCAGGCTTCCACTGGCCACCCTGGGCCTCTGAGACAGGGTGAGGCAAGCCCTGGCATCACTTCCTTCTGGTTGGTAGCCCCCTCAGGCCCGGCTCAGGTGCCCCCTCCCTGCCTGGTCCCTGTGTGAGGAGCTGGAAACAGCCCTCTTGGACCACCTCTGCCCCCGTTCACCATGCGTTCTCTCTCATCCCTACCCCAGTTCCCACACCACGTAAAAAACGACCCATTAGGCCATAAACAGGCCCGTGTTCTCTAGGCCTTTGTTATATGGCCCTGAAGCTATATCGCACTCACCCAATACTAGAATCTCAAATAACAACCAGCCACTCCTCACCATACTGATCCAAAGGCCGCTCCCAGGCTTGGGAGAGCTGCCTGGTAACTCTTACTACAATACAGGTGGGGTGGGGGTGGGCATCACAGGTACCGGGTGATACAGCCTTTGTCTTTTTCTCATATTTCACAGTAATTATCTTTTCCTTTGGGTGTTGTTTAATCCGTCTTTCTTGCAGAGGTTGTTCTAACATAGCTGCTGGCGCCAAACCCACCCTGGACCTGACTGCCAGGCGAATCCTATTCCATGATCTCAGGGGGCCCACAGTTCCCACAGGAGAGCTGTGCCCACCCAGCTCCATGACCCCGGAAGCCAAGTCTCTCTAGGCGTCTGCATCCGTTCCTCACCCCTTACTAAGCACCGACTCAGCAGCAACCGTGTGCCAGGCACCAGCAATGGAGACAAGCCTACTGCATTGGAAGGGTGATGGTGACAGGTTCAAACGCGGACACTTCCCGGGGAAGTTGAGGCATTGCAAACCTCCAGCACACAGCTCCCTAATTCTCCGACAGGATCAGCACTGCAGAATGCAGTCCCTGCGGGTAGCCTGGCCTGACCCCTGTAACATGCGTTTGTCACTTGTGGTCCTCCTGTGTCCACTGATCTTCAAGTCCAGGAAGGACAGACTCTGGCAGCCTTTCTCGGCCTGTGGCTTCATGCTGCCACAGCACTGACAGCCAGTAGGAACCCCACAATCCTCTGTAAAAATCACTCAGCAGGTGATTCTAGCTCCAAGGGGAATGTGAACCTCCAAATACACCACACAGCTGTAAGTGGGAGAGGCAGGCACTCTCCTGTCACCTGGGTGGCCGAGTCCCTGATGGGCAGCAGCAGCAATGACAGCTCGGTCCCAACGCCCAGGCCTCCTTGGTGGCCCTGAGGAGCCCATTCCTACTTGCTTGCTGCACAGGAGGGATGAGAGAGGAAACGGCTGGCCTCTCTCCAGGGCCTGGCCAGCTGCCTCCTCTGGCCTTCACTGGACACTTTCCACTGGGACGTAGAAGCCGTGAGCTGGGGCCACTTAATTGTGTCAGGTGGGCTGATGGTGGCTGTCTTGGTACAAGGAGGAACCTTATCACTCTGGTCAAGCTGACCCTCACAGCCACTGTTCCTCTGAAATGCTGGCTCATCCCACCTTTTCCGAGTTCCTCATTATCCCTCTCTGGATGGGGCAGCAGATGTTTCTGTCCAGCTGACATCTATGCCTCCTGACTTTTCGACATAGCACCTCCCTTTTCCTTTAGGGAGCCACCCACGCAACGCCAGTGGTTCAGGGGTGGAAATGGACCCAGGCTGGCCAATCAGAGCACTGACTTACCCTGGCCCCTGTGATTGGTTCAGGAGGGGGGGCACATGACCCAAGTCAGTCCAATCAGAGTCAGTGTCTAGACCAGGTGGTGTTCTCTTTAATGTTGGCCATGAGGATGGAGCCTGGAGATGCTGGCAGCTATCTTGCCACCGAGAGGGGAGCACCAATAAAACAAAGACCGGATTCAGATAATACCCGTGTCCCGGATCATACCACTCCTGGAGCCAAGATCTACCCCTGGACACAAGCCAATACATTCTTAAGCCAGTTTGAGTTGTGTTTTTTTATCTCTTGCAACTAAAAAAAAATCCTGATAAATGGCTCCTGTCAGGGACCGTTTCTGGGTACCCAGCGTCCCCCCAAACTTAAAGGCCATCTGCAGTGTGCTACAAGCACTCTAAGCTACCGCTCTCCTTCAGAAACTGGACAAGCAAAATGGACACTGCAATGGACCTCCACGAAAACAGTGAGCACTCACTTCCCTGAGCATTTCAATTTTAGCTTCTCTCTGACTGCGGTAACCAGTCCCCCTGGCTTGACATCCTGGAAGGCACAAGCTTTCAAGTTCTGCGCAAGGCCATTTCCAGACTTCTTCTGCCCAAATCAGCCTTTGTCCTTTTCTCCCACCTAAACGGGTCTGCAAATACCAACCCCACAGACACTGGGCACCTTCCTCTGCTTCAGGGTTCCAGCTCTGGTCTGAGTGTTGACTACGTGCCTGGCACTGAGCCCTGGCCCATCAAATTCTCTCGCCA
Organism: Pteropus medius; assembly: GCF_902729225.1. Classification (NCBI taxonomy): domain Eukaryota; kingdom Metazoa; phylum Chordata; class Mammalia; order Chiroptera; family Pteropodidae; genus Pteropus; species Pteropus medius. The sequence continues at coordinate 2,853,122 of NW_024350927.1, forward strand.
AGCCTGTGGGGAGCTGTGCGAGCCTTCTCTCCATTTTGCACATCAGAAACGGAGGCCCGGACAGGTGCACTGGCTAGTTCAAGGTCACAGAGCTGGTTCTGGTGGCACAGCCAGATCCCAACTGAGAAATCTGTCTGATTGCAAAGCTCATGTTCTTCACCACTGGATGAGGCTCCTAACGCTAGAAATACCATGCCGTGCATATTTTTTGAACTAAATACCAGGACAGAGAGCCTGACAAACGGGCACAGAGATGGAACTGGGCCTTTCTTTGAACTTTTAGTAAAAGTGGCCGAGTCCCCCATCGTTGGCTCTTGCAATAAGCTTCTCCTCTCCCAAGGCCTCACTCCTAAAGGCTGTGTCCAGGAGAGGGACAGCAACCACTGGGGGAACAGCGACTACTTCCTTCTCCACCCTCACCACGCATGACTCTTACCTCTCGTCCCTCCTCCCTCTTTTCCACCATCCAGGAAAAAAAAAAATTACCAAAACACAAAGAGGAAAGTAAAGGAGAAGGCTGGGCATTGGTTCTACCCACCAACTTGTGACACAGTCCATGCATGCAGTGAACACAAAACTCAGCGCAAACCGGGAGGAACTCACTTGACCGAGGTCTTGCCACTGCAGGGGACAGCCCGGCCCTCACTTTCTTTCCCACCCCTGAGTCTGAGTCAGCAGCAAAACACCCATGTCTCAGTTTCCTTCTCCACCCATCGCCAGAATGCACAGGGCAGACGGAAGCTGCCTGTCCCACTTGTCAAGAGAGCGGTTCTCCCGGGCCCAGTCCTGGTGGGAGAGCTACCTCCTTAAAAAGCCTGGGGGAAGAAAGACATCTATCCCCGTTTTATAGACAGCCAAACTGAGGCCCAAAAGAATGTGTCTGGACTTCACAACCTTGACTGCCAGGCCACCGGCTACTATGACCTGGAGGCCAAACTGGAAACATACTTTGGCTGGAACATTCTGCTCAGTCTGTCTCAGACACCAACTCAGGGGTTAAATGCATTGAAATGTGTCAGGCATGCCGCAGGCCCCCGCAGATGTAAACAATTAGGCAGGGAACAGAAGTGGGCGATCAGAGCCCAGTCGATGGCTGTCCTCAACCTCGTCACCGCGCCAGGGCTGGGAGTCTGAAATTCTCACATTTTCAGATCTCCATCACGAATGGATCTGAGATTTCAGAAGAATTTAAACCAAGTCCAAACAAATGGCAGACCTGGACTCCCTGTCTCAAATGTGGCTTCAGAATGGGAACCAGGAATGGGCGATTCCTGCTGCGGTATGACCTCTAAGCCCTACCACTTCCTCACCTATAAAAGGTGACACTGATGGTTAAGAATAGCGGATCTGGAACAAGGTGCCTGGGTCAGATCCTGGCTCTGTCTTTAGGTGCTGTTTGACCCCAGCGGGTCACTTCTCTTTCCTTTTTTGGGGAGCTGATAGTATCCGTCTCCCAAGGCTGCTGTGACGTTCTGTGACAATAAAGAGATCTAGAACCGCATAAGCACCTCAGCAAACACTGGCAGCAGCTCTGATGCCACCACAGAAGATGCCTGGCCCCACGGAGGCGGGAAAGGAAGAGGGTGTCTTGGGTGCCAGCCGCCCAAGTCCATCCTGCTGGTCACTTGCTGGGAGGTGCCCGAGGCCATGAAGCCTGCAGGGCAGCTCAGCGATCCATATAACTCACTCCTGATTATGCTCTAGCCCAACTGAGCAGCTGCTCCAGAAAGAAGTAAAATATGCTTTGCATACTTGAAATGTTTCACTTATGAAAACTGGCAGGGATGCCTCTCTAAACTGTTTAGCAATAAAGTCAGTAAGGAGAGCACTGTTCCAGGCTCTCACCGCTGGAGCCCGGTCGGGGAGCCTGCCAGGGGTGGGGAGGGAGGGCGGGCAGGCTGGCCGCCAGCGCGGAGCCCACTGGGGCTTCCAGAAGGCGCCATCTGGGATTTTTCAGAGGGGCACTGGGATCACATCCTGGTGTCCTGATGTGAAACTAGATCCTCCCTTTGGAAGCCAAGCCCCGAGCCAGCGGGGGCAGAGGGGAGGGCCCTTCCGGCCTGGAACGTTTTCCCACACTCCAAGGGCGCCCCGGTTTCCAGCCAATCGAGTTAATTGAAAAATTACCTTGGGCTGAGAAAGAGCAAGCCTGGGCCACAGGAAACCCTACTAGGTCTCCAGCCTGATGGGATTTCAACCACCTGCAGCTAGAGAGCCTGGAGCCATGCTTGCCATTCTTCGGACGGGGGGATGCTCTGTGTGCTGGGCACACGACTTGTGCAGCCCTGTGCGGCCCCCAGCCATGCCAAGTGAGATGCCTGCTTTACAGGTGAGGAAACTACAGAACAAAGACTAAGGGAGTCCCAAGGGGCCACGCCTAGGAAGTCACGGGCCACAGTCACCCAGGCTGCCTAGCACCGCCTGCAATATTTCATCCCAGGATGCTGTTCTGCAACGTGCCATGGGGCCCCCAATCCCAAATCCTAACAACGTACCTCAAAAGGAAGCACAGGACTACACCAGCTGGCAAGGCTGGCTGGAGGCCCTCTGCCCAGCTGGGGACAAGATGCCATTTTCATATGCAGAAGGCTACGCTTTGGGCTGATAGTTAAGCTAAATATAGTGTTGTTTTTTTTTTCTTTCAAGTGCTCTCACTTTTATTATGTTTACCATCCTGACCCTCTGGGGAGGTGGGTTTTATTGTCTCCATTAAAGGCAGTCGACCCAAGGCCCAAGGAATCGCCCTCTGGTAAGTCACCCAGGGAGTCTGGGCCCAGTTCCCACCTCAGCCCTTCCCCGGCCCCTTCCCATCCACCCCAGCAGACTCGTGGGTACAACACCGCCTCCTGGGCTGTTCCTTCCATCCCTGTCCTCTAGGGCCCCAGTCTGTTCAAAAGGCCAAGGGCATCCAGAGTGGTCTGTCCTGTCTCCAAAGGCCTCTGCAGTCACAGATTCTGAGACTTCTAAGTAGGCGGCCAATGGGGGCCCCCACAGCCCTGTCCCCATTCCCATCAGGCTACAAACTTCAAGACTAAACATGAACAAACCGATTAGAAAAACACCCTTATTTCACTTGGGGAGTTTCAGCAGTGTGGTCTCTAAACCAAACGTATAATCAAGACACAGAAAAATGTGGGGGTTTTATGGAGGGGGAGGAGCAGTGAGACGAGGAGGGCAAACTGAAGTCCCTAAGTTACTGCCCTGTCTGTGGACAGAACTTCTCCCCCGAGAGGAAAACTCGACTCTGGCACGAGCTGCACACCTGACATCCAGCTCTGACAAATACTTGCTGAACACCTTGACTGAGAGGCAATGTGGTCAAAGTGGCCGCAAACATCGCAGGGGCCACGGGGGCTGCGTTTGAGTCCCAGCCACTTAGTAACCTCTCGGTGCCTCAGTTCCACTGCCTTGTGCTCCTGAGACCAGCCCCTGCCTGGCTGCCTTGGCCCTGGATCCCCAGAGGCTTCGCCTGACCGGAAACCCCAGGTAGAATATTTCTGGCTGAGAGGTGTCCAGAGTAGAGCTCCTGGCAGCTGGTTGCCAAGGAAGTGAAGTGGTCGCCGGGACCGTGACCTGGAAGCTCCCTCTATTTTGCCGCCTGCCCCTCCTCACTTCCTCCAGTTTATGGACTGAAAACTGGAAGAGGTGAAACTTGAATTCCTGCTTTGAGCTGCCGCCGACTCTCCACCAAACGCTCCCCCTGTCTGTCTGGCTCACTCCACCAACATTTCACAAAGGTCAAATGCTTATTCCGCTCCGCATGCTGCCTCTTGGGAGAGCAGAGGAGAAAACTATTCGAAAAATGTAAATTGAAAAAACCCCATGGCTCTCCACCCTCCACCCTCCACCCCCACCACACACACTCGCATGCACACTCACACACAGCTAGACAGAACACACAACCATGTCCCAGCACCTCGGTCTTAAAAGCAAGGAAGAAGACAAAGAAGTGATGCAGAATTTTCAG
>NW_024350927.1:2857186-2961070 GCF_902729225.1 Pteropus medius
CTTGTACAGAACAGCGTCCTTCCGGGTCTTTCTGATCACCTCCTTGCAAGAGTCACGTATCATATGCCCCAGCACTGAGCAGAGCCCTGACCCAGAAGCTGAGACCAAGCGGTGCCCGTTGAGCTGAATTCAGCCCAGGCCACAAACTCAGGGCAAAGGGTGTCTTAGATCAGGCCACAGCCCCCTCTGGGACTGCACTCTCCTGGCCACAGGTGCTTTCGAGACCAAACACGCTTTTCCCTGAAGCCTCTCTCTTCTATCATCCCCCCACCCCCACCCCACACACAACCAGGAGAAAATGACACCAACAGAAGAATAGCAGGTTCTGAGTTGAGCTGCTACAGCATCGACTTGTCCAGCTTGAATTAAGGAACGGGAATGGTTCAGAGCAGGCCAAAGGCTTTCTGTTGGTCTATATATTTTATTTTCCTCAATTGGCCTCCTCTTGCCCTACTCTCCAGAGCTGAACTTCTAGATCTTTCCTTTCTCTTCTCCCCACTCCACAAACTTCAAACCTGGAACATAGGGCCTTAGGCTCAGCCCTCTTTTCTGACACATCCGAAATACTACGGATCACTCGCAGCTGCTTGAGGGAGAAGGAGAATAGCTATGAAAACAGGTACATGTTACAGGGGCATAGAGGACCGGCGGGCGGGTGATTTGAAACAAAACACACCCCCACACACAGTTGGTAGATGCTTAAAAACAGCTTCCGTGGTTGGGCAAAGCAGCAGAAAATGAGCCAACTAAAGATGTGTCCTAACCAGGAGCAGGTGTTCGCTTTGCAACAAGAAAAGGCCCTGTGTCCTGTGGGCTTGCTGCCATGTCCCTCTGGAACTGCTGGCTGACCACCAGCCAGGCCAGTGAGGTCACTGCATCTCCAGCGGTAGATGGCACATAGCTGTAGACATTCCAGGAATCAAAAAATGAGAAGAACAAAAAAATAATGCAAGTTCGGGTTATTCTTCAGCTACGAGGAGCTGGACAACGCAGGTCAAACCCACGAGGCCAGAGGACAAGGGAATAGCAGGTGAGCAGACATAACGGACTTCAGCGAAGACCACAGGCAGGGCCAAAGGGTTTTCAAAGCTCCTCCAGTAATCATGAAGATTAGGCCAGGGTAAGCCTGCTGCCCAGGAAATCATTCCTGCTCCTGATCTCTGAAGAGAACAATAAGTTTCCTAAATTATCATTTTCTCTGCATGTACACCTGCAAAAAGCTAATTCGGGGGAAGTGGGTGGGGGGTGGAATCTAGACCCCTAACCAAGGATGGCCAGCCCTGGAAGGTAGGCGGCTGACTCAAGTTAAACATTTCCAGCCAGAGAAATTCAATGTCCTTTTCCGACTGGTCGGCATGTAATGCATTGTTTTTCCCCCACCTCCTCTTTCTGAAATCTCTTGGTTGCATGCAAATGTTTTCAGGACCCTCTTGCCAAGAGGCGAGTGCTGTTTATTTGGCCATGGATGCTGCTTATGGACTCGAAAGAAGTATCTGAGCTTGTCAGTGAACGTCTTTGGGTTCCTTTTGGCCTAAGAGCTGTCAGCACAGGGGTGGGTGGTGCAGGGCGGGCTGCAGAAAAGGGGAATGGGATCCTAATTCCACAGCCCTAGCCTGGCCCAGGAGTTTCCAGCTCCTTCTCTCCCTGCCTGCTCCCCAGGGGCAGGCTCCTGATGAATCCTCTTTGAGGAAAGACACCTGGAGAGACAAAGCTGGGTTTGTGTGCACCACTGTCGCTGACTTCTCATCGCAGAGGAGTTGTTAAGTCCAGGAAGCAGATTTAGTGTGTGAGATCCTCAAATGGTACGACACAGGCCAACAGGTGGACACTACAGTGAGATCGATTTTTGGCTCAATATAAACGTGAGTGAATACTTAAAACAATCAAAATGTGTAGGGATTACCAGGGAGGAAGTGAGTTCCAATTCCTGAAGATATTCATGCTCGGGAGGAACATCTGTACTGGACAGTATGAGTCAATTTGTCCCAAATTCACTAAGTTTACTACTTTCCCACAGTCCTTGGAAAGCGGCAGCTCCATCCATACTCCAGGTACCCTGCCCACCCTTACAGATGCAGCTGATTGGATCAGGATGGTCACCTGATCCAGGTCTACCAAACCATTGGTTAGGCAATGACCAATCAGAGTCTCTCTCCCAAGCATTTAGGAGATTGAAAAGTTATATGCAAGGCCAGGGTGCCACTGGCAGAGGAGGCAGCTAGGGAGAATCCTTGCACAGAAACAGGATGAAGGTGCCCAGGCTCCCAGCATCTGTGTCCACACCCCATATGGTTGGCCTTGGACTTTTTGAGGTTGACTGCTGTGTCCTTAAAACCAGCCCTCCTTCGACTGGAGCCTTCCTGGCTAGGAACGCTGCAACGGGAGGCAGGACCCTCCCTGGGGGACGGCCAGGCTGAACAAAGGGTCAGCCCATGCCACAGAACCAGGCATTCTGAGGCTGTGAAGGCGATCAAGCCCTAAGACTTCCCCAAGGGCACACGCTCCCTCTGACTCCAGGGTTCATGCATAGCCTGTGTCTACCACATGGTACTCAGCACACTCTCTGGATCCTAACCATTAGCCACAAAGAACAAAGCTCAGTCAAGGCCAAGACTCAACACCCCAAGAGGCAGAAAACTGCCTGGTGGACACATACCCTCAAGCACACCCTGCTCACCTCACAGGTAGGCACTTCCTGTACTGCCAATGCCAATGCGGACCTAGTGCTTAATACACATCATTTTATTATATGCAATCTGTTTACGATGCCTTATTGACAAAGCAGCAGTTCCACTAATTAAGCACCTACTGTATACCACTCCCTGCTGGGTGGGTTCAGTCATTTCCGTTTTACAGGATGAGGAATCTGAGGCTTAGGGAGATTAAGCAGCATGGCCGACAGCCCTGGTGTGGGCTTCCCTTGCCTCATATGTCTGACATTCTGCTGCCAGACACCTGTCTGATAGGATGGCAGAGCCCTAGCAGATGCCCCTCAAAACTTCTCCCCAATAAGACCTGGCCCCAAGGACTTTATCTGCTACTGATCATTAACCTGGATTTTTCCAACTTGGGCATCTCTCTGGTGAGCCTCTTACCACTCCAGCACCCTGTTCATGTAAAACTCATACAAGTGATGTCTACTGAGCACCATGCTAAGCACTGTGCATAGATCATCTCATTTAATCTCCACAAAACCCCTACTACATAGGGACAGCATCCCAACTTACAGATGAAGAAACTGCAGCTCAAAAGGACTAAGTAGCTTAGAACAATCTGCACGCCTAGCTCTATGGCCCTGAATACCTGCTACATAGTCTCCCATGTCCCCACAATCAGAGTCCTGGGTTCGGGTACTTGTCTCAGTGTAGCTGCTCATGAGCCTGATACCAAGTGAAATGGGGAGGCAGACCTATGCCTGAAGCAACCCCAGGTACAGAGGCAAGCCGACTGTGCCTCGTTGCTAAATTCTTACCTTTTGGGGCTGCACATTCCCTGCCCTACTGGGAGAAGGCAGCATCTGCTGGGTGTGGGTCCAGGGCATCTCCAGGGAATCAACCAGTGATTTCCAGGGTGATGGCCAAGCTCCAGATGCAGCCGGAAAATCTGACTCCTGATGGGAAGGTTGAGAGAAGCCAGATGCCGTCTGGAGTGACCAAAGCACCAGCTGCTGCCGCTGACCTCGGGGCGCCTAGCAATTATCAGGGATGCAGCAAGAGGCTGGCGATGGGTACACCACAGGATGCTTTTAGGCTGGCCCACATGGGAGCAGGCACACTGGGGTGGGGGTGCTCAAATCAACCCCGCCTGAGCCCCATACTCAGGAAGCCAATAAGCAGATCCAGGGGTCTTCCTACAAGACACCTGGAACAGGTGTGAAAAAAGAAGCATTAACAGAGAGATGGGAAAGAGAGAAAGGAAGGCTCCTAATTACTTATGACCAGGAGACTGTGAAGGACCTGGGAGGTGGCAACTGTTTAGCTGGTCCTTGAATAAAGAGAAGGAAGGGAAAGGCGAGCAAGAATGAACAATTAATAGAAAACTGAGCTCCTCCACAGGGATCTGGAACAGGACCTGGCCCATACACAGTAGGTGCTCAAAAAAATCTACAAAATATCATTACCTGACAGGGTTGACATCTGAGGTTTGCCTTTGAACCCTATAGCACCTAGCCAGGGGCACTAACTCACACTTGCTGAAAGAGTCCAGCATCACATTCTGTCGGGAACAGCTCCTGCGTCTGTGTCCTAGCTTTGGTTCCTTTGGGAAATAGCCTACTTTCAGCCTGTGGGGGCTCACAACCCCAACCTTTTCCAGGGAAGGGCACATGACCTGGGCCTGGCCAATGAATGCAACCCATGCTATTGGATCAAATGACTGGCTCAGAGCTGTCACATGATTAAAGTTAAGCCAATGAGAGTCAGTTCTGGGATTTCTGCTGTAAATGCTGAGAATAAAGGACTCTCTACACTGGAATCCTAGAAAGGTAAATGTTGCTTATACTTATTAGGAGTCATTTGCCACCAGAAAGGATAAAGCACAAGCAGATGAAAGGGGAGTTGAGGGAGGACATTATTTCAGCCCCTGGATGCAGCTCTGCCTGAAGCTGGCCCTACCTCTGATCATTTCAGTTACAGGGAGCTATTCATTTCTCTTTTCATGAGTCGGTTCCAGTGTGCTTCTAACATCTGCAATTCAAATAGTCCTGTAACTATATGACTGTCTGGGTCGGAGGTAGGAAAGTGGTAAGTGCAAACAATACAAAGTTTAGTTTTTCCATTAATAAACAGTCATTGAGCACTAAACACAGACCTCTCTGAACCTCAGATGCCACCCCGAGGGATGGTGACCATACCTTCCTACCTCACGGTGAGCGCTGAACGCTTCTATGACCTCTGTTATCTTTAATATGTTAAGGCCAAGACCAGGAGAAAACCTACAGCCCTGGGAGAGAACCTGCTGTCAGGGACACCTGTGCAGAACTCACCCACACCCGAGCCTCTGGCTGGAACTGGCAGAGCTACCCTAAGACCCTCCCACTGTACGAGGGCCCAGCCCAGGGAGCAGCCGTGAGGAGCTCCCCACCAGGGCTGGGACCTGTACAGAGGGATGTGCCTGATGCCTTTGGGACATGGTCCCTTTGTTATTTATCCCTCATTTTAGACTCTGCCAAGCCACAAGTGGCGCTGCAGAGCTGACTGTGGAGGGGACAGGAGAGTGGCAACTGTGGGCTCCAGCTGGGCCCTAGCTGGACACTTTGGTTGAATCTTGCCTCTTTCACTTCCTGGCTTTGTGGCCTTTATGGTCTGGAGCAAATTCCTTAACTGACCTGTGCCTAGATTACTTCATCTCTAAAGCAGGGTAATTAAGGTACCGCATATATTTGGGTTGTTAATGAAGGCAACCCTGCAAAGCGGGGGTCCTTAGATCCGGTTCCCCGGCATGATTTTCACCTGAGTGCACACGAGTGACATCGGACCTTAGAGGGACTATTTAAGGAGATGTGGGGGACAGAGGAGAAGCAAGAGTCCCTTTATATGCACAGCTACTTGGAACGCTGGTTCGTCCACCTGGCAAACAGCAAGTCTCTGAAACGGACCCAGCGAATAGGAGGCGGATCAGCACCCCAGAAAGCAAGCTCATTGCCAGTGGACGGGACCCACAAGTCAGCCCAGGAAGCAGGAAGGCGAGCTGGCTTGGGGACAGCGAGAGGGCAGGGCTCTGCCCCAGGGGTCATCGGGGCTGGCTGCAGACGGAGGCCCAGTCACCTTGGAGAGGTGGTCACACAGGTGAAGTTCCTGGTGTTACCCCAAGAGCCCAGCATAAAGAGAGGGAGGAGTAGCAGCTGGTCATTTCAAACACTCCTGTGGCTGCTCAAACGCACTGTCGAAGCCTCTCAAACCCAGTCCCAGCTAGCGACAGTGTCCAGGTAACTAGAATTCTAATTAGCTACAGTGCCCAGCTAATTAGAATTTTAATTTGCTGCAGTGCCCAGCTAACTGGAGTTTTGGCACAGGCCTGAGGACAAAGCAGCAACCACGAAAACGCTCCTTTAACCCAAGGTGCGGGGAAGTGTGCGTGGTCAAGCACAACCGCCGGTGCTAAGGTGCTAGGGTTCTGAGCTCGGCCCCGGAAACTGGAGAAGCCAGCACCACAGAGGAAGTCGTCCCGGCTCCATCCGCCCTGCTAGCTGGGGTGGAGCAGCAGAAGGGCATTCTGGGAAATTCTCAATGACAAGGGAAACACAAAAAGAGCTTCTGGGGTCTCACTCTCTGAAAATATCCTTGACTTTAAGCACTATGAGGGGAGGGAGGGCTGTGTTTTGACAGTACCTCTGACACTTCGGAAGGATTCTGGTCCAGGCAAGCGTATGACAGTGATGCGGAGTAAATGAACAAAGGATTTGAGGCGCTCTACCACGCTCGAAGATGCCGGAGACCAAATCGCAAACTGTCCACTTGTCATACCGAGATGCAGTGACCAGGTGACGCGAAGGACAAGGGCAGGTGTGAAAATCCAATGACTTCGCTATCTTACATCGTCAGACCTGGCGGCCAGAGGCGACGGGACCTACTCAGTGAGGTAGCCGACCGCAGTGCATCAGCCGCCAGCCTAAGCGGGACCGCTACGGGCCAAAGCAGGGTGGACGCAGTCCTGGCTAGGCAGCTTTCTTCTCCCTCACCAGCCCTAAACTTCTAGAACTTAGAGCATCCTGCTTGGAGGAGCGCCTCATTTCCTCCCCCACCCCCAGATGTCATGCTTCCTCGAGAAGGTTTCGCCATCAACGTCAACCTCTGTGCCCCTCTCTGCTCCTCAGTAACCGGGTGTCTGGTGGGCTGGGAGAAGCTGTCAGGCTCAGGTGGCTCCCTCTCATAAGCTCCTCCTTTAAACCTGCTGGCGAGGTGTGTGCGTTTTTGCATTTTCGGCATGTTTTCACTCAGGCCTGTGGCTGTATGGCCTGAGAATGGAGGACGAGAGAGTCCCCAGGGCAGCTCCGAAGTCACACTCTGCACCTGTCCTACCCCTGCCTCTATCTTTGGGCAGATTCCAAATCCTAACAGGGAACGAGCGTCTATTTACTGACCCCTCAGGACCGCAATAATCACTGGTGGGACTGCAAGTGTCTCTGGGTGCTGCCCTGCCTGCCTGGTGAAGCCAACAGATTATCCAGACAGGATTTCTCCTGAAGTCCTGAGTGGGAGGGACGTGTACACGCCCTCTGGGCCCTGCCCCGGAAGAGGTTACCAGTCGAGGAGGGATGCCCAGGGGAACTCGAGAAATGCCCACGCAGGACGTGGTCTCGGCTGCACTGTGCTCCAGATAACACAGTGGCCTCACAGGGACTAAGCACCAAGGAGAGATAATGAACAAGGGTTTTGCAGAACGGTTGGGGCCCAGGTCAGGGCAGAACTTGGACTTCGCACAAGCTAGACAGATAATACTGGTAAGGAGGAGAAGGCGAGGGGTGGGAATGAGCTGGCTGGGACACAGGACAGTGAGGAGACCCCGAGCCCCTCAACAGGAGTCAGAAGAAGGGTCGTTGATCATTCATGGTTCCCAGTACCTAACCCAGACCATAGCAGGCACTCAACACCTGCCAGGCGGATGAACCAGGAGCTTTGTCGGATCTGGGCAGCGGTTGATGGAGGACATCTTCCTGATCCAAGTTAAGGGATCAGGAGAGGGAAAGCCCTCCAGAAGGTAAGCGCCAGGAAGGCAGGGCTGGTGTGGCTCAGCTGGTCAGCGCTGGCACCCAGCGAGTCATTAAGCGAACAAATGGGCAGATGGGATTTAAAAAAGACGTGCCCAGCAGGACTCTGAGTGGTGGGTCAGGTTGACCATTGAAGCCCAAGAGATATGGATGAGCTAGGAGTCAGAGCAGGGCCAGTCGCTGGTCAGTGAAGTTAGAAGGGGTCCAGGGCCAGGTAGGTGACACCTTAGCTGCTAGGAGGTTGGAAGTGGAGTGCCTTTCATAAGGCCAGAACAGCTGAGTATGGCTGACACAGTGGAATGCACTAGGGGATACTGACAGGGTGACCAACTGTCTTGGTTTGCCCAGGACTGAGGGGTTTCGCAGGATGTCAGACTTTCAGTGCTAAAACCAGGAAAGCTGTGGACAAACCAGGACGAGTTGGACACCTGAGGCACAGGTCTGCCCTCAGCAGCATCCCAGAGGGAACAAGATCACCGATGGTACCAACCACATCCGTAAGATGTGTGCAAAGCACTTTCCAACCCATGGGCTCACATAAAGCATCCACAAATCTGTGAGCTAGGTGGGGCTGGCACCATGGACCTCGATTCATGCAAACAGGGAAACTGAGGTTCGGAGGTGAGTGACCTGCCCAAGGAAAGGGATTAAGCAGCACAGCCAGGTCTGGTGCTCTGACCTCCACCTCCCCTGCCTTCCGTACACACCGGGAAGATAGGGGGTAGACAAGTGCTGTCTGTTGAGCACAGCTGTGGGCTGTGCTCACTTCTTCCGGGCTGATGGACGCCAGGGCAAGCAGCAGAGGCCCAGTCCCCAAGAGAGGGCTTGGGGACCCCGGGGAAATGGAGCCATCTGGTCCTCTGCTCTTCTGAGATTTTGGCACGGGGTGAGCAGACGGCCACCACCTGGGATGCTGGATGAGAGGGTGGGGGCAGGGGTGCTGCTGGCCACTGCTCTGTTCGCTTCTTCTATAACATCCCTATTATGGCCACCCCTGGGGTCAGGCCAGGATCCCCAAAGACTCTTGTGAAAGGCACATGATCAGCTCACAACACACCCAGCAGTCCCTGGGCATGAAAGGGTCTTAGCAGCTGGTAAGAGAACAGACCAAGATACAGGAAGAGGGGAGGGGGGGAGGGAGAAGACGTAAAAGATTTGGGGAAAAAAACTAACTAGAAGTTGCTTCCTAGAACAGTCTTTCTCAGTGACTGGTTTCAAGCTGTAGCTCTACTGTATCACCTTGGGGAAGAAGCTCGTTAAGACACAGACTAAAGGGCCCGCCCCCAGTTTCTGATTCTGTAGGTCTGGGGCGGGCTGAGAATGTGCATCGCTAACAAGTTCCCAGTGAGGCTGATGCTACCGGCGGGGGTGCTGGTGCCAAGTCTAAAGAATTTGGATGCATCCTGGGTCAGGGTGTGGTCTCCTCTGCCCCCTCAGCATCCAGCCCAGGCTCCTTTGAGGAAGAAGGAATGTTGGTTGAATGAAAGGCAAGGGAATGCTGGTGGTGGCCTGGGGCGCAGAGTGGGCATCTGAGCAAAAACAAAGCTGCACTCAGGGCTCTTCCTCACCACTGCACATCTTGTGAGCGCACAAGACAGAGATGCACGTGCCTCTTCCTAACAGATTCTGAGCGCTTGCTTCCCTAGGAAAGGGGTGGGGGCAGAGATTGGATTAGAGCAGGCCACAGTGGGATTTAACTAGGATGTCCGTACACCTACTGTCTACTTCGGCACACCTCGGGGAGGGAAAAGGATGCTGCTGAGGATGATGTCAGGACGCAGGGGGTGAACCACAGCGCATGGCCTCCCTCGTTTCTTACTCTAAAATCAACCTAATCTCAGAAAGGTAAACGGCTGACATTCTCAAAGTCTGGTCCGTGGAACCTCTGTATCAAAACTCCCCCAGGGCACCTGATAGAAATACAGATTCCCACGCCCCCCTGCTAGACCTACGGAATCAGAATTGAGAGGTGAAGCTTGAGCATCTGCATACTGGCAAGCACCCCAGACCACTGTGATCCCCAAAGTGTGAGGCCCCCTCCAGTGGGTCAGAGGGAGTGAGAGAAGACGGTGAAGAGAGAAAACTTGCTGCTTGGCCGAGACGCCCGTGTGCTTCAGTTTTCACACTGACCCTGGAAACCACCGCGCAGCACAGCAGTTTGGTTCCTTCCTCGCCCTAGGCCTCAGCTTCCTCCCCGCGTAGCGGGCGTGAGCTGACCCCATCCGGGCTAAGGTTTGCCTCTCCGGACTCTGCCTTTTAGGTTCCCAAATGGCCAGGGTCGGACCTCCCGTCAGAGGCCAGCTGGCCTCTTTGACCCTGGGGGAGAAGGCTGGGACTGGAAGCCAGCGTACCAGAGATGCCAGGGAGAGTGTCCCATGACTCCCAGCGTCACGGCCTCGGCCCGGTGTCCAGGTGGCCCTTGGGGAATCATTAGCCGATGACAGGCACTGCAGTGAGAAGCCATGGTCCTGGGGCGGGCAGCAGGGCAGCCTGGAAGGACTGCCTCCTGCAACCTGTGTAACCTCGTAAGCCTGCCCCATGTCGCCTGCGAGATGGGGAAAATGCGGGTATCTCACAGGGGTCAGGTCAGATCGACAGGATCGCAAGTGACGAAGCACTCGGCCCCTGCTGGCCCTCCGTCGATGATTCTTCATCACTGTTAGGATCTCACCAAATGGAAATATCCTTCCCTGCCTGGGCACGGAGGACTTCGACGTTAGCAGAGCACTGGCGAGGTGAGGGGATAAAGCACCCAGGAGCCAGCAGCTGACGTTTCCACTCTTCCCCAAGCCCCCAGGGACAGCTTTCTGAAGCTTCTGTGCAATTAAAGGCACTGAACACACTCGATGCCTGTGATACAGTTACAGCCCAAACTATTTGGGAGCCTGGGCCAGCCTGCAAATCCGGGCAGCAACAAAAGCCGAGGCCGTTGGCACCTGCAGACCAGCCGCCAGGTGGTGGGCGGTCCCCGAAACAGTCCACAAAGCCTGGCACGAGAACCGAGGGGGACTCGGCTCCCCATCTCCTCAGCCCAGGCCTAGCGTCACCCAGTCCCAGGCCAGGGCTCCAAGCGGACTCACCTACCTGTCATACCCGTCTGGCCCTTGATTTCTTCCAAATTTGGGGCTGCTGGGGCACCTGTTGGGCTAACGCCATTTGGCGAGGGCTCTGAGGAATTGCCACAAGCAGCGTCTTCTAACTGGCCTCTCTTGAAGGCATCCAAGCAGCAGACAAGAGAAAAGCTGAAGTCCCCACCTTCACGGCGGCTGCCACAAGGAGCACAGAGCGGGTGGCCCTTGTACGCAGGAGGCCAACCTGACTTTTCTCCACCCTGACAGGCACTCATCTGACACGCTCAATACGAAATGCATTTATGGGGAGTAAGTTCATAAAAAAAAATAAATAACTACACATACTGGCATGGACCTTGTAACCATGGCTCACCACCCTCTCTGGAGTGTTTATAACCCTAGTGACTCACCACAAACACGGGATCCCCACGGCGATTGCTTTTGCCAGATTTAATGATATGTCGGGTGTGTTTATCTGCTAAAAATCTGTGTACACGCCAATATACCTGATTTTCCACTTTTGTCAACTGGCCATGTTATGGCTGAGAGAGGCTAATCTCAGGATCACGTCTGCTATTCTCCTTCGGCCATGCACTCAGTGGTTCTTGAGATGATTAAAAGGGAACTAAATTCCTCCTTTTCCAGAATGGCTGGAGGGTCCTAGCAAATCATCCAGTTAACTCAACTGGAATATTACTAAGAACATAAAGAGTGCATACTGACGTTTATGGAAATTTCCTGATGACTCAGAATACCAAATAAATAGCTAGCAGTCCTACACAATCACCTGTCTCATCAAATCCCAATATTTTAAACTTCAAAAATTTAAAAATTTTACACACACACACATTCGAGTCAAGTATACTCGGGATAAATGGGAAGAAATGGGAATTCCTCCCCCCACTCCCCGCCCCGCCCCGACGTGGCAGAGGCAGCACCAGGCTCCATGGGGCTGAAGAATGCTACGGGTTCCTGTTCAACAGCTCCGAGGTGGATAATATAATCCTATTTTATAGACAGGCGAACTGAGGCCAGGGATGTTAAACACCTTGCTTGGGAACACACAGCTAGTGAGCAGCAGACCCGGTGAATTCTAACCAGGGTGTCTGAGTGCAAAGCTGGTGCTCTGTGCCCACTACGGTGTGCCGCCCGCCCTGGCAGAAGGAAGGCTCAGCGCATCTCACACAGGGAAGAGGGTGCTGGGCCACAGAAGACCTCCTGCGGGAAACTAATCTGAATTTTTTTCAAGAGCAGTGACTTTTACCCCGGATCGTCCAGGGCAGCCAAGCCCCCGTCATCATTTCCCACCTAAGGAAGCTCACAGTAAACTCCGAGGTCCTAGGGGTGGGATTTCTAAGAGCATCCCAATTCCAAGTGGAGATCTAATCGCACCTCTAACCCAGCAGAAATCCTTTTCAGAAGGGATAAGGCAAAGCTGAACTCACAGCCGAAACTGCTACGGGCACAAAGATAAGCAAATGCTTGAGTTGCTTAAAACAAGGAATGTCAAAGAGAGGACAAACCTTATTTTTAAAGATAAAAATTTAAAGGAAAAACAGACCAGAAACTTAAGGTAGGTATTCAGACCAGTGCGAGGGCTTTCCACACTGTGGTGAGGTCTGCAAGTCCTTCCTGTCTGTGACACCTGCGATCCACGTGATCTTGGGCAAGTTATTAAATTTCTCTGAGCGCTAGTTCCTTAGGGCTGGGATTAGCAATCACACCTTCCCCTGGGGTTGCTGGTGGACAGATAAAACAAAGCTTGGCTTTGGCTAGCTCCATGTCTGGCCCTCGGGAGGGCCAGCACTGGGAGCTAACACACGGAAAAACAGGGGCCTGGCCCCCTCCACCTTGCCCTTTAAGTGGGGGGAGGGGAAGAGGAGATAAGAACTCTGAAGGACTAATAAAAAAGTTAGAGGGTCAAAGCTGTGTGTTAAGCTGGGGGTTACGAGAAGAGCCCAATGAGGCAGTGGCATCTGAACTGGGCCTGGAAGTCCGGGCGGGCTTCAGATGTAGACAGATAAAGTGCCCAGTGACTTGGTTCCTTTAGCTGTTCACCAACACCCTAGAGACTCAGCGCCCAGGCACCTTGCTTCATTCTCCAGCTCACGCTCTCTCTGGCCACCTACCTAAATACTGCATAGCACCCGCTTCCGTCACGTGAAC
The DNA here is from genome assembly GCF_902729225.1 of Pteropus medius. Lineage (NCBI taxonomy): Eukaryota > Metazoa > Chordata > Mammalia > Chiroptera > Pteropodidae > Pteropus > Pteropus medius. The sequence goes on from NW_024350927.1 coordinate 2,870,132, forward strand.
TCTTCACCTGGCCTTATTTTTCTGCATGGCACTTACCATCCCCTGACATATCCTGTGTGTACCTGCCCACTAGAAATCTCCTCTCACAGAATATGAGCTCCATGGAAACAAGGGCTGTGGTTGTCTCGTTCGCTGCTGTATCCCTGGCAGCTATAACACTGCCTGGCAGGGGGAGATGCTCAAGAAATAGAACTGAATGGACGGACAACCAAGGATGGAACGATTCACATTCTTAGCCCAAGAACCCTCGGGGAGCATCTGGTTCACTTTGCTGGGGCCCTGGAATGATATCCCCCTCAGAGGGAGTTATTCCCATAGCACCAGGAGGGAAACCGAGTCACTAAGTTTCTTGGCAGAACCAGATAAAGATGGAACAGGCATCTAATTTCTACATCTCCTGCTCTGGTCCCTAGTCTGTGCACAAATTATGGTAACCTCCCCTGGAAGTGGTCCCACCCCAGAGACCAGAGCTGTCACCAGCACAGGGACCTGTCACCCTGCCGATCTCAGGACACCCCCCATGAGCGATATCGACATGTCTGGGACTCCATCCTGCCAAACAAGCATCCTCTGTCCTTTTCCCCTTCCCCACACTCTGTCATCCAACAGGATACTTAGCTCCTTACTTAGAGCATCACATTCAGCTGGGAACCAAGGTGCCCGGGATCCTGGGGCAAGTCCCCTGACCGCCTGGCTGGAATGTTGATTTCAACAGTGAGTATGGTTCGCGGTTCTAAGCCAGGCGAGCTCCCATTTCTCTCCTCGAGGAAATCCCCTTGTAACAGCCAGTGGCTTGAGAACCCATGTCCATGACAGGCTGTCCTCAATGCCCGGACGCCACGGAAGTTCTCAGAAACTGCATTTGGTCTTTAAGAACCAGAGTTCAGAAGGTGAAGGGGTGATGGAGTAGAGAGAACTCAAAACTTTCCAGTTTAGCTGCTGGTTTGATCCTGCTTCAGGCAAGTAAGCTTGCTGCCTGGAAGAGGCATTAGGGTGTCTGTAAATTGGGAAAGATCTGCACTGCCTCTGCCCTAAGGGGAGACCGGAATAACAACCTCCCCCAGACCTCAGACAGGTGTTCTCAGCTACACCATGTCATTAGGATATTGTTATTATCAACACATACATGGAATCTATATAGACACAAAGTAAATAGATGTATCTCCACCTAGCCATCTTCTACATGTTTACATAATAACAACCTCCACCCTCACAACAGTCAGCCTTGGGTCACTCAAGTATTCTACAGACAAAAGCCATCTTGACACAGTTCAGGAAGGTGGTGATGGAGCAGACAGCATCACATCCTAATGGGAAACTGAGTCAATGGGGGTGCTAACAGGTATCCCACAAGTGGGGCAGCAACCTAAAATTCATTAAGCATCGACTATGAACTAGGCAAGGTGCTTTGCAGACACCAGCTTCTGAATGATCCAAAGATTAGTTGACACTATTATCTCCATAAACTGAGTCTCAAAAAGATCATACTTGCCCAAGCTCTCTCATTTGCTTATTCGCTGCATCTGTGCTCTGTTTTACACCACGCTGTCTTGGACTCTTAACCGTTCCATGCAGCTGGGGAAGATGTGGGGCTGTCTCCAGCTGGCCCGGCCCCAAGGCCAAGGGTCCAGGGACTCAAGCTCATTCCAGAGCTCAGCGTCGCTCTGCTAGGCACTTGGTGACCCAAGACCTCAGCTACTCCAGGACACCAGCAGTTCAGCTAATCAGAGCCAGCTGGTTGGCAGTCCCAGGTCCTGTGGCTAGAACTGCGACTGGCCAGGATTTCATCTCCTGGGGAGACCAACACAGGCAGCCTGGGAAACGGGGGTCTTGCTGTTGTTTTTTCTTTTTCTCGTAGGAAGAAAAAAAAAAAATTAGGTAAATAAGCCTGGTGCTTCCCAGCTGGTAAGCTTGCTGCCTGGAAGAGGCATTAGGGTGTCAATTGAGAGACAAAATTTAAAATTCCAGCACCAAGATTTAGGGCGGTGGGACTCAGGGCAAGTGATTAACCTTTGGCCTTTTCTGCCCTCACCTTATGGAGATAATGGAGCCTCACTCCCAGGGTTGTGATAAGATTTAAGGACACTACATGTAAATTACTGGAACACAAAAGGTGTTCAAGAACTAATAAATAATCATGTTGTCCTCCCCGCGCCCCAATCCCATTTTTCCTGGGACGAGTATCCAAACTTCACACTGCTAATGACAGACCCTTCTCAGAAGTCCTTTGTCTTCTATCTAAATTTCTTCCTATCATCGTAGAGTCGAGAGTATCCAGGGGTTCCAGTGCCTCGCCCCCATGACCTAACCTGCGCGCGAGGGGAGGGGCGGGGCGGTGTTACGGGCGGACCAACTGAGAAGCGAACAGAATGGAATGGGCGCGCCCACTCGGCATACTTTAACACGGAGACGCTGCTCTCCGCTTGGGGCAGATCAGCCAACGATACGCAGCTAGACCACTGCATTTGTCGCTGCAATTTCTCTTTCTGCATCCGTCGTTCAAGTGTACGAGAAACTCTTCGCTCCCAGCAAATGGGAATCACTACTTTCCTCTCGAAGGGGCGGCGGTAAAGCAGTGCTCTCCTGGCACTTTATGGGGCTACCAGATGGGTTACAGGTGCGGTCCCAAGGGGCCTCGCCAACTTGGAGCGGGGCTGGCCCCTTTCTCACGCTCCCCAGAGCAGGCGCGGGGTCCTGCCCAGAGCTGGGTCTCCAGGAGCCGCGGGACCCTATAGCCCCAGCAAGCGTGGCCTTGACCTCCCTCTGCAGCCCACTCGGGGGTGCTCGGCGGGAAAGCCTCGGCCCCACGCCGAGGAACAAACTCCGCGTCGCGCGCGTCTCCCCCAGCCCCGCGCCCCGCGCTCTGGGCTCGGCGCACGGCGAGAACTTTGCCACCAGCGGCGCCCGGGCCCCAGGCGGGAGCGCCCCCGCGCGCCCAGCCCCGGCGGCTTCCCAGGCCTGCGGCCGCGCCGCCGCCCCTCCCGGCTCGCACATACCCGGCTGGCTGCGGTCGCCATCCTCTCGGACGAAGGGCGCCCCGGCGCGGGGCCGGCTGCCGGGCCCCGCCGCGTCTGCACAGCGCTCGCAGGCTGCGGGTCCCGGGGGGCGCGCCGGCCCGGCCCCCGCCGCGCAGGAAGGCGCCGGCTCGCCCTGCGCCGCCAGCTGGCGGACGCGCTCCCAGGTGCCCGAGTCGGCCGCCCGCATGCCGCGTGCCCGGGGGCTGCTGCCCGAGGCGGTGCGGGGGGCTCCGACCGCGGGCGCCCGTCTCACAGCGCCCTGGGCCACCGCCGCATCGGGGCGCAGCCGAGCTCCGCTCCCGCCTCCCGGCCGGCGGCCCGCGCGCGCCGGACCAAGGCTCTCCGTCCGGCCGGACGCCGGGCAGTCGGCGACTGCTGCACGCGAGGAATTCGGCCGCGGAGCCTCTCACGTGGGGACGACTCTCACTCCGCGGCTCCTCCTCCCGCTCCTTCCGGGCTGCGGAGGCCCCGCCGCGCGCCCCGCCCCGGGCCCGCCCGCGCCCCGCCCCCGCCCCGCCCCCGGCCCCTCCGCGGCGCCCAGGCTCGCCCCAGCGCCTCGCCCCATTGTGTGCCAGGGCCTGACCACTCGGTGCATCCCCAACATGGCTATTCCCGGGGAAACGGAGGGTGAGAAAGATGACCAGTGTCACAGCGGTCGGAACCAACAGGCCGGGACTCAGGTCTTTGAAAAGCCCCAAGTGAGCGCATCAAGAGGGTGGCTGCTTGGCACCCCAGTTAGCTTATCTCCCTCCACTCTTCTGACACCCGTGTGACAGCCTGGCTGAAGAACTGAAGTCCTAGTAACTGGCCGGGAGAGGGCAGAAAGAGTGGGCAGGCAAAGCGGGGAGGGCCACTCACCCGTAGTGTGTGACCAGTCATGCTTTAAGCGAATATACAGCTGAGGACATTCGCTGTACCCACGGAGAACAGACACGGCCCATACCCATGAGGCGGTGGTGAGCTGGTGAGAAGGCCCTGTGTCTCACTTCCTCAAGCCTCAGTTTCCCCATCTATAACATGGGGCAACAGCAATTCCCACCCCACACGTCAGCACCCCTTATGAACTCCCTTCTACAGCAGGTGAGGTGATTCCTAGGGGAGGCCAGGGCCTGGACCTCCCTAGTGGGTAGAGGGCTAGTTACTAGGCCAGCCAAGCCCCTGTAGGAGGTGGTACCTTGGAGGGTCTACACACCTGAACCCACCCACTGGAGTGGGTGCTCCAGGGGCTGGCAGTTTTCACTTGCTGTCAAGTGAGTTTGCACCTCTGAGCCCCCTTTGATCTGGAGATTACGATGCTCTTCAGAAGGGCTAATTACCTCCCTGCAGCCCCAGGAGGCAGGTCTGATTCCCCCACTACCCCTACTGTAGACACAGCAGGCGGAGGCCACACAGCCAGGTAAGGAGTCACACACTCTCCATGCCGTCTCCAGCCTCCCCCTCCAGGCGGCACGCACCCCACTCTTCCCAGGTCGGGCTCAGTAAGCTCTGGCTCCCACTGGCCCAGGCCAGAACTCTGGGAATTTCTAGGTCACTGGCATGTGGCTTTCCAAGACGCTGCGGGAACTGAATTACTTTCCTCACCAGGTCTCTAAAACTTTTCACTTTGTCCCTTTCCTGTCCGTGGGTGAGGAGCCCCACCTGTCAGCAAACTCTGTGGCCTGACCACCATCCCTTATGGTCTTCTAAACTCCTACCCACCCCCCCATCTTCCTCACCCTCCCAATGACTGGGAAACCGGCCCAGCTGTGGAGGTCCACTGGGCTGCCTCGGATTCCCTTCCCCTGTCTAACTGGAACCCTGACTGCCCAGTGGGGGGCTGACCACTATGCCAAATGCTGATGGTGCTCCCAGCTGGGGAAGAAAACTATCCATGGAGTTAAACATCCACTCCACTCTGGGGGAAGGAAACCGACTCCACAGCAAGTGAGAGGAGACGCTGGGAACCCCCCTACCCCCACCCCCCAGTCCCATGCCTTTGCTGGGATAACAGGCAGAACACAATAAATCAAAGATCACTCTGAACCCTGGTGGGTGGGAAGCTGAAACTGCCCTTGCATTCTGGAGACATCTGGTCCAGGAGTCTGTTTCCACGCTTTCGGGGACCCAGCCGGGGACATGAATGACCGAGGTGGGCTATGCAGGGACCGCTGTGGTTCACTTCACAATAGCATCTAGGTTGTGTTCTTTTGACTCAGATTCCCTTTGCATGTTAAACGCGGAGGAATGCCCTTCGCTTCCACAAAGCAACATGCTCTTTGTCATATTTCTTGGTCGACCTCCTGTTTTTTCACTTTTGATAGAGTCATACACTTTCCTTTTAACTCCATGACAAGAAAACAGCAGCACAGGTACGAGTACATAGCATGTCACTTGGATTCTGTGTCAGGGAGATTTCAGGGAGCGGTGGGGACTGTGGCAAACCAGAGGCCACCAGCCCCCGTAGAGGAGGCAGTATAGATTGTCATCATGTAAGAATGCGGCTCTAGCGTTATGGGAGGTTCTATTTTATTTTTTAGAGCTACTAGGAATATGAATTTTTATGAGAAATCTAAGTATGAAATGTTGGCAACTCTTTAAAACCGAAGAAAGAAGAGAAGGAAAAGGAGAGGGAGAAAGAACAATGAAGACAATACATCTAGAAGTTTCTACCTAGTCCATGGGCTGCCACGCACACTGCGACCCTCATGGGTCCCCTCTGCAACCTCTCGGAAGTTCTGCACATGCTTTCTACTTGCATTTCAATGATCCAAGCCGGTTCTCAAGCACACAGCCCTGGTGAATTTCCGCTGCTCTCCTCACTCAGCCAAGTTTGGCCTGGCTGTGTATTGTACCCCCAAACTCAGGACCAGGACATCACAAGGCAGTTGGGCCCACCTTCTCCAGCTTTCTGGGGGTTCTCAGACTGTCCAGGCCTCCCCCTGTCAGCTTCAGGCTCTCGGCCTCTCTGCTCGCAACTCTGCTAGCAGGCAAAACTCTGGCAGCAGCGGCAGCCTGCAGCCTTCCAGAAAATCATCTGCCTTGGGTGGGAGGTATTTCTTCCTTGAGGTATGTTTCTGATTATGAGGATACCCTGGGCCCAGGAGATGTTTGCTGCTCAGTTCTGCAACAGGAGATCCGAAGATCCAAGAAGTGACAACTCATTTTCTGCCCCAAACAGCTTGGCGGGCCCCCCAGGAAGGATAACTTGGAGTGGGTTTTACTGGAGACCCCAAGACCAGGCCAGCTACCGAGCATGCAACCTGCGCACAAGGGCTCTGAGCTTGGGTTAAAGTGCTGCTGTCATTTCCTTGAAATTCTTAATTGTTTTCTTAAGTAGGGGCTTCGCGTGTTCATTTTGCACTGGGATCTGCAAATTATGTAGCTGGTCCTATTCCCAGATGATTTTCCCAGCGTCTCTGGGGGATGCTGGGAATTGATGTTGGAGACAGCTGGGCCTGGGATTTGGCTCACTCTCTCCTTCCCCAAGCCTCTGCAAGACAGCAGGAAGGGAGGATTTGGGGGTGGGGAGAGGCTGCAGGAACCATCCCCATCCAGTAAGGAACAGAGGGGATTCAGGGCAGCGGGGAAATGGGCCGACCAGCCAGAGGGTGGGGAGTCTGCTCTGGTTCTAAGCTCTGAGGCCAGACAATGTCCCCATGACCCTGACCTCAGGCCACCAAAGAAAACACAAAGGAGGCTGGGGACAGGGACACAAGGGGTCAGCGCAATTCCCATTCACCATGCTCCCTCGTTCCTAGGGGAATCTCCTTTAGATTATAGGAGAAAATGACAAGAAATAGTTGGCTTAAGGAACAAAAACCAGAAACATCGCATCACAGGACCCCGCTATATTTGGTATCTGGTTGAATAGTTGAGCCCACCGGAATATTTTTCAGGTATTTTGTTTTTCTTGGTCACGGTTTCAGTATTTGTAGAAGTTTTACTGAGATCTTCCAACCAACATTACTGTACGCTCTCCAAACACCTGGAGCAAAGACAGGGTAGTGACTCTGGATTCCTAGCAATATGAAGTTTTGTGAGCAACACCCTCGTGAACTCCTGGAAACAGTTCCTAGGGGTTCTGGAGACCCCAATGGCAACGCCAGGTCCCCCCTAGCTCGTGTGCGACTGTGGAAGAGGGCCTTTCTGTCCACGCATCTGGGCATCCTCACCAGGAAAAGGAAGATGAAAGGCTGGGTCAGCGGATGTGAGGAGAGCTTTCCCAGCTCTGCCTGCTGTGGTCGAGTCGGTCTTTTTAATCCTTCTCATGGTTGTTGTGTAGGTATGTTTTGTGTGTGTTGCTAGTAGTGACAGCAAGTGTGTTAGTTACGTATTGCTGTGTATCAAATCACCCCCCAAACACTGTGGTTTAAAACAACCAGCATTTATTCATCTCTCAGTGTCTATGGGTCAGGAATCCAGAGTGGCTGATTAGGCTGCGGCCACGGTGTTGGCTGGGGCTGGCGTCAACGCAAGGCTTGAATTGGGGAGGATCGATCGCCAAGTTCACTCATGTGGCTCTCGCAAGATTCAGTTCCTCGTGGGTTGTTGCTCTGAGAACTGCGGCTCCTCGCTGGCTGTTGGCCAGAGGCCATCCTCGGTTCCGTGCCATGGAGCTATAGATCGACTCACAAAGCGGCATCTTGCTTCCTCAGAAGGCTCCAGGGAAGAGCGAGAGAGGGTGTGCACAACATGGAAGCCACTGTCTCTTTGTAACCTAACTTGGAAATGACATCCATCACCATTTCCCAGTTCTGTTCCTCAGAAATGAGTCACTAGGTCACGCCCACACTTGCGGGGGTTGGGGGGGTAGGATTACAAGAAGGTGTGACTACCAGGAGGCAGGGATTACTGAGGGCCACCTTGGAGGCTATCCGCCCCAAGAGGCTGGGGACACATTCTCTGGAGGCAGAGGGACTAGGACTCAAATCCTGGCTCTGACACTTACTAGTGTATAATGCTGGATGAATGATTTCACCCCTGGAAGCCTCAGGCCCTTCATCTATGACATGGAGATGATCACGGCTACTACCTTATAGGGTTGTAGTGGGAGGTTTCAATGACAAGAGGCACCTGTAGAACTCTGAATGGTGGCTGACACAAAGTAAACTCAAAAAATGGGCTTGAAGGACGTTTCTGGAAGAGGCCCAAGTGACAATGCCCATTGCTTCTAAGCCAGATGAACGCTGCCTGCTATCTCCATGGACATCTGCAGCCTTCGATCCATTCCTGGCCACTTCAAAGTTCTTGGAAGCCCTCTGGCAGATCCTGGGATGCCTTTGTGGTGGAGGCCACCAGCGGGGATGGTGCTGATCTTCCCTTGGCCATCTCAGTGGGACCCTGGGGCACAGGTGCAATGGGCAGGATTAGACTGGAGTTTTCCTTCAAACCCACTTATACCTTTGCCCTGGGGAAACAGGATTTTATCCAAGGTCCATCCTGCCATCTGTCCTGGTGAGGCCTTCTTGGCTGGAGACTTTTGTGTGCCTGTCACAGGCTCACTGGTACTCTTCGATGATCTTTCTGGAGCCCAAATGCCCTGACAAAGATCCCAATCCCCTCTGGGGGCTTCCAGAGGACCCACCCTGGAGGTACGGGGCTTAGCCCGGAGCCAAGCATAGAAGCATCTTACACAGAGTGCAGCTGGCCTTGTGCCCTGCCTGTCACACTGTCCTGGGTCCCAAGTTAGATTCTCAGCTGCAACAAAAGGAAAAAAGTCCTTCCTTATTCAGGGCTGCATCTCTCCTACCTCCTCCAAGTCCCTTTTTGGGAAGTTCATGTCGAGCAGGGAGGTTTCTGCAGAAAGTTAAAATGTTGCAGCCTATTCAGAATGAAAACAGTAACATCAAAAATACTATGATTTATAATAATAATACTGGCAAACATTTACAAAGATAGCACTTACTGTATTGATCTCCACATTCATTTAATCCTCCCAACAACCCTAAAAGGTACATGTACTCTTATTATCACCCCATTTTACAGAGGAGGAAACAGTCACAGAAGTCAAGTCATTTACCCAAAGGCACCTGGCCAGTGAGCGATGCAGGCAGGGCTCAAGCTTATGCAGTCTGGCTGCAGAGTCCATGCCAATAACCATGATGCTACCTTGGCAACGGGTGTCACTGACACTCACCTTGCCCCAGGGACTGTTCTTTCTAGCTCATTCAACCCTCCAAACCACCCTATCCCCAAATTCCACATTTGAAAACTGAGGTTTAAGGAGACAAAGAGACTTACCTAAGATAACGTGACTGATACTCGTAGGGTTGGGAGTCTACCCTTAGAAGAGAGGGGTGTCCTCTCGGGAAACCCTTCCCACATCACAGTTACAGAATGGAGTGGCCAACTCTGTTTATATTATTTCCTAAAGATGGGACTCAGGGAACCCTCCGCGGCTGGGCGGGATGGGTCCTCTGCTGCCCCCGATGGCCACTGGTGGTATTTCACCTCCCCCAACTGGAGCTCTTGAACCCTGTGTTGGTGGCTTCTGGGAATGGGACCTCTATGCCCATCATCGCAGTTTTGAGACCCTGTGATTCTATTTCCTATGTATGATTCAAGAGACACGGAGGGCATGGGCTAGTGAATGTCAAAGATAAGAATAACGGTTACTGTTTATTGAGCACTTCCAGCTCCGTGCCAGGCACTCTGCTAGGTAAATGTCATCACTTCATTTACTAACGCGCAGAGGTAGAACCATCATCGTTAAGAGTTATTAGTAATATCGGATGAAGCACTTTACATATATTGCTTATTTTAATTCCTGTACAATCGTTATCCTCACTTTATCAGGGAGGAAATCAAGGAATAGAGAGGTTTAGTAGGATGCCCGACGTCGCATAATAGTATACAGTAGAGCCAGGATTCAGATGCAGGCAGTTCTGTCTCCAGAGCCTATTCTCCTAATTAGTATGCCATTGTTTATTATTATAACAATTATTATAATCATGATTTTGCATTTGAAGAAACTGAGACTTATAGGATCAATTTCTTCAACTGCAAAATCATGATTATAATAATTGTGTGCCTAAGATCATGCAGCTGGAAAGTTTGGACTCAGTACTTCAACCATGTCAATCTTCATTTATTCATTCATTCACTCAACAAATACTGATCGGGCACCAACCATGTGCCAGGCACTGTACTGGGCTTCGGAGGCAAACTGCTGTGCAGCGGAGTCCACCCTGCCATGGGCATCTGCGGTGTGCCAGCAGGTAACACAAAGAGGGCCCGAGGCAGGCCCCCGGGGAATACCGGCAATTTCTGCAAGGAAGGAAGTATTTCCAGCACTCCTCCGTGCCTCTCTGCTGGTCCTGCCCCCTCCCCACCTTCCCGCCAGAACCAGGAAGGACCTTGATTCCTAATAGCTCCCATATCTCTCAGCTCTGTTTCCACTGCCGTTACTGCAGGACGGCTCGTCTAGAGACATGAAACATAAAACTGATCAGACTCGGGAGAGGCTGTTGTGAGGGTCTACAGCTCTACAGCATGGGTTTCTACACTTTTCTTTCTGCAACTGCCCTTTACTTAATAGTAAAGTCGGGCTAGTCAGGCCATGTTCCTGGAGCCTCAGTTTCCCCACCTGTGAAATGGGGGTAAGAATATTTGCTTATCTCCCCAAGGAACAAGGGAGACCATAGGTGGGAAAACCCACATGACTGCAGAGGACCAGACAGACAGACAGACAGGCAGCGGGGCTTTGGGGCCCGTTCGGTAACAGAGCCCCTTGCTCATTTGCTCGTTCGTTTCATTTGGTCTGTCTGCACTTGGCATCTGCTGTGAGTCAACTCCTGTCCTTGGTTCTTTGGAGAGAGGCAGCAGGACCCCAGCATATGTAGGGCGCTGACAGTCCCCCTGGATGTTAAGATGAGGAAGGAGGACAGATATATGCCTGTGATTGTACTCTCCATGCCATAGATACCTTATCGGTGGTAAGCCTCCGCCATTCACCTCCCTAAGGAAACAAAAGGATCCTAAAGACCACACTAGTGAACAGCTTCAAGATTCTTGCACGCAGGGTGAGTGCTGAGGCCCAGAGACGCTGGTTTGGCTTGTCCCTTTAAGGCTTAAAGTGCCCATTTCTCCTAGAGCAACTCAGCTCCCACATCAGCTACAAGCAAGTTGGAACCGTGGGCTATGAACCCTGTGCAAAGGCCTGAGCCTTTCATGTGAAGATCTCTGAGCTACCTGCAAATAGTAATTAGGCATCTCAAAACAGAGGCAGGGTTTAGTCATTCAAAGACAAAGGTGACTTCTCCTTCTGAGAAAAATAAGAGTCCAGAGAGGCTCAGATACTTGCCCTGGGGCACACAGCAAACCAGAAGCCCAGGCAGACTGACTTCACTAAGCCCTAGAGCACTGGTTCTCAAAGCGTGGCCTCTGCACCAGCTGCCTCAGCACCATCCCGGTGCATTTATGAGAAATGCAAATTCTCTGCCCCACCCCCCTACTCCTGAGTCAGAAACTCAGGGGGTGGGTCTGACAGTCTGTTTTAACACCCCTCCAGGTAGCCCTGATGCTGAGGGCCACCTCCGTGCCTAGCGGAAGGGCTGCTAGGTCTTCATGCCCTCCTGCCTGGGAGGAATGAGGCAGTGGAGCGTAGCAAAGTCACTTTCTCAGTGGCCATGGTGTCATAGTTACATAACCACTCCTCCTCCACTCCGATGGCTTTCTGTACCCAGAGTCCAAACTCTGGGGCCCTCCCTTGTCAGGAGGCCTCCTGCTTGGGCTCGAGGAGGCCTGTCTGCACACGCCCACGGCTGCTTTCCTGTAATTACAGACTTTACCTGCCTGCCCGCCGGCCCACCAGAACGGGGCACGTCAGCCAGAGGGACTCGGGCTTCTCCAATTCCAGTGGCAGAGCCCGCAGGGCCTCCATCGGCACCACACAAACAGATGAGGGGGTTCTGTGGCTGCAGCCACTCCCCTCCCCGTGCCCCCCAGCGAAGCAGGAACGGGACTGACTTTGCCCCCAGCTGCCCCGGTGTGGGCAGAGCCTAAGGCGGAAGGCAGACATTTCTGCACTGAGGAAGTAACCAAAGGCCCTGGTGTCCGGGTTCCCAGGGCAGAAGTCTGCAATGGCCCCTAGTCCCAACGGGACTAATTAGAATTTGTTCTAAATTTTTCTTTCCCCAGAACTGTCCTTGAAATATCTTTGTAACTGGATTCAGGAGGCAGATTTGTCAAACAGAGACGTAGGAAGGACTGGCACCTTCGCCCTGAAATTTCTCATTGAAATAAACAAGCAAAAAATATGTTTTGCTAAATGTGAAAGGAGCTCATTCTTGTTTCTAAAGACCTGAACTTTGAACGTGGGTTGTTTCTCTCAAATCAGGGGCCCAGGGGAGGGACACTCAGGGATTCCTGGAATGAAGGACAGCCCCATGAGCTGCCGGGTGGACCTAATCCTGCTCGCCTCCCCTTCCTGGTAAATTCAAGGCAGGGACGGGTCTTAAACTGACGTATGCCTGCAGTACCAGGCACAAGGCAAACGCACGCTCGAATGTGTGGATAGACGGAAAGGTCCCAAGTTCTGGCCCAGGGCTTCGCAGCTGCCCTGTGTTAAATGTAACCAGCCCCTTCTCGTTTCTCCTAAGAAAAGTGTCCCATGTCTTAATAACAAGAGCTACTATTTACTGTGGGTGCCAGGCTATGAGGGCGCCCTGGTGGCGTCATCTCATTTAATCAGTCGGCTGCCCGGGGCGAGAGGGGCGCTGTTTTTATACCCATTTTAAGCAGAGTAAACAGGGTAAAAGAAGGAGCAGAGGCTGCAAATGGGGGGCCCTGGAACCGAGTGTGGTTTGTGACTGTGTTTTCTTTTCCTAGCTCTCCAATGACAAACGTTTAAAAAACTAGCTGCCAACATTTTAAAATAAGGATAATTTATACCAAGAAATGCAGATATTTTATTTTGGAAAAATCAGGAGGTCTGGTAATAGTGAACTCCCATTCCATCCCACATGATAACAGCGTGCCCCCCACTCCCAATCCCCCGTGAGCCCCACTGCTCCCTATCGTCTTACGCCTGCCCCACTCACTCAGGCGAATGCCCTGCTTGTGTGCTCGAGGCATGGGATTCACCACCACAGGTCTTAGGCTGCAGTTAGCGACAGAAAAAGTCAGTGTTTGTCCTGGGTCCATCTGTCCGTCTGTCTGTCTGTCTGTCTTGTATATCTCACCAGTGCCCACTCCCAGGAGATCCCAATGAGTTGGATCAGAATGAACATTGGACGAGGAGTAAGGAGATGTGGGTGTTTGTTCTGTCAGCTGAGTGACCTTGGGCAGACCCTTTTCTCTCCCTAGGTCTTAGTTTGCCCATTTATACAATTAGGAGGGCAGATAAAAAGACCTCCGAGACGCCTCCACTCCTGCCAGCCTAACAAAGGCTCCTCACAGCCACAGAACCTGCTGGGAAACCGACCTAGGGGCTGTAAACAGGCCAGGGGTGGGCTTTGCCCACCCGAGCCCTCCTGGAAGGGGGACGGTCTCACTATCCCAGAGCTTCGCCATCAGGACCTAAGGGGCCAAAAGGCTGACCCTTCCCAGTAAAAGGAGGGTAGGTTTGACCCTTCCCAGTAAAAGGAGGGTAGGTTTGACCCTTGAAGCAGCCCCCAGCCTCATTAACCTAACTGCACAGAGCAGAAAACCACCAGGGTCAACCCAGACTCCCCACTCCTGACATGCAGGATGCCTGAGCTGGGAGGCAGAGCCAGCTTGTCCATGCCCGGGTCAGAGGACAAAGATGCCTGCTGAGCACTGGGCAAACAGAGTCGGGGCTCCGCGCTACCGCGGGGAAACGCTCATTCAAGTCCCAGGAGCAGAGAGCATGCATCCAACCTCCTTTCTCTCTCTTTATCCTACGAACATTTGACGGAGGAGGAAACCCAAGTCCAGAGAGAGGGAGCGATTGCCCAAGGTCACACAGCAAATTGATGCCAGAGCTGGCACGAGCTCAGGCTTCTTGACCCCCTTCCTGGGGCACTTCCCATATTCTCTCTCCCCTGGGAATTTTAACTTCTTGGAATTGGGTCTCTGAGGGGTGTTGGAGTGGCCCACCTGGGCAGGGACTGCCTGGGTCAGAGGCCTAGCATGAGGTTTGTGCATGGAGTCTAAGACATAAATGACTGCAGAGAGAATGGGGACCAGTGGACTCTGGGATGGCCTGAGCTGCCTGAAGCTTCTAGGACAGAAGCTTGGTCTACAGGAAAGGTTGCAAAATCGGCAGCCAGCTGCCCGCCGTTGGTTCACAGACATATTTTGTTTTTCCCACAATGTTCTTAAAAACTTCACAGTAGTTGCCAACATTTAAGAATCAGGTTTCCCATCAAAGACAGGATCCGGCTTCTCTTGAAGAGAGACCACATTTGTACCCAGCAATGACGGGCAGGAGCTAGGCCGGCTCCCTCTCATTCGCCAGGCCACCTTTCCTGGTCTATGAGAGCTCCCTGCACACAGGCTGGGGGTTTCAACCTCCCCTCTGCAGCTTCTTGTGCTGAAGTCATCCCCTCTCTCATCCTGGTCACCTAGGAGTGGTGGTGGTGGAGAATTCTGGCTACCAATGGTTCTTAACCTGGGGGCAATTTGGCCATAACTGGAGACATTTTTGGCTGTCACAACTAGGGAGGGGGATTATTACTGGCATCCTGTGGGCAGAGGCCAGGGATGCTGCTAAACATCCTATAATGCACAAAGCAGCCCCCTCGACAAAGAATGATCCAGCCCCAAACGTCAGTAGTGCTGAGGCTGAGAAACCCTGAGCTGAATCAAGAGACAGTAAGAGCCCAAGGCCAGGGACAGGATCCTGAGGGGGAGGGTCACGCATGCCAGGAAAGGCCCGGGCCAGCCTTGCAGACCAATGTCCTTTTCTGTAATTGCCACGAGACTGGAGCACTCACTTGATGGCACTAAGGGGAAAGCAGATATTATGGCAGCCACTTGTGGTTCGAGGTATGTAATGAATGTTAGAAGTGGGCAGACTGAGGACGGGGGTGCCATAGGAATGCAGGGGAGGGGTTCCTCCAGTCAGAGTCTCAAGCAGAGCTGTTATTTGGCCCTCGCTTTGAAAGATGCAATCTGGGTGGACAGAGATGAGGCAGCGGTGAGCGTTCTGGGCAGAGGAAAGAGTCTGCACAAAGGTGTGGTGGCTGTAACAGACCCAGAGGCACGTGCAGGTGAGATGCTTTCCGTTAGGTGGGAGGGAGCTGGGCGGGGGAAACAAGGGGATGATGATGAGGTTGGAGATTGTGGGCCGAATGTAAGGGGTCTCCAATCGCGCTAAGTGGGAGATAGAGGGGGCAGCTCACGGGGGATCCTCGTGGAGGTAGTGGAGTATAATGATCTGTGTGACTTTGGAAAAGTTGCTTAAGTTCTCGGCACCTCAGTTTCCTCATCTGTTCCATGGGGATAATAAGAGTAATAGCAACAACTGTCACATGTAAAGCTCACCACGTGTCAAGGCACTGAACTCTGTGTGATGTATTTCATGCTCACAGCAACCTGCCAAAGTCCACACTATCATTTCCATTCTGTAGAAGAGGGAATTTGAGATATAGGTAAGGAAATTAACTGTAACTTTTCCAAGGATATCGCTAATAAGTAATGAAGCTGGGATTTGAACCCTGGCAGTCAGGCTCCAGTGTACATGCTCTTCGCCACTCTGCTATTCTAGAATCTTCTCGATGAGTTGTCCTTAAGAATAAATAAAATAAAGCAGGTAAGGTGCCCAGCACAATGCTGGCACAGAATTTGTGCCGAAGTGGTGACATACTACAGAGTCCCAGTCCAGATTGATGGAGCAGAGTCCACTTCACAGCGCTAATGGAAACAAGGCCCCTGAGCTGTTCTGCAGTGGGCACATTTGCGGACCGGTATCGATCTGTGGCCTGTTAGGAACCGGGCTGCACAGCAGGAGGTGAGAGGCGGGCCAGCGAGGGAAGCTTCATCTGTATCTGCAGCCGCTCCCCAGAGCCAGCATCACCGCCTCAGCTCCACCTCATCATCAAGCATCAGATTCTCCTAGGAGCACCGGTCCCTGGTGCCAAAAAGGTTGGGGACCGCTGGGGTAGAGGAATGGTGCCTCCACTCAGGTGAGAAACACCTGAGCCAGGTTTCTGGAACTTCGTTTCCCACCTGCAGTTCTCGAGCCCCCCACATGCCGACCCCCCACTCATGCTCTTTAACGTCTCCGTGACTGCTCCCTCTGTCCCCCCTGCCTGGAATGTCCTCCCTTCCATCTCTAAACCCCTTCCAACCCAGCTCAGAGGACAGACATTTCTTTCTGGAAGCAGCTCAGGACACGCCCGGCAGAGTAATTGTGCCCTTGTCTTTGTACCCAGAACACTGTTTCAGGTGGCTCTCTCGGGCCATCGTCCCACAGGGCACCTTGGCCTTCACCACGCACGTGTGTCTCCTGGGGGTGTTGCTTAAACACACATTCTAGGGTGGGGCTCCCAGCCAGTCGCATGAGCACGAGGGTAAACAACCGATACCCTACGGGGTAGCGTGTGGCCAGCAGTTTTTGGATGTTGTGTTCTGAGCACACGTCAGGTTGGTGAAGCCAAGCTAGGAGTTCAGTGAGTCAGATGTATTAAATGTATTTTCAACTTTATATTTTCAACTCGTGATGGGTTTGTCGGGACTTAAGTCGAGGATGATCTGTGTAAGCGTGCCCCTTTTAACATTTTCATTTTATGAGACAGAAAGCAAAATGGCTGGACTATACCATGAACTCTGGACTCTGGCTCAGCATGAGGCTGCTTCTCCCAGGTCCCCCCAGCCAGGCCACGGTTCACCTCTTTCCTTTTTGTCCTCAGCTTTACAGAGATATAATTGACATACACATTTTGTAAAGTTAGGGTGTATAAGGTGATGATCTGATACAGGTACATATTATGAAATGTTTACCACAGTAAGGTTGGTTAACACATCCGTCGCGACACAGAATTACCACGTTGTTGTTGTTATGGTGATAATGTTTATGTTCTCCTGTCATAGCAACTTTCAAGTATGTCATCAAACATTGTTAACTATAGTTAGCATGCGGTATATTAGGTCCCCAGAACTTATTTCTCGTATAACTAGAAGTTTATACCCTTTAACCAACATCGCATTTTCTCCATCCCTCAGCCCCTGGTCACCACCGTTCTATTCTCTGTTATTGTGAGTTTGACATATTTTTTTAGATCCCACATACGAGTGATGCTATAGGGCATCTGTCTTTCTCTGTCTGGCTTATTTCGCTTAGCATACTGTCCTCCAGGTTCATCCATATTGTTGCAAATGGAAGGATTTCTCTCTCTTTCTTTTTTTTTAATGGCGGAATAGCATTCTATTATAGATACTATATAGCATTCCATTATATATTTTATATTTATAATACCCACATTTTCTTTATCCATTCATCTGTTGATAGACATGTACGTTGTTTCCATGTCTTGGCTTTGGTGAATAATGTTGCAATGAACCCCGAGTTTTTGTTTCTTTTGGATAAATACCCAGCCATGGGCTTGCTGGATCAGATGGTAGTTCTATTTTTAATTTTTTGAGGAACTGCCATACTGTTTTCCACAGTGGCTGTACCAATTTGCATTCCCACCAACAGGGCACAAGGGGTCCCTTTTCTCCACATCCTCAGCAAGGTCTGTTATTTCCTGTATTTTAATAACAGCCATTCTGATAGGTGATATGAGGTGGTATCTCCTCGTGGTTTTGATTTGCATCTCCCTGATGGCTAGTGATGTTGAGCACCTTTGTGTGTACTTGTTTGTCACTTTTTCTTCAGAAAACAATCTCTATTTTCTTCCGTCCCTTTTTAAATTGGCTTACTTATTTATTTATTTTTGCTATGGAGTTGTCTAAGTTCCTTATATATTTTGGATATGAACCCCTTATCAGATACACGATTTGCAAATATTTTCTGCCATTCCCTAGGCTTTTTCATTTTGTCAATTGTTTCTTTTGCTGTGCAAGAGCTTTTCAGTTGGATGTGGTACCACTCCACTTATTGATTCTGCTTTCGTTACTTGTGTTTTTGGCATCACATCCAAAATAGCGTTGCCGAGACCCGTGTCAGGGAGTTTTTCCCTATGTTTTCTTCCACAAGTTTTACAGTTTCAGGTCATATGTGTAAGTCCTTAATCCAATTCTAGTTAATTTCAGCGTATGATGTAAGACAGGGGTTTAATGTCATTCCTTTTTTTTTTTAATGTGAATATCCAGTTTTCCCAATACCATTTACTAAAGAGACTATGCTTTCCTCGTTGAGTGTTCTTGGCTCCCTCGTCCAGTATTAGCTGGCCATATCTGTGCGGGTTTATTTCTGGGCATTCAATTCTGTTCCTTTGGTCGCTATGTCTGTTTGCATTCACATCTCACTTCTGAGGCTAACTCTCTCTACTACCAGGCATGTTCCCAGCCATGCTCCTGCCTGCCACTGCCAACCAAGTCAAGGAATGAAGTAAATTTTGACATACACTTAAGCAAAGCAATTAGGAAAGTCACCTCGCTCAGAGTAATAAGAAAGAGAGAAAAATATTCAGTATACTTTGAGGGGAATCATATCCAGGGTTAAATTGTCCACTGTTTATATCCAAGTTCCACTGGGCAGTTAATGGCAAGCTGAAGCCCTGTGGTGTGTTATTTTCTTGTTGAAAATTTGCATGAAGTATTTGGTCCATTCTTATCATTAATGTTTGGTTAGCAGAACCTTGGAGGATGGACTTGGGTGGGCTTGGGGGACCCTCCTCCAATGCAGGCCCTTGCGATTTGGTCCAACTTTGCAGGTGGCAGCAAGACAATGCAGCAAGAGTTTTTCCATGCAAAGTGCATACCCTGCCCTACAGAGAACAGCTGGCTTTGGGGCCCAGTGGCACCTTCAGGAAGAAGCACGTGCCCGGGGTGGGTGGGAAACAGCTCTGTTTGCATCTGGAGAGACCTGAGAAGCGGTATCTGACATGCAGCACAACGGGCCTGTCTTCGCTGCTGCCTGGAGTGTGTGCAGACGCCTGGAAGCCTGTAAGCTGACGTCCACGTGGCACAGCAGGTGTCCCTTTCTTGGTCCTGGGTTGCAAAGCTGCACTCATAGCCAGAACTCAGCACGGCAGCAACTATTATCAAGTACCTAACATGCACTGAGTTTATATATGCATTTACCTCCTCGGTCTACAATCAAAACCCTGTAAGATGGGGTGATTCCAGTGTCCATCTTACGAATGAGGAAAAGTGAGGCACCCAGCGGGGAAAAATGATTTCCACAAGGCCACACATGTAGGAAGTGACCACGCTGAGGCCACTGCTGACTCAAGACTGGGCCCTCAACAATTCTGCTGCTTTGCCAGTCTAATTAACTCGTCACCCAACTAACCAGCCAGTCGACCAGCCGACCGCTCACTAGCATACACGTTCACTGGACGCCTACTGGGTGCCGGGTCCTGCAAACGAGGAGAGATAAGACAGAATCTCTCCTAGCTGGATGACCCTTAGCAGATTGCCTACATCTGGGGCTTTAGTTTCTTCGTCTGTAAAACGGAACAGTTAATGCTGCCTACCTCCGTGGGTTAAGTAAGTGAATACATGTAAAGCACTTACAACGGCATCAGCCCCAGAGTAAGCACTCAATAAATATTAGCTATAAATGTTAGATGAATGGGATGGTGATTTTTTTTTTTTAAATCACATTTTGTTTCTAGGATAATGTTTAAAATTGATTTTCAAACAAAACAACCGTTTGCAAAGCCTGTACCCGGGGTGGCGGCGAGCGTGGCACCCTTGTCTCTCAGCCTGGCAGGCAGATCCCTGTCATTAGCCACAGAGAGACAACAAAGCAGGTCTCAGCCTTCCGTTTTCATCCCCTCTCTGCCCAGATGGTGAATGCACCGGGGAGGAGGAGGCCTGACCTCTGACCCCAGAGTACACAGGGCAAAGCCTGCCACCTGCAGGCAAAGCCTGCACCTCGGGCAAAGGAGGAGCCCCCTCCCCCAGGCAGAGAGAAGGGGTGCCAGCCTCCCTGAGGGGCTGGGACAAAATCCGCACCTGGGGCTGATGCCCTGCCAGCCCCAGGGCCACCAAACAACACCTGTCTCCACAGCCTCTTTCCTCGAAAAACACAGTTTGGATGCAGCGTTTGAGTGAACAAGCACGGAGATACTGTCAGCATTTCCCCGCCTTTTCCTTGCATTTCCGACACTTGGCATCCTAAGCCAGGAACCAGAGAGATCACAGTGTGAAAGAGCGGGGAGGAGGAACAAATGGAAAATAATTGATAGTTTACGTGTCCGCGAGGACACCTGCCTCGATTCTCTAAGCCCAAAACAACATCAACAACGGAACAATTTCTGCTCTGAGGGTCTCCCTGTCCACACCCCTCATTCTCTGTCGGTGGGCCCGTTGGCTTCCCCCACCCGCCGCCCCACTGAGTAGTTTTGTACAATAATTTTTTTGCTGCATTCACCTGGGCTTAATGTCGCCCTTTTCCAGAATGCCTGTAAAGCTCGTAAAATAGCCCGTATTTCTGTGGCCCTCGCTGCATATTAGGATCCCCTTAGAAATAAAATGGAAGATAAAAAAAATTGCAATTCTCAGAACTATGGATTTTCAAGCCTATAAAGAATTATGTCCATCGAAGCGTTTCCTCAGTCCTTGTTTGCTCCCAGCATCCTGGCTCGGGCAGCGAGTTTAAGTGCACACACACTGTTAGCACAGGCTTCCCAGGTGCTGCGTACTTTGCCGGGTGCCCATGTCCCTAACCTGCCTGGCGGAGCAGCTGTACTCTGTGTGTGCATATTACATCCGCCTGTGTAAATTGTCTTTCATCAGTTTACTAGTGGAAAGTGCCACTGCTGGAGATCCCCAGTCCAAAGAAGGGATTCACGGGTTTTTGGGCCAGATCCCCAAAACTCAGTATGTCACTCCAACATCTTCAACTATATTGGCATCTGACTCTTTGGCATCTGGGACATAGACAGAGGCCGAACCCTTGCCACCCCAAAGAGAGGCAGCTACGGGAACACAGATTTAATAGTCTGTTGAACCTTGAACTTGAACTCTGGGCTGTGAGGGAGCTTCTCCCACCGTGGCTGTTCTTGGGGTGTGACTTGGATGGACCCACCTCACTATTGGCTTCACCTCCAAACGTATCTTGAATTCAACAGCTTCCCGCCACCCCATTTGCTGCCATCCTGGGCTGAGCCGCCATCGTCTCTCTCTGAGACCATTGCCATAGCCTCCTAGTGGCCTCCCTGCCACCACCTGACTCCCTTTCTATCCAGTCTCCACCCAAAAGCCAGACTTATAACCAGTCAGACCACGTGACGCCCCCTGCTTAGACCTCTCTACTGACTTCCTGCTGCTCTTTGGATAAACTCTGAACTCTGACCCCACCCACCACCCCCAGCTCCATCCTTTCCTGTTTTTGGCTTCATTCATTCATCTCCACTGGTCTCCTGGGTATCTCGAGATGAAGCCACGCGGCGTTCCACCTCAGGGCCTTGACACATGCTGCACGTTTGGCCTGGCGTGCTCTTGCCCTATCCTATCTGTGCCCAGGTCCTTCTCTCCAGTCAGGTCTCAGTCAGATGCCAGCTCTCTAGAGGGGCCGTCCCCTGGAGCAGCCCCTCCACTCAGTTGTCCCCAACCGATCACTATGCTTTCTTTCTGTCCTAACACGTATGCATCTCTGAGATCATTGGTTAAAGGCTCACTGGTTGTCTTTCTCCACCACACAGTCAGCGTCTTGAGGACAGGGGCCGTCTGTGTCTTGTCACCACTGTATCCTGGCCCTTGGGACAGTGCCTGGCACAGAGTAGATGCTCGATTATTCGTTGAACATATCAGCTTGTGGATAATTTCTGCAACATACCCAAGTTGGGTACCGTATCTCACCTTGGAATCACAGCGACCTGGGAAAGTAGTCTTTCCTGGACTAACCACGCCAGCAACCTTCTCCTTCCAGTGACTTTCCATTTCTAGACAACGGAAGAAGCCACACAGACTTCGTCACGGTAGTAGCTGCACCCACCTGCTGGGCCCATCCTGTAATCCAGACCCAGGTACCTAAGCTCTTTACAGGCATGCAATCCTCCCGACGACCCTATGGGGTACTTACTACTCTTGTACCCATTTTGCTGCTGGTGAAACAGAGGCGCTGACTGGCTTCGACTCATGCAAAGTGGCAGAGTGGACTGCATAGCCAGAGCTGTCACCCCATCCCCATGAGCGTCTGGAAAGTACAGGATCTCTTCTGGGGTAGGGGGCGGGGCTCAAAGCAGGGCTCGGGATGGGGTGATGATGGCTCCCTACGGAACAGTTCTGAGTTGGGAGCAGAACACAAACCCTGGAGTCTCCTCTCGGCAGCCACTACACCCTCTCAAACACTGAGCCGTGATTCGGGGTGGGGAAGGTGCAGCCATGGGGTGAGCAAATAGCAGCGTGTCCCAGGTCACTGAGCTCTGCCTCTCCAGCCATCCCAGGCTGTCCTGGAGAACTTGGCTCAAGCCCCATGGATCTGCTTTGAAAGCTGGCACAGGGCCGGAGCAGGGGAGGGAGATTGTGAGAAGAAAGACATTACTTTGGAGGATGGAGGGGCTGGGCAGGAAGGCAGGATTACTGGCTGGCTTTCGTTGGCAGAGTGGAGAGGGCGGCAGGAGCCTGTCACTCTGAATGCTCAGGGCGGAAATCTAGGGTCACAAAGGAAGAGTGAAATGAGGACAGCATTTCTTAAGAGGGCTGCTCACATCCCCTGAGGATGAGAGGTGGTCGTGGGGTCTTAGGTACCTTACAGGAGTGCAGAGGGAGAGGAGGAGAGGGGAGTGGGTGGGGAGGGGGACACCTGGGAGAGGGAGGCTCAAATCCTGGTTTCATGATCTTGGCCAAAATACTGCACTTCTCTCTCAATTTTTGGGGGGGACATTGATACCTTCGATATGTATAGAAAGTCGTGTATGTGGTAGGTAGTCGTGTGTGCCAAGCATCTTACAGAGGCTCGACACATCACAGGTGCTCGGTAACCATTCCTATTCATGTCCCCATTCCCACATTTGGAAAAAGGAGATTGAGCCTGGGACCACAAATGGCTTCTTTTTCAAACCATTCCTTGTAGCCCAGACAAAAGTTCCTGGGCCTCAGCTACCGGCGGTGTCTACCTTCAAACGCATGTGGAGGCTTTGACCAACATCAGGTCAGAGGCTGGGGAATACTCACAGGCATGCCAGGGTTACCAGGGCGGAGAAGGGGACACGTTGCCAGGCGTGGCCACAGCCCAAAGTCCCCAGGTGCTTTGACCTTTGGCTGACAACCTGCCTCCTGGTCTAAACCTGACCTAGGGGAACATTCTCTGGCCTTGTCGTTGGGATCCTGAGCCCCTCATTCAGCATATGTTCTCAGGTGCCCCTCAGCTGACTCCAGCCTCCCTCAGGTGGGAGACCTGGGTCTCTAAGAGGGAAAGTGACGAGCCTTAAACGACCCAGCAACCAAGTGTAGACCTGGGGCTAGAACCATGTGTGGAGCTGGGCTCTTTACACTGTGGTGGGGAGCAAGTGGTTTGAGCCCTGAATGCAAACACGTTGTCAGATGAAGTCTTTTGGTACAACTCCTGGGACCAAGAGGTAGTCTGGGAGATGTAATCAGGATGCTGAAGCATTGGAAATTCTGGGACATTTTGATGGTTATCAGGGAGAAGGATATAGGGTCATTCATCTAACCAACAGTTATAGAGTAGCCACTACGTGCCGTGCACTGCATGCCGGAGATGCAAGGACCCACCCTCTCAAAATCTTTAAATTGGGATTGTTCTGCCACCCATGTCCCATGGCCAGCCTCTCTCATCATTGCTTTCCCTCTGCACCGGGACTTACTGGTACCAGCTCTCTGCCCAGTCTCGCACACTCATGCATGTGCTCCAGCTGTTCCCTGCAAGCCTGAGGTTCTGACTTTGGCCTGAAACCTCTTGCTCCTTCTCCTGTATCACCAAGGCACCCCTGCTCTCTCTTGTCCTGCTCTGACTTCCTGATGCCATCCAGTTTCCAGCTTCCTGTCCCCGACCCCAACCTGCTGACCAAGTGCCGACACCAGATGCTTTGCTTTGGCCTCTGGATCCTGGAGTGTATCACGCTCTATCCGCACGGCCACTCCTGAGAAAGGACCCCGTCCTGCCCTTGTTACGACTATCGGCAAATCTGCGGCTCCCTCTGAGCCGCAGCTGGTGCCGACTCTGGCTTCTGCCTCTCATTCTGAGCAGGGAAACTCTCGTGCTCAAGTTCGATGGCTTCGTTTGATCCTCCCCTTTGTAGGACAACACCTCATTTTCCATTCTGTAGCAGTTATCATGGCATGTCTTTGCTTCCAGAGATGTAGCAAGAATGGCATAATGGGATGTGTGTGGGTGGAGGGACCCTCGGGAAAGGAACTGAGACGTCAGCTCATCTGGGTAATGGATTATTGCTTCTACCTGTGCTCACCTGAGGTTCTTCCTCACTCACAGACACCATTCATTGAGCCCCGTGTTAAGTGATTAACACACACAATCTTCCTTAGTTCTCTCTCAACAACCCTGTGACAAAAGGGCGATTATTATCTCTGAACTGGATAGTGTGGGTGTTTCCTCAATACCTGTGAATCCCCCCAAGGTACAGCTGCCATGCAGTTTGCACAGTCTGACCCTGGCCAGCTCCAGGGGTGAGGCCTGGTTAGTTTAAGCAAGCAGTTGTCAAAGCGTGTTCTGTGGACTGCTGGGGTCCATGTGATTCTTCCAGGAGGTCTGGAGGGCCCCCCGTTTCCAACTGTATATCTGCATGAGGCTGGATTTTCTTCCTACACTACAATCCAAAGGATACAGGGTGAGAGCCTGAGCATAGACACAGGTGTGAGAATCCTGCTCTCATCGGTGGAGCCAGACTTTGAGAAGGTTTGCAAAAGAATAAAACAACGCCATTCATCTCACTAACATTTTTTTTTTTTTGCTTTGGAAAGTATGGTTCTTGTTCATAAAACATGTTATTTACATTAACATGTATAATGAGTTTATTGTTATTTTAAAAATGAATAAATATTTAACCTTTTTCAGTTTTAATTTCTAAAAGGCAAACATTGATAAATATGGTCCACACAAACAAAAGCTTATTGGAGTACTGTCTAATTTTTAAAAGTATACCACAGGAATCCTGAGAACAGAAGTCTGAAAACGGCTGGTTTAAGCCAATCACATATAATCCCATAACCCTTACTAGTGATTGGCTCAGGAGTTTGGGCCTGGGCCAATCAACATGTAGCATTCCCTTGGTGACAGCTATTTGCTGGAGAATGGCCATGTGACTCAGTTTGGACCAATGAGAAGGGCGGAATGGTTTGCTAGAGCTGCTGAGAAAGTTCTTCCTGACTCTCTGGCTTACAAGGACAACACTTTCTCTTTCTCCGAGGTTACTGTGACCAGAGGTGATGTCAGAACTTCAGCAGCTGTCTTACCTATAGCCTGAGGATGGAGCTGACACCCAGAGGAGGGCAGAACCAAGGAAATCCCTGAAAAGGTAATAGCTACAGATCGAGTTGACCTATATCTTCAGGTGCAGTGCCGTAACTCAATAAACATCTTTATTTTTTATGCCAGCTGGAGTTGGCTATTGAGTACTTATAGACAGAAGCATTTAAACTGCTATACCCTATTTTACATACGAGGAAACTGAGGCCCACAAAGGTTTAGGAAGTAGAAGAGCCATAATCCAAACCTAGGTCCTTTGTGTGCCGAAGCTTCTTTTTCCCACCAGGCTATCTCGCTTTCCAGAAACTTAAGTTCTTGCCTTTCCCTGTCTAGAATCCAGATAACAAGAAAATGTCATCAGGTAGAGCCATAGGAAGCTGGGCAGTCTCATCTACTCAGGAGTGTCTTCTGAAGACCCCTTCTTGGCCCCAGAAATGATGAGCTCTCTACCCCACCTTTGGGAGTTTTGAGGCGATCCTTGGGTTTGCTTGGTACACGCTGAGCATGCCTCCCACCATCACGGTTCAATTCTCCACTCACCCGATGAGGCCTAATGACAATGTGCCAGTTAGAGCTGTTGGTTGCAAGCAATGGCAACCAGTGCTAGCCAATTTATGCAGAAAGGGCACATCTGTCTGGCCAATTCACATATCTCCTGGAGGGTGGGAGAGCCAAGCTGGGAGGGTGTGAAACCAAAATTAATGCCCCAAATCAAGGTACTGAATCAGTCCTATGACCTGGCCACATCGTTGGACATGGACACTCTATCGTGCTTGCTGTCACCACTGATGATGGGACCATGAGTGCTGCCACCACAACCTTGGGAAACTGAATCTGAATTTGTACTTCTTGCCTCCTCTTTGGGCACTGGCTTTCAGTTCTAAGGGTGAGATGGTTGCATGTGATTGGTGAAAACTAGGTCACATGTCCATTCCTTAGCTGCAAGGGATGCTGAGAAAACAAGTAGCTGCATTTTCAACTTGACTGAGGGAAGCAGGTCTGTCTTAAAGTAACTGGGGCTTCTTCAAGCACAGAAAGGTTTACATAGGAAGGAGATTTGCATTCTATGTGGCCTGAAAGAGGGACAAATGTCTACTGTAGAAAGGTACTGAGCATGCTGGAGAGGCACTTTGGGGCTCCCAACCAGTGGGTCTGGTAGGTCGAAGCTCTTTAGTGCCCAGGAACAAGTTTTTTTCAGGGACAAATACATGGCTTTTGGCAAGGGACATGGGCCGCCAGTCCGACAGCACAGCAGAGGGTTATTGTTGAACCCTCAACAATAACTACGAATAAGCATGGGCTTGGGGGCCAGAGCTTGGGCTCACCACCTGGCTCCATCATTTAGGAGGGCTGTGCCTTGGCCAAGAGATTTAACCTCTCTGTGCCTCAGTTTCTATTGCAGAGTTGTTACCTACTGCAGAGTCGCTGTGACAGTCGGAAGTTCAGATGTCAAGCGCTTAGTTAGCATCTGGTTCATTTACTGGGACTTGTCATAAAACAGCTGAGGGAACTGCCATGTGTGAGCACCATCTGACCTGTCTGAATCTCCTCTGCCACCCTCCATGGGTGTCCTCCTTCTCTCTCATAGCACAGAATCTGTTTCTACGACAGGGGAGCAGAGAGAAGCCCCATGTCTGCTAGAAAGCATCCCTGATCACCCCAAATCCTAGTGATCTCACGTCTTCAATTCTGACAGCACTCACTCACTTATTCCTTCACCCAACCGTTACCCAGGCCACCCGACCCTCGACTAAGCTCCATGCACGCCGGCCCCCTTACTTATCCTTAGAGAAGCCACATTCTTCCTCATGTGCACTTGCTGTCCCTTGTCTGGGAAGACTGTTCCTCCAGATCGTTGCCTGGCCAGGTTTTTCTTGTCATTCAAGTCTCAGCTAAAATGTCACCACCTTCGGGAAGCCCTTCTGACAGCTTAAACCCTTTGCTCGCTCTTATTCTCTGGCCTCAGTGTTCTGAGCTGACCTAACTATGCTTCCAGGGCTGGCTAGTGACGGGGCGGGGCGGTGGCTGTGGTCCAGCCAACGGAGCGGGGTGGCTTGGATTGGGGAAAGGACAGAGCCTTCTGAGACTGGGCATCAACATCTTTTGCAGAACTTACCACAGGGTCACTATATGATGAAAGGGTTGAAAAGATTTGGGACACAAGGCCTACATGGAACTTCCAGAAGCCCCCCAGAGCCCCAGTCCTGCCCTTCAGGCAGATGAGCCCTGGTTGGGTTATATATCAGCTTATGACAGGGCATGGCATGGCCCTTCTTGGCTGTCACTCCCTACTCCCAGAACCCTGGTGATCCTGGGGGAAGGCTGCTGAGAGATGGCCCATGGGGGCTTCAGCAGCTGACACAGTGCAGATCAGTGTTAATGAGAGGGCCTGCTGATCTGGCGGCTTTGCTAATTAGGCTGCGACAGCTCCAGACCCCACCAAGGAAAGCACGTTGCTTATGTTAATCAAGGCAGGCTGTACTTCCTGCTGGCAGAGTTGCCCAGATCCTGGAGCATGTGCCCAGCATGCAAGGCATGATGGGGAAAAGGCCGGGGGTGGGCTTTGGGGTGTGTGTGTGGGAGAACCAATGCTGGGAAAACCAAAGACAGCCCCGGGGCTGCCCAGTGCCCCAGAATAGGGAGCAAGAGGCATGGATGATGGGAGAGGTCACCAGTGAAGCAGTGAAGGGAAGAGAGAAATGGCCAGTGACAGACAGCCTACTCCTGAAGCTGGGGAGATGGAGCATGGGACTCTTTCCAAAACTCAGTCTCGAGTGATCTGGCAGAGCAGGCTGCATCATGACAGTTTTGGGCCTAGACCCCGTCCCCTCAATACCTAATGGATAAGTTCTCCTGGGGCGGGGAGCCACTGAATGGTAAGGCTGGCTGATAAGCAAACCTACCTCCCCGCCAGCAGTGGGGTCGACTGCCCTCTGCAGCTCACGTTACAGATTCGGGATGTTCCAAGTCAATTTCTTCATAACCGATGTGACAGCAAAGGATCTCAGACCCTGGAGAAATCTGACGGAGATTCACTCACTCACTCTCACTCACTCATTTCATTCATTCATTCATTTGTTCATTCATTCATTCATGACCTACTGTGTGCCTAATTCTAGCCACTGGGAATATAGAGATGAATAATGCCCTTCCAGTCTTCAAGAAGCTTAGACTCTAGCAAGGACCACAAACCAGCAACCAAGTGACAGTGTAATTACATAAGCATAGGCTGCAGTGGGACATCTGCCTCAGATTGGATGCCAAGAAGCTCCAGGAGATGACACTTGGGCTGAGTGAGGAAGGACGTGAAACATTAATGGCTCACACTGACAGAGCAAAAACCGTGCGCCACGCCATGCTCCATGCTGACATCACTAACACGCGGTCCTCCCAGTGCCCCTACGAGGCAAGTCAGGGAGGGGAGTGGGTCCGATGCTCAAGCAGGAGAGCGGATTCCTGAGAAGAAGGACTAGCATGTACAAAAGCACCGAGAGAGGGTGCAGCAGAAGTAGCCCGAGCAGAGGCTGTGATCTGGGCAGGGAGGATGAGGTGACGAGATGGCAGGAAGTTTACAGTTTGATTCAGGCTGCTGATGCTTTGAGTGGCAGCACCCTGGGCTCTGGCGGGTCAGAGAAGTGTGTACGGGGAACGGTTAGCTTGAAACCTGCAGCCAGAGGGCCATGACCGCTGGTTAATTATACTCTTCATTAACTATTTAGCACCTCCCTTTGTAGCTGGGTCTGGAGCTGGGCTCCGGCTGCCGCATCAATATTTCAGATGTGTCTTCTTTTCAGCTAAAAATGAGCTTGTCATTTGCACAACTTTTGAGACACCTTGGTAAGCAAGACTGTCTTCTCCTAAGCCGGGGTGAGATTTTTACATTCGGAAGGTACCTCTCATGTAAAAGACACTTTTCAAACAACACAGGCTTAAAGGGGACAGATCAATTCTGCCCCCTTTCAGCTCTGACGCTCTCTGGCTTTCAAGTAGTGGCCTCGTAGGCCGAGCATCATAAAAAGCTCCAGGCACAACACTGCCCTCTCTGTAGGGAAAGTGGCTATGGGTGGATGTGACAGCAGGATGAGAAGGAGTGCGGTGGTTGGTTCAAGTGAGCGCNTGCTTATTGTGGCTTCCGCCTGTAGACTGTCAGCCTCACAAAGTGGGGAACGGGTTTAATTTTGCTCATTATTATATCCTAGTAGCATTGGGCACATAGTAGGTGCTCCTAAATATTTGTGGAAATGAATATAAATGAGAAATAATCTTCAGAGATAGATGATAAATGATTCCTCCCTCCCTCCCTTTCTTCCTTCCATCCTTCCTTTCTTCCTTTTTTCCTTCTTTCTGGAAACTTCTCCTGTGTAGGTGCCGGGGATACAAGATGAGTCAGGCGATTTGGCCTCAGCCCTGGCCATCAGATGGCTGGGCCTGCAGGAGGCCCCCACTGCCCGATGGCGAAAGCTTCCTGGGTTTATCGGCCCATATCTGAGGACGATGACCGGATCTCACCCTCAGCATGGACAAGGATGGTGGGCGACGATGCAGGGCCAGAAGGTAATTCAAAAGCCTGTTTTGGAGACACATTCTGGGGTTTCCCTGTAACCTTCTTGTACCTTCTTTTCTACCCTGTCCCTTTCAGACCCTGTAGGTGGGCTCCTGTGGGCTGTCAAGGGGAGGGTCCGATGCTGGGGATTTTGTGGGGGGAACTAGCCTTCAAACAGTTGGGGGAGAGAGAGAGAGAGAGAGAGAGAGAGAGAGAGAGACGATGCCTCTCAAACACAGGCGCCTCTCTCCCATAATGAGGGTACAGGGAAGGGATCTGGGGACCCAGGTCGTCAGAGATGGTCTCGAGGCAAGCCCCTGGGGGCAGGGACTGAACTCTCTTCTGGCAGAAGCATTTTCTCCCTAGAGCTCCAGGAGAATTTAGTGCTCGCGGCAAGCGCTGGGCCAGGCTCCCGGGAGACCTCCAGACTCCATTTAGGTCGGGAACAAGGAGGCAGATGACAGCACAGCCACCACCACCATTGGGGCTCTACCCGCCGCTTTGAGTGGGCACCTTCCTTCCTTGGAAGGAAGGAAGCCAGAGGCCGAAGGCAGGAGGCGGGGAGGGTGGAGTGCCAACTGTCCTCACATCTCCCAATAACTCTGGTCACAGCAACGGGCAGGGCCAGATCCGAGAGCAGGAGACGTGGTAACACCTCCCCGAGTCAGACCCCAACCACGGTGGTCCCAGGATGCTGCTTTCCGCCCCACCCCCAGCTAGGAAGTGACTTTAGAGATCATTTTCTCATTTTAAAAGAAATACCTCCTCATCGCATAAAAGTCAAACAAGTTGGGAAGTAAAAAGAAAAAAAAGTATAAATCACCTGTAAAATCCCATTACCCTTGCTAATACTTTTTTTGAGCTTTTTCCCCCCCTTCCTAGACAATCGTATAATGATAACATAGAATTTTCCAGAAATCAGATAGCATTACACAGGGTATCTTGAACAACAACAAAAAAAGAATTTAACGGTATTCCATAGGTGTTTTCCCATGAAAATACACAGAATTTTAAACTGGTGGTTTTAATCCAGCACAGGCATCAGAAGCACGAAGAAGCTTGATAAAATACAGATTTCTGCCTCCCATCTGGGGACCCATCTGTGGACCTGCCGTGGGGTCTGGAAGTCTATTATTGAAAAAACTCCCAAGAAGACCCTGATTCATAGAATCCTGACCTACAGGACATCTAAAACTAACAAACAAACAAAAACAAACAAACAAACAAACACAACAAAACCATCCCTGTATCCTTTAGAAGAGGGACAGAGGGAAAAGATTTCAATTTGATATCAGGAATTTTTAAAATTTCAGCTTTTATAAGTACTGAGGCTATAGATGCTTGGCTGCAACTTAATGTTTTCCTGGACGTCTTTGCAATTAACAAGGTCCAACTCTGGGCTCGTTGATGACGTGGGGTCGAGGTTATAACCACAGGGGTAATTCAGAGCAAAGGAGGGATGAGAGGGTGTTTTCCAGGGAATGGGTCATGTTTCTATTTACGTAGGGAGAAAAAGAAAAAAGAAAAAATATTCAGCTTTTAGGGGGTGTCCTGGGTTTGGCAAATTTAGTTCCTTTGTCCTATACTTTCCGTGGTGCAAATAAGATCCCAACAGTGGGGACTGTGGGACTTCAACGACATTTGCAAGAGCGACTTCTCCATCAGGAAAAGGGCTTCGCACATGACTGAACGATTTTTCCCTGGGGACGGTACAGAAAGGACTTTTTTGCTCAATCTGCCATTAACGAGAAACTTCAGTTGCCCAGATCAGCCTGTTTCCGGTACGGAGCATCCCCGCTGACCAAGCTTGGCTCACTTACCCGAGCCCCACGGCTGCCCAGCTGCAGAAGGCAAGGTGATTGTTTGGCAAGTTCTAAGAAGCCCCGTGGGGTTCTGACTCCAGGGTTTGGCTCTCACCTACCAGGAACCTTTCGCTGATGTTGGCACCCGTGATAGCCGGATAGTCAGCATTTTGTTATGTTAAGATAGAGATCAACAAACTTTATCTTATTTATTTTTTTTGGTCAAGAGCCAGATAGTAAATATTTGGGGCTTTGCAGGCCATTCAGTCTCTGTCCCAACCACTGAGCTCTGCGGGTCGGGTCGTACGGCGAAAGCAGCCTTAGACAATCGTACACGAATGGGGATGGCTATGTCCCAGTAGAACTTTATGTATGGACGCTGAAGTTTGAAGTTCACATAAATTTCACTTGTCATGAAATATTATTCTCCTTCTGATTTTTTCCAACCATTTAAAAATGTAAAAACCATTCTTTATTGGCGGAGGGCTAGATTTGGCCCACAGGCTGCAGTTTGCCAGCATCTGGCATTAGAGAAATCTGGACGTGATTTACGGGAGGCGGGTGGGGAGGGACAGGTAGGCTTTTCCAGAATCAGAGCTACCTCCTGTGGGGAAGTCTGTCCCAGATGACAGTGAGTGTCAGATCACCCTGGACAAGCACCAGGCCTGCAAGTTCTCAGTGGATTCCCCCTACAAAGTGGACCCTGAAACGAGGGTGTGGGTGCGAGGAGTTTATGTGGGATGTGGTCATGGGAAGCATGTGAGGGAGTCGGGAAGGGAGACGGGGAAGCTAGGCGAGTGAGTGGGTTAGCGCCGTAACAACTGGGGTCGATCCTCTGGGACCCTTTGAGAGACTGTGTAGGACACAACCAGAATTGTTTCTGCAAAAGGGCGAAGAAGCTGGAGTGTGTATTGTCCAATTCCTGGGCTCCATGGCCTGGGGCCATTCCTGAGGCAGTAATTCCCTGGCCCTTAAGGCCTGCTCCAGTGGCCACAGGATGTCCTCAGGCAGAGAGACACAGGAAGCCACCGGCATGAATGGGAACCGTCCACAGATGACCTCTGGGGAGGACCGTGGTGATACAGACAGGACAGGGACACCATTTGCTCTTTGGGGGGTGGCTCATTGAGAGATCTTGCATGATTCTATTGTCCTAGCAGATTGGTGATCCCACTGACTCCATCAGACAGACCCCAGCAATGCTTTTGTATGTTTCTGCCTCAGTCCTGACCTGGTTCCGGTAACCCAGTCCCCTTCAAGTTCCCCAGTCTGTCCCCTCCGCTTGCTTCGGACCCCGGGATTCATCTCACGCATCACACCTGGTCCCACTTCCTCACGGAGGAGGCACAACTTCTCTCCACCAAGAGCTGGAAACCCTCTGAGGCTACTCTGCAGTGTCTGTTCTGACCCCCAGGGCTCTGTGCCTCAAGGCAATACCTCTGTCACACTCACCCACGCCCAGGGGACAAACCCAACCCAGACTTTGCTCATTTAAGTCCTTGTGAAAAGCCATAGCCCTGGGGCCAATTCTTTATTCAACAATTAATCAATCATCACTTAATAATATAATATCTCCTGCCTTTTTTCAAGCACTGACTACATGTCTAGCCTTGCGTTAAATGTTCTCTACATGTCACCCATAATCCTTCCAGCCATCTTGGGAGGCAGCTTTTATCATTCCCTTTTAGCGGACAAGATTAGGCGGGGCCCAAGGTCATGAGGTTAAAAAATACTAGAGCTGGAATTTGAACACACGTCTCTTTCCAAAGCCCATGTTCTCTCTTTCAAAATGAATTCTTGTGCCCAGTTCGATAGATAGACTGTACGTAGGTGGTTGCCAGGAACTGGGAGAAAGGACACACGGGAAGCTAGTGTTTCTTGGGTGGGAAGTTTTCGTTTTACAAGATGAAAAGAGTTGTGGGGACGGATGATGGTGCATATGCTCTATACCGCTGCACTGTACGCTTAAAAGTGGTTAAGATGGTAAATTATCTGTTAGGTGAATTTTCTTTTACCACAATAAAAAATTGAAAAATACATGGAAGTTCCATGAAAGTTATGCATCATAATAACGAAATAAACGCCTGTCAGTCGACATCATCAGATGGTTACCTATTTGCCTCTCGTGCTAAACCCTTGCCTCTCCCATCAGAGGCTGCTGCTACTATTTGAGATTCTGAGGTGTATTCATTTCTTCTTTTTAAAATATCTCATTTAATCACTATGTATTCTTAGTATATTGTTTAGTTCCACTTTTTCGGAGCTTTTAAGACATGGTATTGTAATATCTGTATTCTTCTGTGACTTGCTTTTTTTTCACTCAACATTACATTTCTAAGATGCATCCGTATTGTGAGTGTAGCTATAGCGCATCCATTTCACTACTTTATACTATTCTATTAAGTAAATATGCCATAATTTGTAATTTTTTTTGTTTCTTTGTTTGTTTGCTTTTGTAATTCTAAACTCTAAGCCCCTCATGGTAGACTGTATTAATTTTCAGAAATATTCACTGCTTCTCTCTCAGGGAGGATAATACTTGTCCCCTAATGATGGCAGGTTTGGCTCAGTGACTTTCTCTGGTTGAAGAGAATTTGGTGTGTGTCGCCTCTAGGCAGAAGCTTTTAGAATTGGCACATGATTCTCCTTGTTTTCTTCCCTGCCAACGTCTTAGATGGAGGCTGATCCATCAGTCGGGGTCCTGGATTAGAGATGACACACAGCCGAGCCACTGTGAGCTGCCCTGGACATGTAGCATGAATGAGAAATAAACCCTTGGTGTTGAAGGCTATGGAGATTTTGGTGTTATTTGTTACTGCAGCATAATGGATCTGACCCTAACTGATACATCATGGTCTTTCCACCATAATGCAATGATTTCCAGTGTAGGGGGCAGAGGGAGTAACCATTTTCCTAGGAGGCTGAATTAATCAGCAATGCATAAAACTACAGGTTAAACAGAGTTAATATCATCGCCGTCCAGCGTGTGTATTGAGAGTGATTCATTCACTAGTAACTAGAAAGTTCTTTGAAGATAATTAGCATTTGGGAGACCGATTGGCACCTCCTACCTGACTTCTGGGGTCCCCCACTTCCTCTCTCCTTCCCACAGGCCTTGGAAGTCAACTCTGATGCACAGAGGGTGCAGGAGGGAGTGAGGGCCAGTCTGGAGACTCTCCGGCCTTTGGGTCTCAGTTCTGGAAATGCCAGCTGAGGACACTGGAAGAACAGGTGTCAGCGGGGGAGGGGAGAATGTGCTCAGGCCAGGAGACTCAACAGAGAGGGGAGAGGCAAGTCTGAGCAGAGGCCTTTGTGCCTGGAGCCTTACAAGGTGCTGCTCTGGCCAGGTGAGTTGACCGGGACCTCACAATGGTGCTCTCTGTGCTGGAAGATGACAGCAATGTCCCCAGGGATCAGTTAATGTCCCTTTCTCATTAAAGACAGATGCTGCTGTGTTGTGTGTCTTGTCCTCAATTAGCATCCAGAGAGGCTGTCAGGAAAGAGGCTCATTTGGCGCCATTTTCATTCCTTGTCACTTTTGTTCTTGTGTGTTTTTCTTGTCCCTTCGGTCCCAGTGCTATGGTGGTCTCCCTAACTATTCCCACCCAGGCAGCGAACGGACTCAGGCACACACATCCACGCACCACGATGAGACCATAATGAGAGAGCGAGAGAGCAGGCACAAGACACTAATCCATCCTAATGATAAAGATCATTATGCAGACAAAGAAGGAAGGGAAACAACACTTTTCATTCTAATTAGGCCCGAAAGCTCATTACTGGGAGCAGGCAAGGAAAGTGATCAAGTAGATGCACCCTGAAAAATGCCTCCTCCGGGTTCCCTCTGAGCACGACAGCATGAGAACCAACACCGGGGCCGATGGTTCCCAAACTGGGGTTCCTCACGGTACTCCTGGAGGAGGAGAACTTACAGGCGGGGCTGTGGGTTTGTTTCAAGAATTTAAAAAATGCTTAATGGAAATTATTATTTTACTCTTGATAACCCGGCACAGGCAGACAAACAAAGTGTCAAGTTTTTGTTTGTTTGTTTGTTTAGGGCTGGAATTTCCATCAACTCAGTGGTAACTAGCACCCTTATACCAATCAGAGGTCTCACCGTAAGAATTGCTGGGGTTGCAGGGGTGGCCCATGGTGCATCTGGGATCACGGTGTCCCTCCTGAAAGGCACCACAGATTCCTCACAGTGGGGAGGAGGGCCAGTGCTACTGTACAGCTGGCCATGTCTTTGCTTCACTGCACGAGGGGAAAGGAATAAATTATTATTTAATCAGTTTAGGAGAAAAACAAATCTTTTAAAACATAGGGTTCATGAGGAGTAAAATAATAAGTGTGATCTCTGGGCCTTAGGGGAAGCAGAGAGAAAGCGGGGGAAGAGAGGAGGAGAGGAGAACGGGGTCATTTATCGATCATTTCTTAATACCAAGCGCTATGCTAATCGCAGTACAATCTCACTTAATCCCCACGACCGTACCTGGGGAGTGGCGGTGGTGCGAGTTCACGTAGTCACTCACTTAGCAAG
This sequence comes from Pteropus medius, assembly GCF_902729225.1. Lineage (NCBI taxonomy): Eukaryota > Metazoa > Chordata > Mammalia > Chiroptera > Pteropodidae > Pteropus > Pteropus medius. Next base: position 2,906,481 of record NW_024350927.1, read on the forward strand.
TGTTTATGAGCGCCGGCGACGAACCAGGCAGTGCTCTAAGCGTTGGAAATAAAGCAGTGAACCAAACGAAGCCCCTGCCCTCACTGAGCTTTTAATAAACAAGTAAACACAGATACACATATGTTTAAAGTATACATACATTTAAGTATACATACATACACGTGTGCATTTAAACATATATGTGTATATATAGGGTGTGTGTGTGTGGGGGGGGTGGGGTGTACACATACGCAGTGGTTCTCAATCGAGCGTGATTTTTGCCCCTTAGAGGACACTTGGGAATGTGGAGACTATGGATTGTCATGGCTGGGAGGAGGTGTTGCTGGCATCTAGTGGGTAGAAGCCAGGGATGCTGCTAAACATCCTACAATGCACAGGACAGACAGCCCCCCCAGACGAAGAATTACCTGGCCCCAAATGTCATGTTTCTGAAGTTGAGAAACCGTACACATGCACGCACGCACGCACGCGTACATATATTTCAGAGAGTGAGGAGTGTTATGGAGAATGGCTGAGGGAGGGGAGGTTTCGAGAGAGGATCCTAGAGTATTTGCCACGGCAAAACGCTGAGTTCTGAGAATAGAGCAGTGAAGACAGAATATCTGCAGCATTTCGGCGCCGAAGACGGGCATTAAATGAATAATCATGTGCGTAAATATGCGGTTCCCTTCTGGATGAATGCTGTGAAAGGGGGACCTGACTGAGATTACAGGAATCGGAAAATACTTCTCTGGGGAAGTGGCGATATTTAAGGGGGACCCCGAATGATGGTAGGAGTCAACCAGATGGAGTGAGGGGGGAAGGGCATTCTCGGTGATGAGCTCAGCAGGTGTAGAGGTCGGGGCAGAAGGAGCTGGAACTTTGGAGATCCTGGAAGGAAGCCAGAGTGGCTGGGAGGAGTGGGCAATGGGCGGCTAGGAGAAGGCCCCCCTCCCCAGGCTGGACTCCTGGGTTAACACAAGCAAGAAAGTGGCAATTATCTCCTCATTTCGGGTTAATGAAGGAGAACTTGGAAGTAATGCTATTTTTGTTGATTCTTGATTTCTTGTTAAAATGTTTTCAGAGGAGACTGGATGCTAATAGATAATAGCTCCCTCCCGGGCATTTTCCCATGGATGGTCTTGCCCTCCTCTGCCTGGCTGACGCCCTCAGTGAGCACAGCTCTACGCTGCCTGTTAAATGGTGCTAGGTCTCAGCTGGTGGCGAGGGGCCACTCGGCCTTGCCCCATGGTCAGACTTCTTCCACCGCTGTCACTCTCCCTGAGAAACACATTCTCCTGCAGCTCAGAAAACAACACTTCCTGTTCACTTGTGAAAAACTGTTTAGGGAAAAGCAAGAGGGTGATCTAGCCTCTGGCTGAACACAGTATGGTCTCTCGACCAGCAGCACTGTCCTCACCTGGAACTTGCTAGAAAGTCAGAATCTCGGCCCCACTTCAGAGCTGGCAAATCAGATTTTGCATTTTAACAAGAGCCTCGCGTGATTGTAATGCACGTCAAGTTGAGAAGCATCCTCTAAATGACCTTCAAAACTGCACTCTGCTCTGGGCTTCTATGACTCTAGCGACAAACATCCCCAATTTGGAGAACTCGACAGTATATATATTCTAAGCAAAGCCATACAGCCCACACTTCTGTTACACACATAGTATTGAATGCTAATTTTATTCTTTAACTCAGTGGCACAGTAGAAAGACATATGTTGGTATTGGATGCGCCTTGGGTTTTGTTAGTTACAGGCTGTGAAACCCTGGGCAAGTCAAACCATCTTTTTCAGGCTCAGTGTCTTCATCTCTGAAATGAGGAAGAATCACATCTCCCTCCCAGGGTTTGTGTGGGCACGCAAGAAGAGATATTCAGGTGTAAAATGCCTGCTGACCTCTTCTGCAGAAAACAACAGATTGAGGCTGGGGGACCTAAGGGGTAAAAAAGGGCTTCGTTATTATGAACGGTAAGGACAGGGGATGTTTACTAATGACGTAAAGAAAGCGAGTAATTACCAAGTAGGCTGTATGTCAATAAGTGGTATGCTAATTTCAGAACTATAGTTCCTAGTTAAAGCAGGACCCCTAACTGTCTCTATTAGGAAATAGTTTTCTGATTCTTAACTGGAATGCTTGTCTGTGTGCATGTGAGGGGGTGAGCAAACTTGTGGGGTTGGGGGGGCGCTGAATCCCTTGAACTTGCATCCAGTCTCGTGTGCCTGTAGATTCTTAGTTATGCCAGAGTCTACCCTGGGAGTAAAAGATGGGAGGACAGGTGAAGGTGCCCACTCCTCCTCCCCTTTTTGCTCTGTCTCAAAGTCTCACCTTTGGAAAGGGCTCAGCTTTGGGGATGATGCTCCAAGCACAGCCATGTCCTGTGCTCATTTTCCAAGGGGAGGGGACATCACTTCTATCAGTCACGAGGAGACCTATGTCCCTTGACAGAACAGTTTACCGACCACTGCTGGAATTACCAACGATGGCGAGGGAGGAGCTTTGGAGCGAGATGTCTGGGTTTGAATTCCAGCTCCCCGCTTAGTCCCTGAATGACCTTTGACAAATCTCTTCACTGTCCGTGCCTCAGTTTCCTCATCTGTAGAAGGGCGATAGCAATACCTAGCTCACAGGGTTGCTCTGAGACGAATGAAATCATCCACCTAAACTTCTTACAGCAGCCTCTGGAAGTTGGTCGGTGCACGGTGAATGCCAACTAATTTTTTAAAATATTCTATAACTGCTTGTATTCTGGCGATCATTCTGACTTGCCCTCTCGGATGTAGGGAGATGAAGGCAGGTCTTTGGAAGAGCACGGTTTCGATGGATGGCGCTCCGAGGAGCTGAACTCTAACTGCTGCTTTATCAACCCCCTGACCCTTCAGAGTCGATGCTTCGCTTTGCGCCAACTCGTTTATTCCTGTATCTGCAGCTCTGGACTGGTGGAAGTATTAGGTCTATAATAAAAGCCCTAGTTTTCCAAAATTGTGTGTCCAACCTGGAGCAAGGCGCTTCCCGGGCACCACTTCACATCCTGACAGTCCCCAAACAGGCCAGTCCTCTTATCACAGACGAGAAAACCAAGGCTTCAAGAGATTAAACAACTTGGCGCAGATGAGAAGCGAAAACATGGAAGAGGTGTTTTAATTCAAATTCAGAACTGTCTCAACAAGCCACCCTTCGGAGATTTCAAATGAGCTTTTTTTTTTTTGCCTCCCTAGAAGAATTTGACGTTTTGCTAAATATGCTCTATACTGTTCAAAATGGCCTTCGGAGTCACAGTAAAATTTGAGGTTCAGCCCTAATGACTCGACAGGTATTTATAAAGCACCCGCACCAAGAACAGCTCAAAGCAGATCCCGAGAGACATGCAGGAGGAGCAGATAAGAGCCCTTGTCATGGAGGAGCTTATAATAAGTCTAGGGGAGGGGAGGAAGCTGACACCACCACCACCAGAAGCAGTTACACTTGCAAAACCAAAGCTCATTTAAACAACGATACAGGGAAGATGCCATTATTATCTCCAGTATAATGTTGAAGAAACAAGTTCGGAGGGAACAAGAAAGAGGTTAAATGACTTCTGTGAGGTCTTCTGGCTCACACGTAGTTGGGCAGGAACTCAAACCCAGGAGATCTGACTCCAGAGCCTGAACCTGAACCCACCATGCAGTGCCCTGAAATCATTACGGACTACGAGGTTGTTAGCTCCTAAGGGCAGGGACTGCTCTGCTTTGCTCAATGCTGTATGCCCAGAGGCTTAGGACAATGCCTAGCATGTAATCAGCACTCAATAAACACTGTGGGATGAAGGATTAAGTGAACAATGGAAACCAAGGAGAAGTGGCAAACAGTGCCATAGCATTGGCGGCACAAAGCTGGTTTCTTGCCCTCTAGTCTTTGTATCTCGAGGACCTGAAATGATTTCCTCAAGAAGAGGCTCTGTCTCCCTGGGCCAGTGTTTCACATGCCAAAAGTATTTGCTGCCGCCTGTTTCTGCACCTATCAGTTGTGGCAAAGTCGGGAAGGTTTGCTGAGAAGCTATCTGACCAGTCACTCTGCTGGCTTTTCTGGTACAACCGGAAACACCCTGCTTATCACAGGGGAATTTACTCTTGGGAACGTTCAATTTAACCTGGCCATGAGTAACTCCAAAAATATAGCACTGCTGGCAGTCGGCCTGTGAGTGCTGCTTCTGCACAAGCCTAGAATGAGCTCCCTGCCCACAGCGCCTCACAGAGGCCGGGAGCGCACAGGCATGCTGTACTGTAATTTTGTTTTCCCCACTTTTGACTGGGAGTTACTTGAGAGCAGGGTTTTGTCTTACTGTTTTGTCAATCCCCAGCATTAGCCTAGAGCCCAGTATGTCCCATCTCCCTGAGTCTGGACTGGCTTGTGACTGCTCTGATGGGTAAAGTATAGAAGTGATGCCATGTGACTTCTAAGGTTAGGTTGTAAAAGGTCTGCAGCTTCCAGTTGGTTCTCTTGGAAAGCTCTTTCTTGGAATCCGGCTGCCATAGTCTAAGATGCCCAGGTGACATGGGGAGACCTCATGCAGGTGCTCTGATCAGCAGTCCTGGCTGAGCCCAGCCCTTGAGTCAAACCAGCCCATTTCTTTAGATGTGTGAAGATGCAATCTCAGAAGTGGGCTCTTGGGCCTACCAGGCCCAATTCACAGCGATCTCAGCCACCCCCAGTTGAGGCCCAGACATCATAGGGCAGAAACAACATACCCCAACCCTGTTCAATTTCCTGACCCACAAAACTTCTGAGCACAATAAAATTATTAGTGTTTTACATCACTAATTTGGGACGGTTTGTCATGTAGCCATGGGAACCAGAACAGCTCCAGATTGCCTGGGTTCAAATCCCAGCGCCACAACTATTACAAACATTTCCTAGAGCAAGTCACCGAGCCCCTGGAGACCTCGGCTTTCTCATCTACAGAATGTGCATCTACGGCGACTCTGTCTTGGAGGATTGTTGCAAGCACTGGGTGGGAAAACGTACCTGAAGCATTTAGCACGTGTCTGGTATAGCTGCCATTGTGGTATCATTATCATCAGTTCGGAATTTGGGCTCATGACAAGTCTGTCATGTACTCTGTCCTTTAGGCATCTCACTCTTGTCGTATCACTCCCCACTTTCCTCACGCCTGGAATCCCCAGGCGCATAGGACAGACCCTCACTTTAAAGCCGGTTCAGACGCATCTGCTGCGTGGGTGCCTGCAGTGATTAGGTATCTGAGAAGCCTGGGCAGTAGAAGCCCAGCTCTACTGCTGCTTGCCTTGAGATTCCTGGCCATGTGATCTAATCTTCTGAGCCTTTTCCTCATTCATGACAAGAGGTTAGTACGGTGTTGTAAAGATTCACGAGATAAAGCACGCAGAGGACTTAACGTGGTGGCTTGCACTTGGGACCCATTCCATGTGGTCACGATCTCTGTGATGAGCCTGATTGTGTCCCAGACACGTCCACTCCGTGGGGGAGAGTCTACATCTGTGTATATAGCCACATGCATCAAATTGTATTCTAATCATCCATTCTGGAGCCCACCTGGTCTTCACGGGGGTGGTCCTTGAGCCAGTTCTGTGGTGTGGATTTTTCAGAGTGAAGCTTTGAGTCAATGTGAACCAACGAGTCCACTTCCTGAATGATCGTTCCAGTTAGACATCCAGGCTGTTTCTGACCCTGAAGCAGAGTAGGCGTTGTCTGATGCGGATGGACTGTGATTCCGACAGATCACACCTGGCAGTCTTCCTCTGGAAAGCTCGCAAAGTGACGTTTATAATGTTGATAACATCCTAGGATTCTTTACTCTTGTATGTAGGGCTTAACAGTTTAAAAAGCAATGGATATGAATAATCCCATTTGACTTCTCAATCATAATATAAACAGTTGTTGAGTATTTTCTATGTGTTAGGAACTATGCTAAGTGCTTTACATATATTAATTCACTTAATTCCAACAACGACCCCACAGGAATGGGGTATTTATTAGTTGTTACACAGATGAGAAAATTGAGGCTCTAAGAACCAATGACCTGCTTGGGGTCACCAGCCAGGTATTAACCCAGTTGGGATTTGAACTGAGACCGGACTCCACAGCTCAGGTGCAAATGCAAATATCAACGGCTCTACAGGGGTCCTTCCTACTCTTGGGAAGTACACGTGGGGATTGAAAGGGAGGAGACAAAGCTTTTCATTTTCTTAGCAAAGTTGAATCGCAAGATTACCTTTTGAGAAAACAGGACAAGGTCCCTCAGAAACATGGAGCCAGGGCTAAGAGACCAGTCAGGGGAGACGAGGTCATTTCAGGTGCCAGGAACTGGATCAGTATCAACCATGAATTCATCCCCAAGTTCATTAACATTCAGCTGATGCTCTTATCCTCAGTGGGAGGTGAGAGGGAAAGGTGTCCCCCAGCACCTGGGCAACCATGGCGGCCAAAAGGAAACTCGGCCGGGAAGAAGGCTCAGAGCATCTTGTCTGGAAGACTCTGCCTCGGTACAGCCAAGGTACGAATAGCCTTTCTCCTCTTTGTCCAAGCCTGCTGGTGGAACGTGGCTGGATTTCACCGTGAAATCTGGATTTGGGGAAAACTCTGCTCTGGGGAAGCCTATGGCTACCCATCTTCTGGGCCGAGCCATTTGTTTGACAGAGGGGGAAACTGAGGCCCTGGGAGGAGAGTCCCAGGTTAAACAGTTCATCAGAGAAATTCTTCTAGAGCTGTGGTTCCCAAGTCGGGGGTGCGTTTTGCCCCCAGGGGACATTCGGCAATGTCTGGAGACATTTGGCAATGTCTGGAGACATTTTTATTTGTCACAACTGGGGACAATCTCTAGTGGGTAGAGGCTGGGGATGTTGCTGAACATACTACAGTGCACAGGACGGCCCCCAGGACAGACGACTATCCAGCCCCTAAATGTCAACAGTGCCGAGGGTGAGGAACCCTGCTCTGGGTCCTGTGAGTCCAGACCTGTGGGGTGATCAAGGCCTTGAGGTGAAGGGCAGCTGGGGTCAGAATCCACCAGAAATTGTCTTTCCATTTTAGAGAGAAGAAAGGTGGTACTGAGAGTTAATGATTTGTCCTCAGTCACACAGGGCCTGGCATATAGCAGATACTAAAATACTTGTTGAATTAGTTAAAAGTATTTGTAGGATATTCATGATAACTGTGAACATCAGATCATTTGTTTCTCAAGTGCCAAGTACTGTTCTAGCAGATTAAGTCTGTTAGCTCATTTTGCCCCCAACAGCCTCATGAAGTAGGTGGTATTATTATCCCCATGTTGCAGATGAGGAATCCAAAATACGGAGAGGAGAAATAACCTTGTCCTAGAAATAACTTTGACCTGGCTAGTAAGCGGAGGAGCCGGGATTTGAACCCACACTGTAGAGGCCTTCAGAGCCTTTCCTCATGGACCTGTGGTAAACCTGCGTTGTGTGTCTCTCCCATGCTCTGCCTTTTGGAGAACCACCCTTTCCTCATCTCATGGGCTAGGCTAGGCGGAGCTGACTCATCTGCTTACCTTTCAGTCCAGAGATTGGCCCATGACAAGCCTATCATGTACTCTAACCTTTAGGCCATTGTGATTGGGTCACGGATGGGCATGTGACTAAAAGTGGGCCAATCAGAGTTCTCTCTGCGACTTCTTCTGGAGCTCCTAGAAAATATGCTTCCTGTTCCCTGGAGAGCCCTAGATATATGGACGATGTGTGAGGCCATCTTCACAGCACATGGAGGAAGGCTTCCTAGGTAGGAGAGAATGGGGCCAATATACAAAGGGCAGCAGAGCCACAAGATTGGTGGTGAGAAGAGAGTATCAGAGAATTTAGGTGGCACTGCTTAAGCTCCTGGATCCAGCCATGCCTGAAGGATCTATCCTGGTATTTTAAATTACCTGAGCCATAGCTATTGGACATTTTTGTTTTGGCTTAAGACAGTTTGGGTTAAGCTTCTCTCGCCTGAAAAATGTCTGACTACTGCGAGTTGGTTTCAACTTGCCCCCAAACCTATTTGTTTTTTTTAGTTCTCATTTCAGTGTGAATGGCTTTGTAGTATCCTAAGTGGTAGACAGCGCTTTCACAAATCTAGACGTGGGTATCAGGAAAAAAGTCTGGAAGAAAATGATAATGGCTAACATTTATTAAACTCTATGTACCAAGCATTCTGGTAAGTGTTTTACACAGATTACTCACTAATCCTCTCAAGCACATTATTTTTTGTACTATCATTATCATCATTTCATTGTATGGATGGGTAGACTAAGGCATACAGAGAGGATAGGAAATGTGCTCAAGGTCACAGAGCTAGTAGTGGCAGAACAAGACTTGAACCCGGGCAGTCTAGCTCCACATCCCCCAATATTGAATTAATACACAATACCATGTCTGCTTCCCCTGCAAAGACCTGCAGAGAAGAGATGCTCATAAGCCCTGGCTCCTACCTGCACACCCAAGGTGTGTCCTCCCAGCTCTCTGTTCTTTGCTTTGCTGCCAAGAACACGTTTCATCACCTGCCTAGAGCTCCCTCCCCAGCTTGCATTATAATGAGCCCACAGCAGCCACTATCACTGATGCCATCCTGGTTGCTGGCTGCATTTGTGCATGTAATAAACACAGCTACCACGAGATTGAAAATTGGACAGGTGACAACAGAGGCCGTGATTGTGCAGATCAGATCGGGGACAGGGAACAGATAACACTGACAACTCCATAAAGCCATCTCCTCATCTGCTGTTTCTGCCTTTGCAGCTAGCCTCTGAGACGCCCTAATGAGGCGAGATCCTGCCATGGGACGATTATAGTCCCACTCAGCTTGTCTTAGTTTTCTTCTTCTTCTTCTCCTCCGCTGAACCACTGCTTTTAATCTTCCCATTCACAGTGGAGTGGCTCTCTCACATTACATGTCACCTTGCAGGGCTGGAAGCAGGGGCTGTCACCTCACGGAGCTTGAAGCAGGGGATTTGTCAACGCTGAATGTTTGTGGGCAACGACACACCTTCTTCACGTGGCAGTCACCTGGGCTGAAATCTCTCCCCTTCCAGGAAGGCAGGAAATTCCTGAGGCTGCACTTCAGATAGAACCAGAGGGTCTCCCTCCTTGTGTTGAAGGCAGGGGCAGGGGCGAGCTGGTAAGTGATCTGCTCTGGAGGTGGGAGGAGCCCCGATGTGTAGTGTGACTGCCAATCGCCTTGGTGTAACTACTCTCATTGGCGTTAATTGTCAATTTTAAGCTACCAACATGAGGCTCACAACATTCCTGAAAAGTTAACCCTTGCGTCTCATGAGCCTGGATCAGCTGACTCTAGCACACCCTGGGTAGACAGCCTGGGATCCGTGCCTCATACCTCCCAAGTTACCTGATTTTCATTATTAGGAGAAGGCAGAGACTGCTTCATGGAAAATGGTCCTTTGAAAAAAGCCTAAGGGTAATGCCAGAGGATCCATCCTCCATCCTTGACCAATGGATGGTTAATAGCCAAATAAGCCCATGAAAAGATAAATAACTCTTTACATAGAATCTCTAACTCCCCAACTGCAGCTCAGAAGCCTATCTTAAACCTTTTCTCGCTTGGCTTTAAAGTGGAGAAGAATCACCAGGGACGCCTGCTTGCACAGGTAGTTGGCTCTGCAAATCTGCTCTCCCCAAAAGGCAGTGGTATTTGGCAAAGCAAAAACAGTTTAGCAAATGCAAGTACAAAACCAAGTAAATGCAAAATCCCAGAGCTGGTTTTTTTTCTCTCTCATTTTCTTCCCTTTCTTTCTCTTCTCAAGTCTCAAAAAGAGGAAACATTCAACTGATAGCATTATGGGCGATCAAAAGAATAATCAAACCAGACGATGCCAAGATTCTAATCTTACAGCGAGCAGGGGTCACACTATTTCTGTCCTGGATCCATAAAGCTGGGAGAATGTTGAAGGGGACTGCTCTTGATAGGTTTGGTTCTGGCATCCACGGTGTCCGGCAACATTTGCTTAGGTGCTGTTACAGGTGAAGGATGCTACAGTCAGCTGCATTAGTGAAGTTAACCTTCCATCCATCCAACCATCCATCCATCCATCATCCGTATCATCCATCCATCCATCCATCTGGCAATACCAGCATTCCTCTGAACAATCCAAGGTCACAATGACTTTCATGCTGTTAAACCCAATGACCGGTTTCCAGCCCTATCGTACTTAACCTCTCAGCTGCAACTAACGGTTCATCACTCTTTCTTCCTTGACACGACTTAGTTCTAGGACTTTACTGCTTTTCTTCCTACCTCACTCCTCTTTCCCTTACTCTCAGTCCCATAAGTCTCTTGACTTAACCCCATTCTGACTCCCAGAGTGAGCACGAGTCTCAGCACTGAGTCTTCTGCAGTTGGTAGACGAATGAAATCATAGAAGTAATAATGCTACATGGCACCAGGACACACACACACACACACACACACACACACACACACACACACACGTGCATCATGCTGTTCATGGAATGGCTCACATTCCTGCAGGGATATCTCAAAGCTCCAAACTAGGGGGAGTAAAAGGAAGATGCCCAGAAATCTTCTCCCTTACTCCCCTGTCACAGACCCACTAATAATTATGGTGTGGCATGCTCTGTTGAAATGATCATTTGTGACTGATTTCACTGCTGTAAAATATCAGACCAGAGCGATGTGTACAGTCTCCCCCATTGGCCTTCCTACTCCAGGAGAGAGCGGGTCCATCGGCCTCCCCGCCTCAGGGGCTTTGTGTGTCAAAGGAAAGCAGAGCTTACCTGAAGGCACACCTCCCTGCTGACCTCGGTTTTGCAGACAGGAAGCTCATGGAGGGAATTAGGCCAGGGGAGAAGAAGAGGCGATACTTCCGGAGGTGGTGATGTGGACCATTCTAGAAGGGAGGAGAATGGATGATTCCCCAAACCTTGGAAGGAGACGTCTACGGGACTGCCTGTGTCAGGTCTCTGCCAGCACAGTGAGGAGGTAGCGGGACTGAAGAAGGGAATGGCCACATGTAGCCACCACAAGGGGGAGTGGCTCTGGACCCTGGACACGCCCAGGCTCAGGAGACAGTGCTGTCTGCTCCTAGGGGATCAGGTGAGCTGGGACCAAAAGCAAGTCAACAGAGACCACAGTGGATGGAAGACTGCAGACCCCCCCTTCCTCATTCTCCAGACATCAGATAAACTTCCTGGATTGCCACGTGACCCCAGGCAGGAGGGACCCAGCCATATGATGAGTCTTAATTTCTGACCACTCTGGGGGTGTTGGGCCTGGTCGGATTTCTTACACACTCGGTTGTGGAGTAAGGTTTGCACGGGTGACGATGAAAACAATGTGACCTCAAGGACACCCTCGTAGCAACTCCCCTGGGTTGAGAGTGGCCACATGACAATCATTGTGCCAAACTCGAACCACCCTTTACTTTATCTCATTAGACATCATAGTAACTCATGAGGGAGTCACCATAATTAGCCTCACTTAATGGATGAGGACATTGAGGACCAGGGAAGTTAAGCCATTTGAACAAAGTCACACGGCAAGTAAGGAGCAGAGCTAGGGCTTGACCCTCAGTCTCTCTTAACTGCAAAACCTGTGGTCTTTTGTATTTCAGTAGAAAAACCTGCATTTTCCCAGAGCTCAGCCCATGGACCCCACGCTCAATGACTCTGCCCAGTGGGTCCCTGAGGGTCAAAGCCAAGGGGTCCAAGGCCAAGCCCAACCCTGGGTAAATTCTGGGATTTTCCACAGAGATGAGATCCTGAGCCCTCATCTCAGTGGGGGAAAAGAAATCTGAACTTGTGATTTTTGTCACCCCTCCCTCTCTCTTCCCTGCATACCTTGGGACTCATGGCAAAGTGATGGGGAAGGGTGTTGGGGGGCTGCAGGCAGGAAATGGCCGAGGGCGGGGGACTGGCACAGCCCGGTAGCCAACACATGGAGTGAAGCACTTAATGCTGGATTTTTCCGGCAGGTCTGCTCACTAATTAAACCCGCTCCTCACAGGCTCTGCAGAATAGGGGCGCCTCCCCTGGAAGCCCGTGATTTGCCAACACGGTGGAGAACAGACGTGAGCATTCAAACATCACCCCTGAACCCCTGACCATGGCTTTCGGATATCGATTAGTAAGAGGCGGAGACACAGGCCCGCTTTCAATCCCTCGCATCTACTCAAAATCAATATTTCTCTCCTTAGAATGGGGGGTGGGGGGCGAGAAGACCCTTCCAACACGGAGCCGGCAACCATCTGGGGGCTGTGATACTCACCAAGGCCCTGCCCCCACCGCGTGTTCTGTTTCCCCGAAAATGCCATCATAGGTGAAGACATAAAAACTACAGAACTCGTCAAAAGATGTTATAAAGCTCCAGCCACACGTCCTAATGACTCACAAAATGACCAGTCTCCAGCAGCAGCCTGCAATTAGAGCCGCTCTGTGCAGAATATGTTCATGCAGCCTGGGAGCTGGGGTTCCAGGGCTGGTCCAGACCCGGCCCCCCTGAATCGTGCTCGCACGGGGAAGGCCATGAAAGGTCGCAAGCTCACTCTGAGAGGTGGGCAAAGAACATCGGAGGCTGGAAAAACTTCAGACTGTCCAAAATGCAAATGGAGGTTTAACGAAAGGAGGTCAGGAGGACGGGGGGTGGGGGGGTGGGGGGTGGGGGAGCTGGGTGAGGGTGGGAGGGGACGGTGGGCGCTGCTGGAATACTTTGATCACGAGCTGCGCCTGGAACAGGAACCAGCTGCCACGTTTTGTCAGGATCGCCGTTCCCACTTAGGAGAACATTCTGAGAGGCTAGCAGGGACCGGCGACGGGGAGCCTGGCTTCCCGTTCAGCATTTCGTCGATGCCAACAAGATCATGGGGTCCTCGAGAGGGAGTGGGGGACATGGGAGAACAAGAAAGAAAAAAGGAAGCGGACCAGATGCCCCCACATTCAATGTTCACTTCTTGGCTCCATTTCCGGAAGGGCGAGACCAGCAGCAGAGGAGCCCGCTGGACCCCCCAAACTCAAGTCCTGCCCAGATGTTCTGAGTCTGCATTGCTCCAGGCCGCAGTGGTTAGGCATCCACGCCGAGCAGGGCCCAGCAGCACGTGGGTAAGATTTTAGCCTCTGGGGTCAGTCCTGGGTTCAGACCTGGGTTCGAATCCCAGGTTTCTCCTGGGCGACCTTGGGTGAGTTTCTTCAATTCTCTGAGCCTCGGTTTCCTTCTCTATAAAATGGCTCCACCACAGGGAAAATGTTAGAATAGCTCTGGCACTCTGTAAGTGCCCAACGGGTGCAGCGGCAGTTAGTAATGGCAGTGAAGCCGACCGCTTCTAGGTGTCAGAATAGTTCCCCTCTGGCGGCCTTGGAGCCAGCGCTGGCTGAGTTCACGCAAAGTTGCCCTTGTTTGCTCCTGTCCTTCCTGCGGGGAGATTGTGTCTCCATCTCCCCTCTGCCTGTCTGACCACAGTCCAGGGCCTTCTACACGTAGCCTGCTCAGCAAAGGACAGGTGAGGGCACAGAGCCAGGCACAAGGCTCCTGCACCAGGGCCACGCGGGCTGGTCGGCCTGCTGCCCGCCCCATGCCTCCACGCTCTGGGGGTCTCCAAAGACCCGGAGTGAAGCGGACACAGAAAGCAAGAGTCTCAGTGGAGGCACTGCTGTTGTCACTAACAACACAAACAACAGCACCTAACATCCCTTTGAGGGACAACTATGTGAGATGTCATTTCATCCCCTCAATGTCTCTGTGACATGGATGCTTCACAGAGCAGGCAACAGCCACAGCAAGGCAAAGAAGGTGGATGGACGCTCCCTGATCCAGCAGTCACTCTGCCATCGGCACGGAGGCTGGAGTCGGTCCTAGGGGAGTCGAACGCTCCGGGCTTTCTATTTCGGTCTCCTGGTCTAAGTCAAGTGCAGCTTGGTTTTCTGTTTCCCTCTCAGCCCACTCGCAGCCTGGGTGCAGAACAAAGCACACTCTTGCTGATCTCACAAAATAACACGTTTTCAAGGGAAAAGAGGAGGGGAGGGAAGCAAATGGTTGGTTCAAGGCAGATTTCCACCCTCCATTGATCGGGGCCCCAGACCTGGCTGGCTCTCCTGCCCACAGGGGCCCCAGCTGGGCCACGGCCAAGCGCTGTAGCAGCGGAGACCTGGGAAAATCGAGCCTGAACTGGATGGAACTTGAGATTCAGGAGCAGGGCAAGGAAAAGTCCACCACCACGGGGGCGAGGGTTAGTGGCCATCCTCACTCAGCTTCCGGCTTCCATTCTGTCTTTTCAAGTCCAAGTTTATTTCGTCGCAATAACGAAATTCTCTGGTGCACCAGTCCCAAGAGTTTTCCATAGACTAGCATCTCTGTGCCAGCTCAGAGCCTCTGGGTAGGTCTCCAGAGGCTCAAAGACCCAGGCCTAAGGTCTTAGAAGGGCTAAAAGGACCTTCTAACTTCTTTGAGTTTAACGATTTTAGGATTAAGCATTTTTTCCTATTTGTCAATTCAGTGCCAGGCTCCAGGGACAAGGAGATGATGGAATGAGCATAGATCCCCCAAGGGGCTTGTAGGACCGAGGCAGGGGCTCTAGCCAAATCCCATGGGGCTCTAACCCAATCCCACGGAGCTCAGAACACTTGTTTTCTATTTAAATAAGGTAATTCATTAAATAATCATTGATGAGCAAAGAGCTTGCAAAAGAGAAGTACGGGGGGCCCAGAGCATTTATTACAGGGACCTCACCCCATAGAGAGGACACGTGTCATCCACAGGGATTTTCAACTGACCAGTGAGCTGGGCCCCAGAGCCTTTGGTTGAATGGGACTGCACAGTACCTCAGGTGGCAGAATTGATGGCTGCTGTCTTGTCTCCCATGGTAGAGTTGGTGGCAGAGGTCAAGAGGAGCTCACAGCACAGCTGGCAGTGGCCCAGAATATCGCTTAATTCAACTACTATTACCCACAATCCCCCCGAGCTCCTACTGAATGCCACAGACAACGCCAGGTGCCGGGGACAAGCCAGCAGGCAAGACTCACAATAAGGCGCCTTCACCAAGTCAAAAGTCCAGTGGTGAAGACAGACACAGACACATGATTCTATTTCAGAGTGGTGAGTGTCAGGAAGGGGTCCGAAGGTGTCTAACAGAGGCAGCCCCCTAGTCTGGAGAATCCAAGAAAGCATCTCTTCTAACCTGAGATCTTAAGCAGGGGCTGGATGGGTGACGTGGGGATGGGATAGGAAGAAACCTGGGGGAATGAGATGCTGAGAGAGAGTCCCAGGCAGAAGGAACAGCCCATGCAGGGCTTGGAGTTGGGAGAGCTGGGCGAGCTCGAGAGACCGAGAGAAGGGTGCTGTATAGGTCTCCTGGGGCTGCCCTAACGAAGTGCCACACACTGGGTGGCTTCGAGCACAGATGCTTATTCTCTCCCAGGTCAAGGTGTCGGCAGGGCCCCCCATCTCCAGGGACTCTAGGAGATGACCCTTCCTTGCCTCTTCCGGCTTTCGGTAGTCACTGGCGATCCTCGGCGTTCCTGGGTTTAGAGACACACCACTCCAATCGCTGCCTCTGTGGTCACATGGCCTTCTTTCCTGTGTGTCCTCACATGCTCTTCTTATGAGGACACCAGATTCTGGATCAGGGCCCATCCGAATCCAGCATGACCTCACTTTAAGTTGACTAGCTACATCCATACAAGTTTTCTTTCCAAATAAAGTCACGTTCTGAGGTTCCAGGTAGACATGAATTTCTAGGGGATACTAGCCAATCTAACCATCTAGGGTACAAGGAAGAGGGTGGCCTGCATGGGACTGTGCATTCAGAAGGAGGAGACCCGCTGTGTCTCTGGCCTGGGGTTCCCTGGCAATAAGAACAGTGTTTGCTGGTTGCAACTTCAAGGCTTCTCCAGTGGGGAAAGGCCACCTCGGCAGCAGATGGCAGAGGTGGGGGAGGGGGAGGCCAGCAGAAGCCAGGGTGCAAAGATCTTGTTTTAAAATACACCAAATCAGGAATATCTGTCATCTTCACTAAGCAGATGCACTGTAGATTCTATTAAAAGCACAAACGAACTTCAGAAGACAGGTCCTAATAAGCAATTCTAATTATCATCTTCATTAGCTACTCCAGTCCCAGGGCGATCTATTTCCATACTGGGAAGATACTACATCCACACTTCTCTGGAAAAGTCTGTTCTCTTGGCATCTCCAGATGTGGCATTTGGTGTGGGAAAAGGTATCCCGACCTCGGGGAGTGGGCAGAGGTAGAAGGTTCCCCTACCACCCAGAGTCTTTGCATTGGATGTTGACTAGTGTCCCATTGCCCACATCCCTCCATTTTGGAGAGGAAAAGGAAGAGATCCCATTGGAGAAATGGCCCCTGGGGTCCGCCATTTAATCTGACCAGCAGTATGTTTTCGTGAGCCACAGCACGGTCTAACACCGAGAGCAGTTTACACTGATTGTCCCCATGGCAGGGCCCTGGCGGGGAAGGGGGGCTTTTCCGCGCAGTAACTCACTTGCATCTCAGACATCGCTTTGCAGGTTGGGTGTTACATGATCTCATTTACGCACGGGAAGATGGAGGTCCAGAGAGGGGAAGGGACCATAAGGACGTGTGCATCCTCGGCAGTCTGAATTCAGAGCCCGTCCGCAAAATGCGGCATGTGCCAGGTGTTGTCAGGCGCTGCAGAAGCCCTGTTGCCTGGCTTCTGCCACCATTTCAACTTCAAAGTTGAGGGCTGTGCCCCGCCCCCCTTGGACTTGGCAAGTTCCATTTGGGAACCACGGTTGAAACGGTCTTTTGACACTGGACTTTCAGCTTCTCTCACTTCTCAGTAGGGGTCTGGTCCTAAGGGTTATGGGCTGCCTTGTAAAGTAGGACTTCCACTCACCTGGCACGTTCGTCATGCCTTGAGCATGGAGGTGGCATAGAATCTCCGTTCTGCCGAGCATCTGGTTTGGGCCTAGTCTGCCCTCACTGAGTCTAGCCGACTTTTCCTCTCCTAACCCATAACAGACACTCGATAATTGCCTTGTAGCCGGATGAAAGAAAAAAATCATGAGTGGAAGAATGAATGAACTGGGCTACCTTTCAGCTGCCACGGTCCAGCTCTGCAGGACTATTTACTGCCCCAAACACACCACCCACATTGAATCTCTGTGCCTTTGCCTGTGTGTTCCCATCTGCCCCAAATGCCTGTGCTTCTCCTTCTACTCATGAACTCCTATTCATACTTCAAGGACCAGTTCAAATCGACCCTTTGTTTTCCTTAAATTGCTCATGAAACTAACTCCTCAGCTGAGTGAATTATTCCTTCTCCTGGTGTAGAACTTGGATTGCATTATGGTTACCTACAAATCTGTCTCTCTGTTTGACAGGTGAGATCCCCAAGGTTAGGAACCGAATCCAATTCATCTCTGATCCCCAAACCTGGAGTTCAATAAAAGTCTTTGAAAATGAAATGGAAAATTTGAACTTCGTATCTCTGGCTGAGTGGAAAACAGGTAAAGGCCAAGTCTACTGGGCCCTGTTCTCCACTGCTGCTCAAAACTGTCTTTGAGACACAGAGCTACCTGTTTTCTGGAACTTTCCAGGTGAGGACAGAGGTTTCATCAACCACATCTCGCCCCCTAACATAGCGGAGCCCCAGTGTCCTGCTGAGGGTGTCTGCTGCTGAGAGGGAGTCTGCTTGCCATACCGAGAGATAAATCTTGGCTGGTCACCGGTTCCTGCCCTGGATGACAAACATGTGGCAGCAACAGTGTACACAGCACTCCAAGTTCCAGGACAGGCCTAGTCCTCAGCACCTGACAGTTGCAAAACAAGGATTACAAAGACCCAGCTAACAGAAAATGTCTCTTCTGGGCATAAATGGAACCACAGGAGTGACGGGACCTCGTTAAGATCAAATCCCAGCTTTGGCCCTTCCTAGCTGGGCAGATAATTTAACCCATCCTCCCTCATCTGTAAAATGGGTATAACACGGTACTTGTCTCAGCATTGTCATGATGAGTAAGTGAGACACTGTATACAGGGCGATAATACAAACAATTAATAACCAATAAAGCCCATGCATTGTGCCGAAGCCCAGTGACTGGTGAAACTGGCCCCGTGTGCTGGTCCGCAAAGCTGAGTACATCCTGGAATATATATATGTAAAGGGCGCAGATGGTGTCGGCAGGCAAAAACGGCAGCTCCTATGATCAGCACTGTTGTGTTTTTCATTGACCCGAAGCGCCCAGTCACCCTTTGTCAAGAAGCCTGTTCAAGACGCTAGGTACACACGAGGATGCTGATTTAAAAATTTCGTTTACATGTCTTCACCCCCGGCTGATTTTCGCTGTTGTCGGTAGGGAGCTTCCCTGATGTGACTCATCTCTCTTTGTCCCCGGGATGGAGGTTTGGAAGGCACGGCTGGCAAAAATCAATCCAAAGCAATTAAACCCCTATAGGTCTGACTGGAACAGGAGCTGGATTGATTGGAAGTGCACTGGACTGGGAAGCCCTCGTGAGTCCTGGCCCCACGGCATCCCCAGAGAGCCAGATGCCTCCTCCCAGCATCAACATCCCAACACAGGTGCCCTGAAACTTCTCCTTGCAGAAGGCCTTCTGCAGACAGATAACCGAAAGGTTAGTTATTCACTTCCTCTTCTGGGTCCCCCGTCACTGGGTTCATACATTTATTACAGCAATTATTGAGCTGTATTTTTTTTCCCCCGAGTTCTATTTTAATTATAATTTCAGATCTGTGTTATTCTCACTCTATTATTAGACTCTCGAGAGGAGGGACCGTTTTCTTGTTCATATTTATGCCTTATTCCTTCAGGTGTCCAGCAAACTCTGTAGACACTGGTGGCAGTCAGGACTTTCAATTACAAATGACATAATCCAACCCAAACTAGTTTAAATAAGAGGAAAATTACTGGCTCACATAACTGGGAAGTCCAAGGATAGTTCTACATTAAGAGAGGAATTGGTCAAGGAGCTCAAATGATACCACCAGCCCTTGTTTCTCTCTGTCAGCATTTCTTGGCTCCTCTCCCTGTGTTGCTTTGGTTCCCTGCTCAGATAGGCTTTCTCCTCCTGGTGACGAGATGGCTGCCAGCAGCCCTAGCCTCATCTCTTCCCTCGTTCAAGGTCGTTGGGTAAGCATGTGTCTCTTATCCAAAGGTCTCAGTAAAAGCCTCATTGTTGTCTCTCCAGTTCTGATTGGGTCAAGTGCTTATCCTTGAACCAATCAGTGTGGCTTGGGGCTGTAATGCTTGGGGCTGGAGTGACCACCACCTGAACTAAATGGATTAACACACTGGGGAGGGGTGATTCCCAGAAGAAAATCAGAGGTGATAAGTGGACAGAACACAGCAAAGGTCTACTTTAGCACTCAAAGAAGTAACAAACATCAGGGAAGAATTCAGATCCTTTGTTAGAATTCCTTAAGGCTCAACGAAAATAATACTGTACTGTTACCCCTTTCCAGCTCCTTCTACTTCTCTGGGGCAGGAATTCTGTTTTCCATTTTTCCCTCTTTATTCCTTCTGACAGGAAGGGCTTTGCAAATCACATGCAGTAAGGACAAGAGGGCTGAGCCAAGGCAAAACAATCCTCTTGGCAACTTGAATCTGATAAGAAGTAATTGTTTTCGTGACCAACCCCAGCGCCAAAATGCAGACAGATGCTTCATTAACTAGATTCAGCTTCTTCCAATAATTTAATTTAGGTCTGTTGAGAAAAGACTTTATATTTTCAGTTGATAAACTTTGCTTCCCTTAGATGTGTTCTGAAGACACAATTAACAAACTCAATTTATTTAGCATATGCGTGTGTCGAGTACCAAGTATGTGTATGCTCACGTGTGTATGTATGTGGGTACCAAGCAGAAATGTCCACAGAATATTTACATACTCAACCACAAAGAAAATCTGATAAATCCTGGAAGAGAGTCTACAGGCCTCCCTCCCTGACCACACACAGTGCCAGAGAAAAGAGGAAGCATTAAGAAAGGCACATCTGGCGCCATTTGCATTGTACCTAGAGAAGAGATATAGGGCCTCCTGGCCCAGGGATCAGGGGTTCTGCTCTCATTGGAGATGGCTGCTGAGAATGCCGTGAGATTCTCCATAACCTGCCCTGGCTGTACAGGAGTCCTTGCCCAGGGAGTGATGACTGAGGTGGGGAACATTCAGGTGAGGCTGGCCCCATCGCCACATCCTAATTGCTTTCTCTTATTGCTATTTGACGGTCGATATAAGGGGTCTAAGGAGATGTAGTGGGAACAGAAGGAGAAACAGTAGGAATGCTTTAGATACCCACAAAAGCCTAGAAGGACAAAATGAACTCCCGCCCTCTTATATTAGCTGGAGCAACTGATGAAGGCTATGATAGAGAAAAGACAGCGACAGATAAGAGCTTTTGATATCAGGTTATCAGGAGGGCCTTAAAATCCAGGATATTCTAATTAGATTCAGAGTAGGTAAGTGATAATCAGATTTGGGATCAGATCAGGGTTAAATTAAGTAGTGAATGAAAGAAGTTCAAAATTAAGGAGATCTATACCTCTCCTCCACGTCTCAGAAAGGATTTGAGGTGGATTTTCAAAAATGCATATAGTCATGCAGATAGTGATTCTGAGCTTGGACTTTAGAATAAAAAAGAATTCAATTCAATTCCCGGCTCTGCTACTTCCGGTCGTGTGACCTTGGGCAAGTCATCTACCTCTGCTCTCTCATCTGTGAAACGGGAGTCCTAATAGTTCCTGCAACTTGCAGGCTTGTTGGAGGACAAAACGGGCCAATGCACGAAGAGTGTCGGGTAGGGAATCTGCATTGAGCTGGCCTGGCAATTTGCCTCTGGACGTCCCAGGGAGCACAGCAAAGAGGCGAGCATGAGCAGCTATAAGATTCAGCATCCACAAGCTAAAATTGCATCAATTACTTAGAATTACAATTCTTATTACATTGACCCGAGAAAGACTCGAGAAAATGTTATCTTCCAGAACTTCACAGGTTGCACGTGACGAGCAGGGGACAATGGCTGCAATGACATCTTTCCAGTGAATTTACTGGCGAGTTCCAGAGGCTAGTCTGTTAGGGCCTCTCAGTGCATGCCAATGGGATGAGAATGCAAATATAGCTATTTGGGTATCTTTGTCTAAATTTGTATCCTTTTGAAGTGTCTTCAATTCTAGTTAATATTGTAATACTTAGTTGTTTCCATGGAGATCTGTTTTTAAGGGAGAAGCAGAACTGAATTGCAAACTTGCCCATGAATGTTCACAGCATCTTCATTCACAATGGCCGAACGTGGAAACGACCCGTGTTTCCATCAACCCATGAATGGATGCACGAAGTGTGCTCCATCCTTAGAACGCAATATTATTCTGTCATAAAAAAGGAATGAGGTACTGACGCCTGCTATCCCATGGATAAACCTTGAAAACATTATGCTAAGTGAAAGGAGCCAGTCACAAAAGACCAGTACTCTATGATTCCGTTTATGTGAAATTTCCAGAATAGGCAAGTTTATACAGAAAATACAGTAGTGGTTGCCGAGGGCTGGACCCTTAACGTGTGGATTGTATGGTATGCAAATCGTGTCTCAACAAAACTGTGACTCGAGGAAAAACAAGTGGCCGCTTTTGCCATCAGCCACACTTAAGGGACTCTGAAGTGAGACAGCTGGGATGGTCTTTCTCAGATGAAGAGCAAAATAGCCTAAGGGGATGACAAGTGACAAAACATTTCAAAAGAGTTCATTGGGAGAAAGTCCCCAAATGCTAATGAATCTGTGGGCAACTTCAATACCGCAGAGTTGGGCCCCATACTACCAAAGGCCTCCCCCGTGCAAGTTCCCCTTGGCCCCAGTTTTGAGTCCTGCCATCCCAGAGTTGGGTGGCCGTAGCTCTGTCTGCAGGCTTGTGATCAGAACAGCTTCTCCGGGTCTATTTCATCATTTCTAAAGATGTCTCATGCATTCCCACAGTGCTCAGCCATTTGACATTCAACAATGGTGACATTAATAGTGAGCTATAGGCCAGATACCGCGCTAAGTGCTTGACGCATATTATTTCATTTTATCCTCCTAATAACCCTCTGAAGAGGGTACTGTCACCCCTAGTTTACAAAGGAGATGATGTCTCTCAGAGAAGCCATGTGACAAATGCTAGGTCTTGACCCCAGACCTACTGAACTCCAGAACCCGTGCTCTTTACCTTCGTCCATTCTTGGCTCCCTTCTCTCCCCTGACATCTAGCTCAAATCTCTCCTGGTGTATTTAATCTCCTTTTCCTCTGTTCTGAGTATAAATCGGTGTTCTCTGCAGAAAGCCCTGCATGTGGCTGAAGATAATTTCCAAAGTATCTCTTGGCTTTCTCTGCTTAATTAAGCAACTCAGATTCACCCACCTCCCAAAGAGAAGCATCGAGTGATGACGGAGAGGAGGAATCTGAGTTCCTATTGAATTGCAAAATCTCTGACTGTGCCCGCAAGAGCCTGACAACAAATATATGCTCATAGTTATCTTGGAAGAATGGGCACGATGGCTATTGTCGTTAGGAGAATCATCTCAGATTTAAGAAACATCTGAAAAGTGCAGCTTCGTCAGAGACCGGAATCTGTATCGGCGGGAAGTGTATATGCCCTTTGCATTTATGTAGAGCACGCATGTGCAGAGGGTGATTCACGCACACACGTTGCCCTGGGGGCATCCCCTCCCCCAACATCTAGGGCCATTATCTTCCAAGAGCCGAGGCGTTTATCCATCTCTGATTTTATAGCCAGGCCCTGGCAATAACTACTGCATAACTTAAACCCAAGCCCCCAAGGGTGTAAGTCATATTATTACCCGCCTGCCATCTCCCAGAGGCGCGTTCCAATTACTACCGTGCTCCTTTTAGTAACACAAGTAGTAAACGTGCCATCATTTTGGTGGCTTATTAAAAAATCAATCCCTCAACCGAACTGCTCCAACAGCAGTGGAAGGAGGCAGCAGCCTCTCCCTCCATTCACGGGAGAAACAGGCCTCCTCTTCTCTTTCCTGTGGAAGCTTCCGTTCGGGTTGCGAAGGTAAGCTGGCGGCTCAGTGCAGTGGCAAAGCCTCGGTGTGGTTTTGAATTTCAACCCGGCCATTCGCCAGCGCGCTCGGGCAAGTTCTGCCCAGGCTGCGTCATATTCCCATGTGTACGGCACCATCAGGCCTTTGCTAGGTGGCACGAAGTGCCCCCACACACAGGGGCTCCTTCAATGTGGGCTAGTTCCCTTCCCAGCTGCAGGACAGCCACCACTACTGCATTCCAGGCTGATGCCAAGGCCAGGGAAGACCCTGTGACGTTTCGCCTGTGCCACGGGCACTGGCCTGGCACGTGATCGTGCCAGGGATCCATCTCAGTGCAAGACTGCTCCTGGTTCACGTGTCAAACAGGAGATGAGAAGCCCTGGGTGCTGAGGGCGGAGTTGAGTGTGTGCTGGGGAGGTGTTGGGCAGAGCTGGGGCTGTTGACAAAAATCTAAAAAGGCAGCCATTTAGCCCCATAGCAAGGTATAATTTCATTTAGAAACTCTCCTTCCTTATCAGCAGGGCTGGGAG
Organism: Pteropus medius; assembly: GCF_902729225.1. Classification (NCBI taxonomy): domain Eukaryota; kingdom Metazoa; phylum Chordata; class Mammalia; order Chiroptera; family Pteropodidae; genus Pteropus; species Pteropus medius. The sequence continues at coordinate 2,930,000 of NW_024350927.1, forward strand.
AGAATTATATCACTCAGAACAACAGGCAACAGATAAAAATAACTGGGGTAGCAGAGAGAAGGATACTAAAGCAAGAGACTCCGAGGGGAAGCGTTCTATCCGCCAAGTCATCGTCGGTTTGGCGGGCTGGACACAGAATGGAACGGCCCTGGTATATTTCTCGAGTCACATTCCTTAGACCCCTGATCGCAGGGCTAAATTAAAAACGACAGTCACCTTCCTACCACCTACCTTCTCGGCACTTCGTGTCTGCTGGGCTCCCGGAATAATGGCATCTGCGTGTCTTTCCAAGCGGCCCCCGCGGCCAGGTGAGTGTCAGCCCACGACACCATCCAGGGTTACTATTTCTGAAAGTCCACTTCCTGAGAACGCTGGGGGCACCGCGACGAGCTCAGAGACGCCCGCGTGACTGGGGAATACGCCTCGCCCTCCCCGAGGTGGCCTCGCGGTTTGCGGGAGAGCTGCTCCCCTTTCGTTCGGGGTCCAGCAGAGGCGACTCGAACACTACAAGGGAGACCCCGACATACAGAGTCTCCCCCCAGACCGAGTCTGTTTTATGCACCATGGTGCCACGAAGGCCCAGTCAACACCCTCGCCCCCCAAATCGGGCTGTCTTCATTCTTCCTCTGATCTTTGCTCCTCGGCCAAAGGTGGCCCAGGGGCCACTGGTCCCCACCCGCTGTGGTGTCTCATTCCCAGTGGGAGGCTTTTGAAGCAGGTGGAGAACTTCTGCACTGGCACCAATATGGGCCCAGTGGCTCTAGGCCAGGCCCCCCAAGCTACCCTGAGTAGCCTGGTTCTGGGCCAGTGGCAGGATTGGATGGAGAGAGGCCAGGAGACATGGCTGAAGCCCAGGGCTGTCACCAAGTCGGAGTCAATTACTCACTAGGTGAAGATACGTCGCTTTGCTTATGCTGTTCCATCTGCCTGGAACACCCTTGCCCCGCCAAGAGGCAGGACTGTGTGCAGGTGAGCGCCGGCCTGCCTGGCTTCAAATCCCACCGCTACCACCTGCAGGTGAGCTGTGCTTCAGATGTCCCATCTGAGAAATGGGGCTGCAGGCATTTCTTCCCTTGCCTAGTGTGACAAGGATTCCGTGAGTCAGTGTGCACACGGTGTTTGGAACAACTCTTGGCACCTAGTAGGTGCCATCTGGCAGATTCATGTTTGTTCTTCAGGTCTCACCTGTCCCCTCCTGTGGGGCACCCTTCCTGGTCGCCTTGGTGGCCCTTGCCCTTCTCATCACAGTAACTGCAACATCATGTAGTGATCACTCTCCTGACAGCCCCCTGCTAAAATCCAGGTCCCCAGCGAAGAGACAAATTCTTGTTCGCCTTGGAATCTTCTGAACCCAAGCATGACGTATGGGTCCTTCAGAAGAGCTTGCTAAATGAATGAGAGATGTGCCTAGATTTTGGAGCAAGCCACGTGAATTCACATCTCAGCTCTGCTCATCCCCTAGCTCTGGGATTTTAGGCAATTCATTCTTCCTCGGTGACTCCCAGGCCCCTTACCTGGAAGACCAATGTAAAGTCGGGCTCGGTGTTTCTCAAACTTCAGTGAGCACAGGAATCCCGTGGGGATCCGGTTAAAATGCAGATTTGAGTTCAGCAGGTCTGGGAAGGGCCCGGATGCTGCATTTCTAACAAGCTCCTGGTGATGCCAACGCTGCTGAACCAGAAACCACACTCTGAGTACCAAGAGGCTAAGCTCGCCTGTGTAGAGATATCCGGAGTCTGGCACCAGGGACACTCGATAAAAGGTAACTCTTATAATCTTATTACAGGGGCAAGAAAAGTAACGTTTCTGATCACAAGCATTTCAGTCCATACCCCTGAGCCCCCGGGCCCCATTTCAAAGGCACTTTTCTGAGGCCCGCATTTGTCATCTCCTGCCAGTGGCATGAACTCTGGGCAAATGTACCCAACGAGACCATCTGGACCCTTGGAAATATGCCCGAAACCGCTGATTCTGGCATGGGCAGAGGCTGGAAACGCTGACCAAGCCTAGGCATGAGGGCACCTTGTGTGGGGCCAGGCGGGAGACGCTGGGGCTGGCAGGTGGGCAGGGAACTGGGACATTTTGATGGGGGAAAATCACAGAGCTGCTGTCCCCCGCCCACCAAGCAGGCCCTTGGCTCTCACTCCTGCCCCATTTGCGGGCCCTCTGGCAATGTCCGGTCACCACGTGGCTGCCTCAGGCAGCTGGACTCCCCATTCAAGAAAAGCTGGGCTGCAGCCTGGGAAGGTGCCGCGTCCACACCCACTGGCCTTTAGTCCAGCTCCCAGGGCTGTCTGGACACTCCTTCCTCCCCGAGGCCCCAGGAAAGCCAAACCCTCGAACATGGATGCCTGGAGCTCTCCAGATGTTGGCCCAGGTGGACTGACTCAAGGTAGAGGGAGATAGGAGGGAAGTGGAGACAGGGAGACCCCCAAGATACAGCCCCACTGGGAGGTACACCCCCAGGATGCAGTCTCATGGGAAGAGCTAACATTTCTTGAGCTTGTATATATGTCAGGCACCATTCTCCCTGCTTAGTATGCATCAGCTTATGAGACAGGTCTTGCCATCCCACTTTCCAGCTGAGAATACTGAGGCCCAGCGAGGATAAATCAATGCCCAAGTGGTAGGAAGAGGAGCCAGGATTCAAGCCTCAGAAAGGGAACCCCAAAGGCCTAGCCCTTGGCTCCAGGAGGGCAGAGTCAGGGGGACAGCTGGCAGCAGGGAGTAAGTAGGGCCACCACCTACCACTGAGGAAGGGAGCCCCTAGCTGTGGGTGTGCACCTCTGGCCTGGTATACAGTGGCTCTAAGGACATCATCCCATGAGCTGGCGTCCTGGGCAGTGGTCCCCTGGGCGAGTCTGAGCCCCGTGTGATAAGGTGCCAGGGCAGCACCTGCCCAGAGGCGGCTCCATTACGGTGCTTAGAAGTGGGGCTTCTCTCCAACGTAGCTGCAGAGACATCTCCCAGGAGGAAGAGCTGAGGTGGGGACCGGAAGCAGATTGACATCAAGGACTGCCACATCCAACAGCAGAAGGGCCAACTCGACAAAGGCACAGTTGTCCAGCTCGGCGAGAGCTGCTCTGAGCCTGGCACTGTGCAGGGCCCCGGGGCACAGAGCCGAGAAAGACTGAGATGCCGCCTTAAGTGCTGAAAAGTGGACACTCAGCAGCACACCTCGGTGAGAACACAGGTTTCCTTCTGAGGTTTGAGCCAGGAAACCAATAAATAACTTCCAGGGCCTGGGACTCAGGTTACTCAGGGAGGTATGTGCTGCTGAGGGATCCGTCTGGTGGTCGGGGTGGCTGGGCCACCTTCCCAGGCAGATGACAGCCCCATTCCCTACCATCTCTATGGGACTTCCCAAGTGAAACCTCTCCAGTGTGACAGCCATGCAAGCAAACATTTTCTGATTGCCTGATCTATGCTATGCGACATGCTCTGTGCTCTAGCTGCAAAGATGAGCAAGCCAGAGCCCCTGTCCTCAAGGAGTTTACGATAGTTAATGCAGGTACACACGTGACTCTGCATGAGGCCATGGCAGTGATGGTGGTCGGGGTCACCCACTCAGAGGCAGACTGTTTGGGGTCCGATTCCTGCTCTACTTTCTAGCTGCGTCACTTTGGGCAAGCAACTTAATATTCCCTACAGCCTTGTTTTTAACATCTGTAAAGAAGGGCTGATTTTAGTAGCATCTGCCTCCTTGGGTTGGTGTGAGGATTTAAGGAGACACAGTCTGGGTGTCATAATCTCCTCATATGTGGCTGGTCAGTAAGGGAGTGGGGGTCATGTACGTTTACGGGTGATCTTCCTCCAGCACTGTAGTAACGTTTGGAAGCAATTGGAGCCAGGCTTTCTCAAACTTAAAGAGAAAGCCTTAGCAGCAGATAGATGAAGATCTTAACAACAAAAAAGGAGAAAATCTACCCAAGTGCTTTTCTTTATTGTAAGCTGCGGCTGATTTAGTGGCTTCAAGAACTGCGCATGCCCCACTCTGCTCGGCTACCTTGGGGGAGCTTTGAGTGAGACGAGAAAGCTTGGAGATGCTTCTCCCTGTGCGAAAACAATGGACGAGTGAGAGAGGCGACGACAGCCTGGATCGATTTTTAATTTTGATGAAAACAGTCTCTATCAGAAGCGAATGCCCTCCGGGATCAACATCTCAAAAGAGAAAGCACAAGCCTTTAAATGTGTCCTTTAAGGAGGCGGAGAAATGACTCTCAGGGAAGCTGGGAACAGGCTCAACTGTGCTAACTCTTCTTACACGAATTTTTATTGTTTCTGAGTGTGAGCCAGTAACAAAGTTCCCCAGGTTTCGGAGTGGCCCGTCCCCCGACCAACACCGTTCTCATGAGCCCTGCTGTTTCCAGTGCAGGGGTTCACAGAATGTGGGGTTTCCAGGAACACATTGTGACATTACAGTAGAAATATCTGTGTGTCACGAGCTTAGCACTGTGCCAGGTACATAATCAGCACTCAATAAACGGGGCTGCTGTCATTAGTGTTATTGCTATTACTGTGGATGGTGATGAGAATTAATGATACATGGGGAGACACCCACTCAAATGAAGGGCGAGAGACCTCAGCTCTGATCTGTGTGGCCAGCGGCCCCGAGGCTCTGGGTACCACTTCTTGCAATTCAGCAAGCACCACACGATACCCACTGGCAACTTGAACCGTGTGAGACCTGGCCCTGGGAAAGGCTGATGGCATTTAATGAATAATTCTTTGCTTTGAGAGCGGTCCAACACAGGCAGCTCGGCTGCCCTAGACTCGGCTCGCTGGTCTGTAAAATGAGGGCAGGGACTGGATGGTCCCCAGGCCACCAACTTCGATTCCTAGTGGCTTCTCCTGACCCAGCCTCAGCTCCCTGGAGCCACAGCATCAGGCCCGCTTAGCTGGCTCTTTTCGATGTCCTCGGGCCTCTCTCTGCCTTCCAAGCTCTCACCAGCTCTGGGGACACAGCACACAAGTCTGCCTCCGTGCAGCCCACGGACGACGGCACGAAAGCCCAGCGTTCACGCCGCCCTTGAAGTGTCAGGCCAGCGAGATGATGCAGCGCGCGCGGCATGAATGCGATGTTTTAATCCCTCACGCGGAGAGCTGCCTGATGGAACTGTCAGTCCCACTGACAGTCGACATCTTGTAGCTTCGGACTTTAAGAGTGGATGTCCACGCTCCCCCCTCGGCGTCCCCCGTGCCGAACTCCGAAACCAAGGCCCCTTGCACCCCAACGTGCACGCCTTGCGGAGAGAGCGCTACCACCTTCCTCAGCACGGAGGCGTCTTTGGTTAGCACGAACTACTTCCGCCCACATTCCTGACTCTTCCACTTGCCAGCGTGCGCCCAGCCTGTCCTTGCTACACCTCTGCGGGAGGCACGGCGGTGGATACGCTCTCCCCACGGCGCTGAGCACGCTGAAGCTCAAAGCACACCGGAGGCGGACACAGAATTGGGTCTCCTTGTTCCGGCAGCTTCTCCCCCACCCCAGGTCATCCAGAAGTTTCTGAGCTTGGTGCCATCATCTTGGGAGGAAGGAAAGACGATCCGAGAAAGGCAGCAGAAACGAGAGACAAGACAGGAGAGAGGAGAGCTGGGGGGGCAGAGGACAGGTGCAGGAGTGAGGGAGGGAGAAGCAGGGAGAGAGGGAGGAACACACCCTCGCTAGATGGCTGCCCCCTTGCCCGTTCCTCCAATCTGTACCTGTCTCCCGCTTGCACGTGGCATTCATTTATTCATCCAACAAATATTTACTGAGCACCTACTATGCACTAGGCACTGTCCTAGGACTGGCGATCCTGCAATGAATGGAGCAGATCAAGTCCCCAGCCTCAGGGAGCTGACCTTCTGATGCGCGAACACATACAGGAGCAAGGTTCCCCTAGAGCTTTCTCGCTCTAGCGCTGCCCACGTGCAGATGCGCCTACTCCACTGTGAACCCAAGGCTCAGACTGGAACATGGAGATGAGGGTCAAAAGGCCCGAGACCCCTCTTTGGTGACAAGCCAATAACCAACTGCAACAATTAAACCTTGACGGTTGTTGAGGTTTAGATCTGGGGCTCTGGGTAGAGCCAGGCAAATGCGGCCCACCACGTCTGTCCTCTGCCGGCCTCGGCTGGAGTCTGCAAGGTGGCCACCGCCGCCCCCTGAGCTCGTGGCCCGGCATTGACTGACAATGGCAACTTCAGAAGCCCTTGGCAGCCCAGGCGGCTGGCACTGTGGTGTCTGTGAGATCAACGTGCGGCATCAATTCGACAGCTCAAATTCTGGAATTGCATAAGCTTTTAAACAGATTGCCAGCATATCTTTTATTTGTATTGTGCTAGAAACACAAATGAAAACAGCGATGATTTGTCCCTCAATAAACAAAGGCAGTAAAAGGAACCCACTTTGCATTCCCTGAGGCTACTTCTTGCTGTGATGTAGAGCAGGTTATAAAAAGCCCACATGGGGGGAGGCCTGCAGGTTCCTGCTGCTGAACCTGGCCAGGAAGGGGCCAGAGTGGGCCCGAAAGGGCTGCCCAGCTTACTCACTGGCAAGGCCTATGGAGTCAGACAGACTCGGGTTTGGACGAGGGTCTACTGCTTGCTGGCTGTGTGACACTGTGTCAGTCACTTACCCTCTGAGCTGCAGTTACCTTCCTGTGTAGGAAGAATAAAGTTAATAAAGGTGGAATTGCTTAGGTTAGTGCCTGGCACTGAGAGGGTGCTTAGTAACTTCAACAATTATCATCACCACGGTCAATGTCATTGCTAGGGACAAAATGAGGACGAAAAGTCTCCAGCCTGGACCCACTCGCGGGGTTGTGGTGATACTCCCAGGAGATGGCTAATGAGCGAGAGCTTTATAAACTGTAGTGCCCTGTTTGAACAGGAGGCCTGATCATTATTAAGTCTAGTGAAATAACTTTGTGTCCTGTGTCAGCCCTGAGCCTTGGCCAGTAACACCTGGATTCCATATATGTATGTGTGTGTGTATATGTACGCATATACGCATATATATAATTTATGTCATAGTCTGCTAAAAACAAGCAGTAGCATTCTCTTTCTCCCTCGATTTATGTTTTTCTGTTCATTCTGCCTCTGTCCGCATGTAGCTATCTCTTTTTTCCTCTCTCTCACATTGTTCCCTTCTCTTCTTTCTCTCAGCCTGGGAACTCTTGGGCTCGACTTAGACCACTGGATCTCGAACTCTATTCCTTGGAATCGTTCTATAAAAGAAGGCTCCATAGTTAAATCGCTTTGAGAAATGCTGAATGCAACTCTTCTTTTTATTGCAGGGCTTCTTGACGACTTTTCTACGCCAAGGTGTACCCCGAGCCCTCAAGAATTGTAGAATGCAGCAATTCTAAAACTATTATATCTGTAGAACTTCCCTCCCCTATGTTGGCCATGAGAAAGCACCTTGATGACTTCCAAAACAGGGTGTGTCATTGATTGAGGGCCCCAGCTGCGGCCTTTGCAGAGGCCACACTTCCCAGCCAGTGATGGAGCATGATGGGGATGCAAAGTCAGGCCCACTCCTGGACACGGGACACCACTGGTGGCCAGCTTTGGCTTGAGGATTCTTGGACAGCTTTGCCAAACCTTCCTTAGGTTGCATGGCAGTTCAGGATGCTTCTGCCCAGCTCTCCTTCACGGTCATGCGGGGTCTGACTTGTGCCATGGTCTGACGGTTCACAGGCCTTTTCCAGTTCCTGCTCCATTTTCCATCACACAGGCAATTCCCTAATAAAACCTTTTTGTGTTTAATCCCATCTTGGTGTTTGCTTCTTGGAGGATCTAGACTAACATACACCTCATGAAGAGCATCTATTAACATCACAAAGACTGTACGTGCACCATAGAGCAGCGGTCCCCGACCTTTTTGGCACCAGGGACCGGTGCTCCTATGAGAATCTGATGCCTGAGGATCTGAGGTGGAGCTGAGGTGGTGATGCTGGCGCTAGGGGAGCAGCTGCAGATACAGATGAAGCTTCGCTCACTCACCCACCACTCACCTCCTGCTGTGCAGCCGGGTTCCTAACAGGCCACAAACCATTACTGGCCCAAGGCCTAGGAGTTGGGACCTCTGCATTGAGAACAATTTGAGAAACTAACAGCCAGCCCATAGGAACATTTAAGCCTGAAGAGAGAAGTTGCTCACTCCATCCCTCCCTTCTTACTTCCTTCCTCTCATCTGTTCATCCATCCACTTACTTTTCTACACTATCATCCTGCCCCACCCATGTGTCTCTTGCACTGTCACATTAAATGTCACCCCCCTACTACCCAATCATCCATCCATCATCAAATCATCATCCATCCATCATCAACCATCCAAGCATACACCTATCCATCCACTTATCCACCCACCCAACCCACAAACCAACCAAGCACTATGGTGGGGTACTGGACAAACCACTGACTGTGAAGCTGCCAGCTCCTCAGCTGCCCTGCCAGCCCAGGAGAAGCCAAGAAGAGACTATGGAAAAAGCTTCATTTCCTCCTCGTTGGAGAGAGACTCTGTCGTCTGAGTTGATTCCCATTCAGATGGGACAAAAATATATCCTATGGCTGCTCACATTTCTTTTTTTCATGGAGAACAATCTCATTTAAATCTTGGCCCTGTGTCCCAAAGGGGTCCCTGCAGGACACACTTCTTCCAGCACATGTTCAGCCCGGCTGACAGCCCAGGAAGCATGCTACTATGCAAAGTGGAGCTGAGACAGTGCGAAGCTTGTTTCAGTCACGATGGGGCATGGAGAAGGCAAAGAAAGAACAGCTGCCAGGCACCTGCTCCGTTCCAGGCCCTTAACTCAGAGCTTCTTGTATTACCTTCACAGCAACCTTTAGAGGAAGCAGAACCATCTTACAGATGAAGAGACTGAGGCTCAGAGAGGCAAAGCGACCTAGCTAAAAGGTGAATCTGGGAAAAGACAGCGAGGGTGTGGGTGGGGCAGGGGCTCACCTGAGGCTGGGCTCTGAGGCTCAGCCCGGGACGCTAGATGGAAATGGGCTCGATCTAGACTAGATGGGAGAGGCTGCTAATGACAGCTCAAAGCATCCACTTTGGAAAAGGAAGCCGGGTCCCTCTGGAGGACTTCCGTCTGGTCTCCACATCTGGGAGGTTGAACGCCGGTGAGGGGCCAAACTCCAAATGTTTTTAAAGCTATTACAATCATGTTCTCTTCTGCAGGAGGAAACAGTTTGAAGCTCTGGCAGTGTAAGACCCAGTGTGTCTTTGTCTAGTTGGCTGGGTGGCTGTGGTGGCAAAGACACACGGAGAGGGCTGAGACTCGTGCAGAGAACCCCTCCGCCCCACCCCCACCCCCAGCACCTGGAGACCCACGGGTGGGTTCGACAAACTCAGGACCAGAGACGATGACAAGCATGTAAAAGTGTCTGTGCAGAGGTGATACGAGGAGAATGAAAGGAGGTGTCAGGGCAGGGGCTGGTGAAGGAGGGGGGGCCCTCCTTCAAAAAACCCTTAAGATTATAAAGTGAAGACCTTTGTAGCCAGCGGCCGGGGGGCAGGTTTGCTGAAGTCGGTCCCACCTCTGGGCCTGGGCCTATGCTGGTTTCTGTGTCCTGACCACTCTTCCGCCCCAGGCCCGTCCGCCAAATCCTCACTCACCTTCACTTCCGGCCTGTCTGAGGACTGACCACGAGATCTGAAGGTCTGAGATGAGGGTTCTCCCATGCTCCTCGTCCTGTCTGCAAAGCTTTCCATCTCTCCACTGATGCCCTCAGCTGACTCCCTCCTTATAACCCTTTAGGGCTCGGCTTCAATATCACCTCCTCCCACCACCCACCAAAATAGGTCCCTTAGGATTCTTTTTCTTGTTTTCTTCTTGAATCCCCAATCTCACCCCCGCCCACTGCCTTGAGTGCGGTACACACCTATGCACACAATAGGCATAGATTCAAACAGGATAGCCTTTCTGGGGGGATCCGAGACACTTCATGACTCTACAGCAAGTATGGTTTTAATAAATGTCGACACTGATCACTGACTGAAAGTAAGAAGTGTGACCCAGTTGCATTGGGAGGATTGGGGAGGGAGGGGTGAGTGAATGGGGCCTGAGAGTGCTAAATTTTCAGCCCATCGCAGGACGTCAAGAGATAACATCTAAAATGAAATAAGCCAAGAAATAGTAATATACAAATCGTTTCAAAGTACGGCAACGAGGAGGCAAAAGAAACAGCCAGAAGTGTGGGAAATAGTTGGCTCTGGGAGCTAGAATCAGGGGAGGGAGAGTGGCAGAGGATTGGCATTTTTCATTATAAGCCTTTTAGTACTCTTTGATTTTTTAATTATGTGCATGTATTACTTTAGTAAAAGTAAAAATTAAAAAAAAAAAATAGGGAAAGCGCAAAGGAAAAAAAGTCCCATTGTGAATTGTGCTTGTTCCTCTGATCCTTCTGTGTAACATACCCCAAAATGATAGTACGGCATCAAAGCAAACAGATTTCCCATGGAAATGAGCAAGGCGAGAAGAATGTAAACAGATGTCAATTCCATTCAGCACAATAATGACTTTTAGCTATTAAATTCTGGGGGAAATATTTCACTTAATGATGCAGGACAATGAGAAATTCCCAGAGCTGCCACCTCGCACGATAGGAGAGAACGGCCCCACTGATGTCTGGCTATAGGCAAGACCCTCACTCCCCCCATGTGCTGCCTTGGTTTCTTCACTGAGATCTGCTTAACCCCATGGGTCTATCACTGTTCTGGAAATAAGAGACGCTACCAGACAGATAGACTCACTAGAGAGAAAAGAGATAACACAGACTGGGCCATTCATCCAACAAGAGATGAGCGAGCACTGACTATGTGTCAAGCACAGTTTAAAGTGCTGGGTATAAAACAGTGAACAAAACAGAGGACAATCCCCCTTTTCCCTCAGCACTTATATTCTAGCTGGGGGTGAGGCAGAGAATAAAAAGGATCAATCAGTAAAAGATACCATAAGGGAGATGGTGTTAAGTACTACAGAGAAAGACAGGGCGGAGAGGGAGGGACGCAGGAGGGGCGGGTGTCGTTAGGGAGCGACTCACGCAGAAGGGGACATCTCAGCAAGCCTGAGGGAGGTTAGAGAGCCAGGCCTGCAGATGTCTGGGGAAAGAGGAAGAGCAAGTGCAAAAGCCTGGTAGCTGGAGCACTTCCGGCCTGTTTGAGGACTGGTCAGGAGTTTGGAGTGGTGAGAATAGGAAGGATAGGGGAGGCTGAGAACAAGAGGTGAGAGAGGTCGCTGGGCTGGGTCACTCTATCCCCCAATGCGTTCATTCCCAGGGAGGTCCTGCAGTCAGTGGTGTGCTGCGCAATGTTTAAAAACTGGCTTAAAAAAATATCCCTGCTTTGTACATTTGTCGATCTCTGTGGTGACGTTGCTGAACGCAGAGTTGGGAAGCGGTGGGCACATCCAGCTCTTGCGTCCGGCATCCCATTGCCTGCGCATGGCCTTCGTTCGACCTTTTAAAACCACAGTGATTTTTAAAAGAACAAAGTACATCCTTTTTGTAGTCTGAGCCTTGTACATTGGATCTCGACCTAATTTTGGCCCCATTTTTAAGTGAATTACCTGTAAGAGTCTGCACAGTGCCACATCCTTGCCAAGCTTACTGCACCTCGGGCTTTCATACTCATTCTTGACATTTAGAATGGTCTTCCCTTGATCTTTGCATGACTGGTTCATTCTCAGCATTCAGATCTCAGTTCAAATGTCCCTTCCTGAGAGCCTTTCTGGTCTCCCCTGTCCCCTTCACCCATTACTCTGTTCATATTACTCCTTTTAACTTCACAGCCCTTATCACTATCTGAATTACCTATCTACCTACCTACCTACCTACCTACCTACCTACCTACCTACGTATCTACCTACCTACCTTATCTATCTACCTCATCATCTATCTAACCCTATCTATTATCTATCTATCTATCTATCTATCTATCTATCTATCTATCTATCTATCTATCATCTATCTATCTATCTGTCATCTATCTATCTAATCATCTATCATCTTCTAGTATACGAAGGTGACCATGGTCTTCGCTATCTGGCATCCTGGCATTGCTTTATACATTCCACATGCCTAGACAGTATCTGGTGCATAAAAGAAATGCATTCAATAATTATAAATACATGGCCCTTCTGTCTGATACCTATGATAAGGGCACTTAAATAAATGAGCCCCTTGCATGGGTTTTATGGATTTGGCTCCATCAAGGACAGTGACATGCATGGTGGGCAAGAGGCAAGTTAGCAAGAGGACGCCTCCTGGCTAAATGACCAGGCAGGTGTGCCTCTTTCCACCTGGCTGAGGGTTGGACTTCCCGGCTTGAGAGCAATCTACAATTGAATGGCAACCTCTATTTAATACAGTTCAGAAAATCATATTTAGAGCCCCTCCGTCACCCACCATAAATGGAGAGAGTGATTTCAGTAGGCAGTTTACAGCTTAACCTCCTCTTGGCATCAGGAAAGCCTTCATCTTCGAGTTTATGTTTAAAAGAAATTTAATGTGCTTGCTAAATGTCTCTCCTCCCTTGTCCCTGTATTCCCACAGACATGGATTCCGGAGAGGTGGACAATGGGGCCTAAATGTTTAAAAAAGGAGGAGCAGCTTGTGGTTAGGGAGAAAAGGCTGAAATGAGGGGATCTGCCAGCAATGCTGTGTGGGGTGAGATTCCCGCACCCCAGACTTCCCAGTGCCCGGCCACCTCATCATTTCAGCGGCTGTTATTTAAAGAAGGGACATAATTGACCTCTACAGAGGAGTGTACTCATATCTGCAATCACCATGCAAGTCTTCTCCCAGATTCAATTAAGAATCAAAAGGAATCCTTAGTCAGAAGCAGCCATACAGAACCACATAACGTGAGGGAAAGTCAGTTTTCCGTGATGCCAGGTGGTGAGGAGGGTCAGAAAAAATAAAGGGCTGGGGGGCGGGTTTGGAGGCCCAGCCTGGCGTCTGGCTGGCACTCCTGAAGGCACGGATGAGGTACTGGCCCAGGGCAGGAGGTAGGACAAAGACCATTTGGCTCTTCCTCCCTCGGAATTACCACAACCCAGAGGAAATGAACAAATGCAATCAGGTTGGCTTCCCTTCCTTGCCTGCTCTGCAGCCACGTGAGAGAGAAGCAGCTCTGATATGCCTCTAAGACCCAGTGTTCTCTCGACTTCATCCCTTCATGGCACAAACTGAGCGCTTACTCTGTGCTGGCCATCGAAGACACAGAGTCGAGTAAGAGAAAAATAGCCTTTGTCCTGGAAGACATCATAATCTAGTTAGGGACAGTGAAAGCAACAGAAACCACGGACGGGGAAATAGAAATACAATCGGACAAATGGGATTACGACCTCCACACCAGATGCTGTCAGAATGGAGAAGCAGGGAAGGATGACTCAGTGATATCTCAGCGGGGTCTTGAAGGATGAATAGGAGTTTTCCTAGGAATGCCAATAATCATCTTAATAGCTCACATTTATTAAGGACTTGCTTTGCTCAAGAGAGTTTGCTGGGTACATTTCAGTTACTGTTTTATTTTAAAATGATGCCTAGCATTCATTGAATGTTTATGCTCTGCCAGAAACTGTTCTAACCATGTATTACCTTCATTTAATCTTCATGATGACTCAGTGAGCCTCCTTATCCCCAGCAAGTAGAAACCGAGGCCAGGGAAGGTGGGGGAACTTGTCCAAAGTCTCCCAACCAGTGAAGGTGCTTTGGACCCAGGCAGACCACTCCAGGGACCCTGGTCCTAACCACTACTCTATAAAGCCTTTTTACAAGAACTCCTCTTCCATGCATTTGAGGAATAATACTGAGAAAACGCTAAGCATTAGCACCCGAGGCGGTGGAACGGGGCATGTTTGGGATGCACATCTGCAGCCTGACAGTCTTCCCGCATGGGTTGAGCTGAAGCCTGGACTTCCCACAATGCCTCTGGTAGGAGCTGATTGTGCAGGGTGTGGGCAGCTTGTCCATCTCTCTTTTCCTCCAAGCTGGGTGGACAAACTACAAACCTTGAGCGGGTTTAGGAATCAGAAAGCTAACTCTGCTCATGACGAAGGAATGGGAGCAGAGCCCAGGTATGATCACTGTGGAACCTACTTGAACATGATCTTGTAAAGTTGAACATGAGAGGCGAGTTATCAGCATTCTGGGTAACTAGCCAGCAGGGTGTGGTTCTTCCCAGACGAGACTTGGACCTTCCAGTTCACCATACGCCCCACAACCCAGCAACATCACTCCTAGGTGGTCCAGAAGCCATGGATACGGACATTCAAAGCAGCACTGTTTATAATTACCTCCCCCCCACCCCACCCGACTCCAACACATCACAGCGGTCCATCACGCGGTCTGTCATGGGTAGAATGGTTAAATAAACTGTCTTATATTCACACGAAATAATACATGACAGTGAGAGCGGATGAATCACAACTATGTAAAACGACGTGGATGCATTTTAGCAAGGGGAAGTCGAGTGAAGAAAGCGAGGCCTAAGAGCCTACAGAAAACACAATATTTTTCTAAAATAAAAAACTAAATAATAATTATTTGAAGATCTAGAAACATGTGGTGAGGCTTTAAAAAATAACCGAAGAAATGATACAGGCAAAATCTGATCAAGACAGAACCTGTGTGTGATTCCATCATACGAGCTTCTGAGAGAGACGCAATTCAGGACAGTGGTGACCTGGGCAGGAAGGGGAGAGACCCATGGACAGTCTCGGCAGGGTCGGTCACTTCCTAGTTCTTCTAGGGAGGTGATGAGTCTGTGGGTGTCATTTTCAAAAATTATACTTAAAACATTTCAAATTCATTAGCGGGGTCTTTAAAATGTATTAAATATGATATAATGAAAAATTTAAAAAGAGGTACTGCCTGGGGATATACACATGAGACCCCTCCGTCCCCACCTGTGGGACTCTGATTAGGTGGAGGTGGAGGGGAGGGGAGGGGCGGGTCGCCTGGCTTGTCACACCTCAGGGATGCTCAGGGGATACAGGAGATAACGAGACCAGATGGTGATCAGAAAGAGGAAGCAGGTCTTGGCCGTGGGCCCCACCCTCAGGAGAAAAGCGGAATGAAGCCAGAGCTTTGTTCAAGGCTAAGGATGCTTCGGAGTTGGGAAAAGGGGCAGGAGCGCCCAGAGCCTTGAATCTCTGCAGCTCCTTGGCGTTGTGCCCTGGTGCTTCCTGCTGGCCACTTGCAACAAAATCCTCAGAACCTAAAGGGGCAGGGTGCTTGGGGCCTTGGAGAGGTGGGCAGGCAGGGCTGTCTTTGTGGTGAGGGACAGCGATGTGGTGGCTTGGGGCCTGGGGGCCTGTACCAGTGATCTAGTCCTAAGCTAATGTAGCACAGCTGGCCTCTCTGTCCCTCACTCACTCACTGCAGGCTTTAGCCCCAGCCCTTTCTCTTAGGAGCCGGCTGCCTGCAGAAGCTCCCCTTACAGCAGGTCTCGCACTGGGGGGCGGGGCCCCCTTGGCCCATGGCTGTCCAGCAGCCTTGTGGGTAGTAGCCTAGTCAGAGTCCCATCCTCTGTCCCCAACCTAGGGGGTGACCAGTACTAGAAGTAAGGTTGTGGCCTCCGGCTGCTGACTTGTTTCCAGTCACATCTGGTTATCAACCAGCAGGGAAACGAAAGTGTCATTTATTGGTTCCCTCGACCTCAATACCAAGGACACAGGGGAGCTGCCTTGCAAGTCAGGGGAGGAGCCCTGGCCAAGGGCTGGGGGCAGCTTGAGGCAGGAGATGGGGTTGCCGAGGCAAAGGAGCCCATGACTCGTGGCACCCACTTTCGCTTCTGATGAAGGGCAGCTCGTGGCAATCAATGTGTTAACACACAGGTCTGGGTTCCAACCCCAGCTCTGCCACTTATTGCGGTGTAGCTTTGAGCAGATGATTCAATCTCAGGGCCTCAATCCTCCCCCAATCCCCCCGCAAAATGGGGTTAATCACACCAACTTTATAGGGGCTGGGTGGGGAGTGAATGACACAATGCGTGTGATACATGTGGCACTGAACCCGGTTGATCCCAGGGCTCAATTCAGGGTCAAAGTGAGACACTCAAGTTACCCCTGCCGGCCCCTGGCTCCGTCTGCTGGGCACTTTAAAGACGGCAGGAAGCGTCTGGGCTAGAGCTGCAGTACGTTCCTCATTCTGCCCTTCTTTTTGGATTTGCTTTGCACGACCCATAAAACTTCACGATGAATTTTAATTTTTCTTTAATCTAGAGCCAGCCATAGATGCCATCATCCCTCCTACTGTAGCCTTTGAGGTGACCTGTGTCTGTGTGACTACAGGGCAAAGCAGCTATAAAGACAGGTGGATAATTCTATTCTTACACTTGAGAGGAACACGAGCTCCCTCTGGGAGTGCTCAGAACCCCGGCCCTGCTGGTAGGATGGGCATTTTTAATGAATTAATGTCATACGATCATCTGCTCATGACAACCTGCTTTAAAACCTGTTTGCTAAAACACCGTTAACCGAATACAGAAACACACAGCACCATCAGGGAACCTTCTTTTTTATAGGGTGGCCCAGCTAAAAGAAGTCTTCTTCAGCAGAAAATCACTTAAAATGGAAGAGTGCCCCAAACTAGCACTTCCAAATCTACCCATCCAGACTCAGTATTGTAACAACAGCCACTATTACATCATCATGATATAATAATAATAATAACAGTAATTCTACGAGGCTCTAAGTTTCCACAAAATTTCCGACTGCTTTTTTTCCACCCCTGTATTTCCAATGCCTGGCAGGAGGTACTCAATACATTTCGTTGAACTAATAACAATAAACTTTAAATGATGACTTTTATCACATTTGCATGGTTTTCAAGACATTTTCATCCATAGTAGCACATTCTTATAAATAATAGATGTCATAGACAAACAGCGGGGGAAAGGGGAGGGCACACAACGCCACCTGGAAGGACGGGGGTCAAGTGGAAATTGTAGGACCCCAGGCTATGAAGTGAATGCGGCCATCCCCAGCTGCTTGCTGAGTGCATAGCCCAGCACAGCCTTGAAGTGGGAACACACTCTAGGACCTCTTGGCAAGGGTCCTGGGGAGGGAGAACAGAGAGCTTTCTTCCTCCCACACGTCCACGCTTCGAGAAGACCTAATTAACCCTTCATTGAGTGAGGATGGAAAAGGAAGCTGCCTCATAGCCACCTAGAAAAGAATGAGCACATATGCATGGTGACCAGGGGCTAATAGGGGTTGGAGGATGAACATCCCAGCTCCCTTGTCCCTCAACTGGGACCCCTGAGGTGTGTGCTCCACCCTGTCTCCCAGAGATCGCCAGAAGGATAACCCCAGTTGCCCACAGTGGTAATGACTCGACAAAGTACCCTATGCTGGCCTCTTCCTCTCCCGCCCCTTCCTCTGTCTCGCTCCCCATCTCCCTACAGTGCTCCCAGGAACCCCCACATAAAAGACACGCGCTCACATGCGTGTCTCACCGTCTGCTTCTGGGACACCCTGGTATGAGACGGTGGCAGAGCGGACATGTGCTGTCCTGCTTACCCTTTCTCCTGGAAAACTTTGCCACTCTCATCGTGGTCGGTCGGGGCTGCCTCCACTCCCGGACTCCAAGGGTGGCCACTTGACTCAGGCATCCCACTGGCTCAACTGAGTGTCCAGACCAGGGGTTGGCAAACGTTTTCTATGATGGGCCAGCAGGTAAATATGGGTGGCCCGATGAGCCTCAGAGTCCTCCCTAGCTACGCAACCCCCTACAGTAGCACAAAGGCAGCCACAGACAATGAATACCTAGAGAGGAATGAGCATGGCCATGTGCCAATAAATCTGTAAGGGACACTGACATTAGAATTTCATAATTTTCACATGTCATGCTATACTGTTCTTCTTTCGATTTTTTTCAACCGCTTAAAGGTGTTGAAAGCATTCTTCGTGTGGGGGCCACGCCAAAGCAGGTGGGGGGATGGGTCTAGACCTCAAATCCCTGACCGAAGCTGAGCCGAACAAAGATAATGACTATCGGCCGCAGGTCATCTATTGGACAATTGGGAAAGGCTCCCTCTCCCCATTGAAGCTGCTCGGCTGTAAGAACGTGTCTTGGAAATTCCAGGGGCTATTATGGGATAGATTCTGCTTATGAATGAAGTCTATACACAGGACGGCAGATCCTAGAGATAGGGAGAGGACAGAAAGAGAATGAATCGAGTCCTGAGGACACCTTTTAAGCCCCAGGATGTAGCCATGCCTGAAGCCAGACACTTTTAGATTTTCACTTTCAAGAGCTAATAAATTCACTTATTTTATCTCGTGTCTATCTGAGTTGCGTTCCTGTCCCTTGCAACCCAATGGGTCCTGAATAACATAGTGAGGATCTCGGAGGAAGACTCCCAGGAAAGGTCAAACGGGAGGTTGCCTCGAAGGGCAGGGAGGGGTGGCTTGCGCCTCAGCAGAGCCGCTTGTCACTTCTCTGTCTCAGTTTCCCATTCAGTGGGCAAAACACTCTGTTAACTCAGAGTCCAGATAGGGATCTAGTCATATCTTTGTAAAACCTCGGAGGTAGGCTCGATATTTCTTGTCAGACCGAGAGGGCTAACAAGCGGTGTTGCGTGTTGGACAGAATAAATCAATGGTGGACGCTGGCGAGGCTGCTGAGGAACTGCTGGACAGGGAGCAACACACAGCGCCCACGTCTCGGCTTTATGTAACATATGGAGACTTCAGCATCTTTCTTTTTTTAATTAAAGACAGGATTGGCCAGTGATGCTGGTCAGGATGTGCCAGGGGAGGATGCAGGGAAGGAGGGGTCCTATTCCCCTCAGGGGACCACAGCAGCAGCAGCAGCAGCAGCAGCAGAGGGAACTGGAGTCGAGAATTATCCAGAGCCTGGGAAGCACTTCCGGCCTGGGTGGGAGAGGCCCGAGGGTCAACATGGGGGAGCTCACGTGAGTCATCGGGTCTGAGTCATCAGGAAGGGACAGAGCAGGACAGGAGCCAGGTAAACACAGGTGTGGTCTAGACAATGACAGGTGAAGTAAGAATGAAGCAGGAGGGGCCATCCGGCCTTTGGTCTACTTGAGCATAACAGCACCTCAACTTCTTCCTTCTCTCTCTGCTCACTCTGCAGGCTCCCAGGGGAGCACCTGACTCAGGTCTGCCCACTGAAGCCCAGCATCCCTCGGCCGCAGTGATCAGTTCAGGGATGGCCATGACTCCCAAGATGGGCCAAAGAGAGCTCTCCCTAGATCCTTGCTGGAACTGTTGCTCTTTCCTCTGAGGTCCGAGATTCATAGAACATAAGTCTAGGGCTTCTGGTGGCCACCTGCTACGACTCAGGGAGAGCCTACCTGAGAATGACGATAATACAAAGGAAGAAAGAACCAAAAAGACAGACAGAGTCATGATGATATCATTTCAGCCTCTGGATCCAGCTGTGCCTGAAGCCAACCAACTACCCTTGGACTTCTTAATAATATGTATCAATAATCGCCCTCCCTCATCTTTTTAAAATTAAACTATTCTCACCCTTCCCCAACCCAACTAAAAGATTGTTGGCTAATATAGCCATGAGGAAGGCTCATGTGTTGGCCACTTGCTAGTAGGGGCTAGTGGCTAATGTCTGTCCCTCATTAGCAAGGGCTGGGGCAGACATGACCTTTAAGACAAAGTCTAAACTCAGGTTGGCTCACAAGGCTCCAGTATTTATTGTCTCTCCAGGATTATTCTCTATGTTTTGGCTACACTGGCCCTCTCTCATCTCCACAAAGGGCTCATGCCTCCCCTGAGACACGAGCTGTTCCCTGTCTGCAACACTTACTGCTTTTTATTCCTGCCCCTCATGTATACGGCACCCCGCACCAAGCATGCGCACGTGCACATACGCACACATACACTCCATATAGGACAAGGTGGCAAACTCAACCATTTTTTATTCCCGGCTTAGATGTACTTTCCCCAGAAAGTTTTCTGTGATGCCTTCCATCCCTGTTATTTGATCTTAAGTAATTCTGTACTTTTCTTCCTATCCTAGCACAATTTTGGGCATCTACTAGGCACTGATTAAATATGTGTTGAATGAATGAATGAACAATGAACCACAAAGTCATAACTGTACTATAGCTCTATTATAACTCCACTATTCATACTTGTCATGTCTCAAAGGGATCTGGGGTACTGTCTCCCTGAGTATCTGTCACAGACATCATTAGTTGTCTACCCAATTTCTAGGCTCTTTCTTGCTAAAAGAACCCTTAGCCCCAGAGGAAGGATCATGATTGGCTTAAGCCAACCAGGGTATCCGGTCCCTCACTTCCCAGCCTTCCTTGCAGCCAGGGTGGCCATGTGACCCTGTCCTGGTTAGTGAGATATAAGTAGACGCTACCTCAGGGCTCTCCTGATTTAAAAAAAAAAAAAAGACAAATGTTGCTGTCTCTCCTGTCTTTTTCCTGCCTTAAATGTGAATGTGGTGCTTGGAGCATCAGCAGCCATCTTGTGACCACGAAGTGACAAATCACCAACCTCTGGATGGCAACTCAAAAAGATGGAAAGAGACCGGGCTCTGATATTGCTCTCGAGATGCTGTGCCCATCCAGTCTACCAGTCTCTGGATCTCTTATTTGGTGGGAAAAAAAACCAAATCCCACAGTTGATGCTGCTTCTAGTCAGGGTTTCTTCATCTGAAAGCATCTGTAACAGATATAGCATCTTCCTCTTGGGGGTCCTAAGGATTGTACCCCAACTTCCAGTTGGCCAACTTGGCTGCTCCAGAGTTCAGGACTCCCTTTTGTTGATTCTGAGACTCTGTCGAGATGAAGAATGAATCCCAGAGCTCATACGCTCTCCCGCTCAGGCCAGGAAGAAACTAATTACCCAGTGATTGTAGTAATTATTCCATCCAATTGATCAGTAATCACTGTAATTTCTAAATATGGTTTTCCATTAATAATTTGCAATGTATTTGTTGTTTATACGCAAATAAAATGGGCTGATAATAAGACTATTGAGATGGAATCCCCAGGGTCCTTGATATTTACACGGTGCACTGGTACATGTTTTAACTGTAATATATGTGTTTTTCTTTCCCTTTTTAAAGAGAAAGCGTTCGCTCATTGAAAATGCAATTACCACCATTCTGGCCTGAAAGTTCCCTGAACCGTGACTCTGCAGTCTATTCCAGGGGTGGCAAGGACCGTGCAGGGCTTGACTGTGCATATCTGCCGTGGGCAGGGGATGGCTGAGTTAGCACACACGTGCTAGTATTTGTCATCTCTGGCTTAAGCCTTGATTTCTGTGTCCAGCTGTATCAGTTACCCCTATCCTCAGACAAGAAGTGGGTACAGCCAACTTTCGTGCAAACGGAGGAGGAATAAAAGGAACCCCAAGCTATTTTTTTAGTGTTTCCCATGACAAAGTGTGAAACTCAAGGTGGGGGCTTCTGTCCCCTCTCGGGAAGGCCATCTTTAAAAGGGTCGCGGGTTTATAAATCCCATCAACACTTCCATTCATCTGCTTCCCAAACTTCCATGGTCAGACCATTGCTTTATCCAGAAAACGGAAGCCCGCTGGCAGAGACCCTTGCGGACATTCCGTGAAGGACCCGTGGGGGTGGCTCCTCGCTGGCCTCTGGAGTTTGTTTCTAAAGGTTTAGTGCGTGGGACTCACTCTGTTCCCCAACAACACTCCTCTTGACTCCCAAAGCCATCGCCCGAGCACTTTGGTTATCTGCCAGGCCCGGCATGAAGGGCGAAGCAAACAAATTCCTGCATCCAGATGCTCAGAACTCATTCTCGATTTTTCTCAAGTCAGTCACTAGCTCAGATGGACCCCCGAGGCTGCATCAGGGAAGGTTACTTTTGACAACAAATTCCTCAGGACTGAGCCCACGGAAGTCCTTGTCCTTTTCCTGGGTGACGAGTAAAGCCAAGGAGTGCAGAGCCATGCAGGCGCTATTTTATTTAGCCATGATAATAACTGCATGAATTCCCACGGTACAAAACAAATCTCGACACCGAGACTCGGGGGGCTGGGCCCACCCTAAATCATGCGGCAGCTGAGCCAGGATTTGAACCCTATCTGAACTGATCCTAAGACTTTATTCTTTCCTCTGCACCAGCTTGTCCTCCATAAAAATATGTGTGGGTGATCAGAACAAAGTCACCTGAACTCTATCTAACCCATCTTCCTAACCGGGCACATTGATGGTCAAACAAACAAAACCAGGGGTCATTGTTTGCCAGGTGCATGCTGGCGACGCAGGCGTGCCAGGCTCTATAGAAACTGGGCTAAAACAAAACAAAACAAAACACGAACCAGCCACTGCACCAGGGGAACTTGTAGTCTCACTGGGGAAAGTGGTGAAGATGCCGACGGAGCCACTGGTGTGGGAGAGGTGGAGCCAAGGCGGTTACCCAGACTCAGAGAGCACAGAGGAGGAGGTGACACTCCTGGAGAATAGACATCTCATGCTCAGGGAGCAGCAAGGGAGCTCCGTAGAAACTTCCAGAAATTGCATCCCGGCTCTCAGAGAGTGTTGGTGAAGGCGGTGCAGCCACGTGACTGCAGAAGCAGATGACCCACCCGTGTTTAACAGAAACTCTTTTTCCCCATACAAAAACCCACTGAGATAAACCCCCGTGGCCAGCCTCGGAGCATCTGATGATAAGAGTTCCTGGCCGGCACGCCCATCATCAGACGGTGGGATGTCACCCCTTCTCTTCGTCTCTTCCCTCTTTTGCAATCTGGGGGGACCAGTCAAAGGAGGTGGCCTGGGATGGGAAGTGTGTGGCTGCCACAAACCATTAACACATGGCTCCCAAAAGTCGGGGGGACCCAGAAGCCAGCATTGGATCTGCTATTCGAGGACTTGAGACCGAGCCCAGGTTCAGCCCCTTCCTTCCTGTGCAGCTTTGGGTGAGATATTTAACTGCAGGGGGTGTCGTGACCATCCATCCAGGCTTCCATCAATTCAGAACACGTTCACTGAGCACCTGCCATGTACAAGCCTTGGGCTAAATGCTGGACACACTCGGTGTCCTCTGGGAGCATGGGCCCTAGAGACAGAGAGCTAAACAGACAGTGACCAGTGAGAGGACTGTGATCGCAGGGGCCTGGTAGTAGGAGGTGGGACAGGTTTGCCATTTCTGAGAGGTCAAGGACATGCAGGATAAGGTCCATAGGGCAGATGGACACCGTTTGATCAGGTGAAGAGGGGACATAACAGCTTTGGGATTAAGCGACAGGCTTTAGAGACAGAGGACCTGGGCTCCAGGATGCTCTCGGGAAGCTGATATGAGAGAGACGCCCGGAAAGCATCTCCCTGTCTCGGATGAGCCGTTGCCCTGTCTTCATGTGACAGCCATGTTGAGACCATGAAGGGAGAGAGCTAGTGACCAAGCCAGCTACGAGGCTGGTGGAGTAGAAACATGGGAGAAGCCAGATGCCCGAACACACTGCAGAGCCTCCAAGTGAACCTACTGAGGCCACCCGACTTGAAGACTTCTTGACATAGGGGGAAAGATATTTTTCTTATCGTGTGAGCTAGCTGAGTCAGAGCTTTCTCTTGTGTGCAAAGACTCAGGAACGAATGCCTGGGGACTCAAGGACACGTGGCCCCAGAGCGAGGGGCTGCTTGGTGTTTTCCACTGCTCCTCAGGTTCCCATCCTTCTCGGGGCCTCAGTGCTCACCTTCTCTTTGGGTTCTGGGAAATTCCAGGGTCTTCCCAAGAAATCCTCCTTTGTTGCTGAAGCAATGCAGAGGCAGTTTCTCTGACTCGAAACCCTGAGTCTGGCAGAGGTATCTTTTATCCTCTTTCTCTCTCGTAGACTTGCCTCTCTGATTTCATATCCTTGCAACGCTTCGACCCACATTTCTGGGCTGATGGCTCTTAAATCAGTATCTCTACTACAGTTCTGTTCCGATCGCCTCATGGAATTTTCTGCCCAAATGTTCCACCGGCACGTCTACCGCCAGGGGTCATAGGTGAAGCTCCCACCACATCACTTGGCTGGGACGAAAGCTTTGTTTTCCCGGGCTGAGCCTTCAGGACCAGGAGTCGAAGGAATGGAGAAAGGCAGGAGCAAGAGTGTTGAATCTGAGAACTCCAGGAGAAAATCATTATTTGGAAAAACAAACAGGCTAGTTTGCTTTAGCGGCAGCGAATTGTTTGAACAAACTAAACTGTAGACAGGGAGATGGTCAATATTTCATGATGGAGGAGGCAGCACGATATGGTGAAAAACAAGCACTTGTTTTCAAGGGCCTTTGTACGGAAGAAGGAATCTGCCACTTGGAGTGACTATCTATCATTCCCTCAATATTCCCGTCTGCGAAATGAGATTCAACTGGGTGACTGTATTAGTTTTCTAGGACTGTCATAGCAAAGTACCAGACTGGGTGGCTTAGCCCATAAAATTTATTTTCTCCCAGTTCTGGAGGCTGGCAGTGTAAGATCAAGGTGTCAGCAGAGCTGGTGTCCCGTGAGGCCTCTCTCCTTGGCTTGCAGATGGTCAGCTCTTCCCTCATATGGTCTTCTCTCTGTGTCCTCATCTTGTCTTCTTAAAAGGACACCAGTCACATCGGAGCAGGGCCCACTCCAAAGACCTTATTTTACTTCAATTACTTCTTTAAAAGCCCTATCTTCAAATAAAGCACATTCTGAAGTACTAGAGGCTAGAAATTTAATGTATGGATTTCCTGGGGGGAGGACACAACTAAGCCCGCAAGGATGACTTCTGAGGATCTTTTCAAGCTCATGAGTCCATCGCCACCAATTGTTTTTTCTTTCAGACTCTACTAATTTGGCCAATGGAACTTCTACTTGACCGGCATCTAGTTTCAGAGTCAGGGTCATGTTGTCTCGCTTTTATTCCCCACCTGCTCAACTGAATCCTAAGTGTCCACCACGGAATGGACCACAGTCCTGTTGCATCCGGAAGTCTCCATCCTTGTTTTCATGATGGCACCAAAGCCCTCACTCATCCGGTGCTCATCTCGCCTCTCGTCTCTTCCCTCCGTCCATCTTGAGCATGTCCCTCCCCTGCATGGGACCTTCAGGGGCTCCTCACTGACCCCTGAGGCCCACCCCAGTCTGAACTCCACTGCTAGTCCATGAGAACCTTCTACTCCATTCAAGCCAAACTGTCACTGTTCCCTGGACCAAACCTGCACCTTCTCACCTCCGTCCTTTGCTCAAGCTTAGATCCTCCCTCACCGGGACCCTTATCTTTCTTCTAAACGTTTATCCAGTTCAAAGACCACAGAGCCCACTTAGCTAGGCATTGCCAACTTACCGCAGGTAAGAGTGTGAAACCCAACTCGATATTCTGTACAGTTCATTCTCCATGTTCTAGCTTAATTCAGGCAGCCGTGCAGCCCAGGACCTGGGTTTGCAGCTGTGAGGACATCAGCTGTGACACTGACGGGGGCCAGCGGAACACACCCCATTCGCCACGGCAGCTTCCAGGCTGCCAAACAGACATGGGCTCTCAGGATACCCAGACGATGTGGCACTTGGCCTTGACAGATGGCTTCAAGAACAGAGGCAATGACTTAGCTAAGTAACTCTCGAAAGCTCTCAACAGAGGAAACGATTAGGTGTAGTGGGCTAAACGGATTAGCCAGCGTTACCCCAACTGCATTTCTTGGCTCAGCAGCATCAGCATCCCATATGAGCTTGTTGGGATGCAAATCACGGGCCCCACCTCCTACTGGATCTGAATCTCTGGGGATGGGAGCCCAGGAAACTGTTCTTGTGAGTTTTCCAGGTGATTTCCTGGGGCATGTTAAAGGTGGAGAATCATTGGATTAGGTAATGAGACCCGAGCAGAGCGGGGGAGGTGGGGGCGGGACCACGGCAGGCTCAGGAGGCCACGGGAAGGAGTCTGGATCATCTTACATGTTGTAGGAAGTTATTGGAGAGTTTATCAGCCAGGGTTCTTCAGAGAAACAGAACCAATAGAAGATATTTATTGATTCATTTTAAGGAATTGGTTCACATGATTGTGGGAGCTGGCAAGTCTGAAATTTGAAGGGTGGCCTGGAAAGGCAGGAAATATTTCTATGTCACAATCTTGAGAAAGAATGTCTGTCTTCTTTGGGAAACCACAGTTTTTGTTCTTAAGGCCTTCAACTGATTGGATAAGGCCCAGCCCCACTATTGAGGGTAGTCTCCTTTACTTACGGCCCACTGATTGCAGTTGTTAATTTCATCAACAAAATACCTTCACAGCAAACAACATGCAGACTAGCGGTCGGCTGAACGACGGGATGCCAGAGCGTAGCCCAGATGCCACATAAATTCGACCGTCAGAGAGAGTTAGTTTCAGCTCTTCCTGAGGCCCGAGGATGTGGCTTTTTCTGGGTTCCCATCAGGCTACCGTACTGTGAACTCTCAATGATCGGAGGTAAGCGTATCAAGTACCTTATGCAGTGACATCACCAGGTGCTTGCAAGGTTCTCGTCTTTAGCTAGAGGCCCGCACCCCGAGGGCAGAAGACATGTCTACTTTTCTTGGACCTCCTTTGTACTGGAGAGCCTGCATTCCCTCCTCCACCCTTCTCAAAGCTCCAGGAGGCTGGCCTGTATGGAATGCGTCAGTGGCCCACCCTGACCTCTGGTCTTCAGTTGCGTTTGGCCATCGGGAGACCCCAGGAGGAGCCTGGAGGATGAGAAGACAGGGGCCCCCTCACTGTTGTCTGGAGTTAGCGACATGCCTTGAACTCAAAGCTGCAGCTCCTCCGGACTGACCCCCCACTTCATACAGGCACAGTCCCCACTTTAACTGCTCCCTGCCCCTCGCCCAATGAGACCTAAAGACGTTACATCTCCCTGCTCTGGCATCCCAATGTCTGCACTGTCTGTCCCTTGCTACATTCATGCCAAACCCTTGCAAACTGCTCTTTAATTGAATTTGCTATGAACTGAATACTTGTGTTCTCCCCAAATCCGTAAGTTGAAGCCCTAACCCCCAATGTGATCACACTAGGAGGTGGGGCCTTTGGAAGTTGATGAGAGCATGAGGGTGAAGCCCTCGTAAGTGGAATTAATGCCCTTCATAAGAAGAGACACAAGAGACAGGATCTCTTTTTCTTCCATGTGAGGACACTGCAAACCAGGAAGGAACTGTCACCAGATGCTGAATCTCCTGGCACTTAGATCATGGGACTTTCCAGCCTTCGGAGCTGTGAGCAATAAACGTTTGCTGTTTCAGGCATTGGTCTATGAATCTTTTCTTACAGCAGCTTGAACTAAGATGGAACTCTCTCCAAATCACTCAGTCTGAGTGGGCATCTGTTTTGGCCACCTGATCCATATACCCCGGCATCACACATAGGACTGGCCCCCTCATGACTGAACGATATCTACCGACTAAATGAAAAGAGGGGGAAAGACTCAGAATCTTCCAGTAGGTTTAGGAGCAACAAAACTCCAGCGTTTTCAGCAAAGGGGTCAAGTTTTAACTCCAAAACACATTGCTTAGAAAGTTCGCCAAGCAGTACGAAGGTGGGGGTTCTGGGGGTAGGGGAGAGAGATGAGCAACACTGGGTAAGGAAGGAGTTAAGCTTCCGATGAAGGAATGGCCAGCATAGCCCACTTTGCAAATTTCTGCCAAAATATTTTAAATGAAACAGCTGTGTGTGAGCAAAACTGCTGAGAACTGTTCCAGCTCCAAGCATGAATCTGAATCACTCATGTTCCGTATTTGATGGGCTGTGTAATTGCTCTAAACCCTATTATCTTCCCTAGCAGTTGTTGAAGTGTCATTAGGACACCTCAAATGAAAGGCTAAATTCTCCTATATACACAATTTTAATAATTACAGTCGTTTTTTTTTTTTTCCTGTTTCAAAATGCAAAGCTCCTCTCAAAAGGGGTGGTACCAGCACGTGGGATTGCGTCAGAGACTTCTGAAGCCAGCCTGGGATGCTATTATGCTTTTATAACTTTCTCTGGATTTTCCTAACCAATTAATCTTTTATGGTTTTTTATTTTCTACCCTATGCAGGAGATAAGGGTGTCAGGCATGCCAACTAACGGGATTAGTAATGATTTGCAAACATAACTGAGCACCTACTCTGTGCCTGTCCCTGCTTTAGGCTCCGAGGACATTAAGGATGGGCAAACCTTAGTCATCTCCGTGCCACATCACACTGTTTGTAGTTTATTTTATGCCTCGCTCTGCTAGAGAGTGAGGGGCTTATAAAGGCAGAGTTGTGGCTTGGTCATTTTTGTATTCAAAGTAGGCAGCCCAGCTCAATGGGTGTTTGTTGAATGACTGAGTGACTGTTTATGAAGTGCATAGAATGGGTCAGGAACCTGTCTGGGTGCAGGGATGTGGCCATGAACAAGATGGTTGCCATCCTCAGAGTACATAGTAGGGGCACAGAGGCAAGGTATACCCTGAACGAGTACATTATCAGCACGATGAATGTCACCAAAGAGAAAGTACTGGATATTCTGGTCCAGGTAAGTCAGTCAAAGTTAGTGCACAGGTAATCAGCACGACTCATTCAGAGCGTAGAAAGAAGTGCTCTAACGGTGTAGAAGGAGCATCCACTGAGAGGCGGGCCAGCATGGTCTACAAGTCCAGCTTGGCCGTTGGATAACTGTTGGAGCTTGGGCAAGTTACCTAAGTCTCAGTTTCTCATCTAGAAAACAGGAATACTACTACTTAACTCTCAAGGCACTGGTGACAGGCATAAATTTCAGTTTTCTGTTGACCTCTACCCTCTGGCGTTATATAAGACCTGTGACTTACTTCTAACTGATAGACTATGGTCAGGGTGATGGGATGTCACTCCCATGATTAGGTTATTATCTATCTATCTATCTATCTATCTATCTATCTATCTATCTATCATCTATCTATCTACCATCTATCCATCCATCCACATACCTACCTATCTAATCTATCTATGTAAGTATCAATCCAGCTATCTCTACCTGTATAGATAAATACGTATATCTGTATACACACACAGACATACACACACATCTACCTATCGATCTATGACTCTGTCTTGCTGTACACACTAGACAGGTCCTCTTTGCTGGCTTCATGAAGTCAGCAGCCACACTGAAGAGGCCCATGTGGCAAGGAACTGCAGAAAGCCTCTAGGACCTGAGGCCCATCTCGAGCCAACAGCCAGCCAAGTGCCAGGGCCTCACTCACATAGCCATGGGAAATGAACTGACAGCAGCCTGGGGGAGCTCAGAAGCAGATTCTCCCGTGGTGGGACCTCCACGTGAGAATGCAGCCTGGCCGCCACTTTGTGGCCTGGTGAGACCCTGGGTAGAGTACCCAACTCAGCTGTGCCTGGATTCCTGACCCCCAGGAACTCTGAGACATTAAATGGGTGCTGTTTTAGCCCATTAAGCTTGTGGTAATTTGCTCTGCAGCAATAGGTAACTAACAGATGGCTGGCACATCGTAGCTTCTGACAGTTGCAGGTGAAGGAAAGCAGAGGCGGGCCGATTATCGCTCTCTGACCTCCTCTTGGCCCCCTGACAGCAGTGGGCGTCCTGAGAGGCCGCGGACTGTGGTAACGTCAGCCTTGCTAAGCCGCCTGTGTTTGGAATGAGAGACACCACACAAGGGAACTTCTAGAAGGGCAGGTACCGTGTGCACTCTGCGTTACACGCCTCGGCACTGGCAGCTGCGTTTCCGGAGCTGAGAAGAGGCGCCAGAGAAACAACGGGACCCCCGTTATCTGCCCAGAAACTGGGGACAACAAGGCCGACAGTAACGGACATGGCCCGAGGTGGTGACGGATGTGGAGCCTCCACCAGATGACGACGCGGTGGCCCGGGTGGCAGGGCACAGGCACCGCCATCTGCTTGGACGGATGTAATTGTCCAGGTTTGCGGGCACAGAAAGGGAGCCGGGGACCTGGTTTGTTTCCAGACTCACCTGATTTGATTTCAGCACCTTTTTTGAAATGGCTCAGATTTCTCTGATATTCAGGAAATGACTCACTCTGCCCCTCCCATGTAACTCTACCGTGCCCGAATCTGTCATGATTAATGCTGAACTTTCTGAGCCTCCAGCTCTCTGGCACTATGCAGGAAACAAAACCCACTTGAGAAGGTAGTTGGAAGATCATTAACATTATTATCCAGAATATGCCCTAACAGGTTATACCGAGCCGAGGCTGGCCAAGGGCTTAAATACAGCTTCTCGTGTAACTCCTTTGACACCCTGGGAGGTGGGGGCTCTGGGTAACCCATGCTTACAGGTGAGGTACCTGAGGCTTGGGGAGGTCAAATGACTGTAGTGTCACCATATGAAGTGCTTCAGGTAATGCCCAGAACCCAGAGGGGCAAATTCCTGGCTTCGCTTCCACTGACCCCATTACATGGGGTGCTTCCCAACGACCTACTTAGACCCCTATTTTGTGAACTTGTCACTGCGCAGGAAGTAACAGGTCACACCTCCGCCAGCTCCTGCCCCATTGGTAAGAGTGTAAGCAAGATCCCAAACGCTCAGGCTCTATTCAGAAAAGGCCCACAGGTGGGTGTGAAGCCCACTCAGCTGTTCCCACCTCACCCCTAATGTCTTCTGTCACTGCCTGCTGGGCTGGAGCCCTGCTTGGGGGCATTTCAGGTGTAAGAAGCTCCAGGAGCCCCAGAAACCCTTAGAGCACCCCATGGGCCCAGAGGCAAGTGTGCTGGCAGTTGGGCACGCAGTCCCCACCTGGAACAGGGTCAGCTGGGAGCCCTCGCAGGGTCTGTAAGGGAGTCTCTGCATGACCAGGAGGCCGGTCTCTAGTCTCTGGGGGTCAGGGTCCCGGGCAAAGACTGGCAGTAGGATGGACACAAGACGCAGCCTTTGATGTGTCATCCTATTCTTCATCTTTGGAGATCATGGAAAGTCAGAAACTTTAAATCCAAGGATACTTTCCTTAGTGGACATCAGAGTGAATGATGATGCTTTCACCCCATAGCAAATGTGCCCCGCGATGGCTGATGATGACGCTGGCCTTAACCGTCTACGAAGAGCAGAGTGGGGTCTAAACCACTCTGAGTCATGGTGATGCCCTGCCCCCCACCTTCTAAAGGATGGTCAGCCAGTTTGAGCAGAGAGAACAACCAGTAGCCA
>NW_024350927.1:2963671-2964494 GCF_902729225.1 Pteropus medius
AAAACAAAAAAAAAAAAATAGTTGGGAGGCCACCGAATTGCAGTTGATTCATAATTCTTCCAATCTGAGAAGACGTAAGCTCTCAGGGGCCTTGGGCATCCTGTGTCCTCAGCGGGACACTCTGGCCTTGGCCACTCCGCCAGGCTCCAGGACACAAGCTCTGATTTCTTGGCCCCGTTGGGCTGGCAGATCGGGGTCAGAAATGACACATCCAGCTCCACAAGGCCATTTGCTCCTGGCTCAGAGTGCTGGAAGCAGCCCCTCCAAGCTGCATCCTAGTGTCCTTACGGAGGCAGCCTGGTGTCCCCGAACAAGCCACACCTTGGAAGCAGACAGACCTGAGTTTACAACCTGCCTCTATCGTTTGTCAGTGGTTTTACCAGACTTTTCTATACCTCAGTTTCCATATTTGTAAGGCTAAATGAGCTAACGTAGGGGCAGTGTCCATCCAAGCATCTGGAATGGAGTGGATGCTCATTAACTGACGCCCCGATGGAACTCTCTGACTCATACTCAGACAACATGTGCACTGTGCTGGGGATACTGCGGTGGGGACGACAGAGCCGGTCTTTGCTCCCACGGCACTCGGAGTCCAGGGCTGGGAGCAGATAATGAGCCAGTCGACAAACAAAATATATTTAACGGGTGACAAAGGCTATAGAGAAAATAAAGTGGAGAGAGACCAGACATGGAGTGCAGTGGTGCTATCTCAGGAAGGGCCATGGGGAAAGGCCAGGCCAGCTAAGGAAACTCAGGCCCCCAGCCCATGATTCTCCAGCCCAGTACTTCTCAATCAGAGGTGATTCTAACCCCCAGGTGACAT
>NW_024350927.1:2964552-2982150 GCF_902729225.1 Pteropus medius
ATCATCATCGGCTGTGGGCAGTTAGTGGCATCTAGTGGGTAGAGAGGCCAGGGATACTGCTAACTATCTTATAGTGCACAGGACAGCAACCAACTCCCACCTTGCATAAAAACCCAAACGTCAATAGCGTTGAGGTTGAGCAACCCTTATTTAGTCTAGTACCCTGGGTTAACTTTTTCATGACACTTAACAGAGCTGACGACTGTGGAAGGTCCTTCAGAAGAAGAGACCTAGCTAACTAATAGACCCACCATCGTCATGGCCTATCACAGGTGACATTAGAGAGAGAGAGCTGCCAAGTCACTGTCCTCTCCCATGGCGTGGAGGCATGCAGCGATGCCCAGCTCTACAGTGCACTGTGGAGGCTGCCTTCACATCCTACCCCTCCTGGCCTAGGTTATCCTACTAAAGCTTATTTTGCTAACTACAGATTGAAAAAAAAAAAAGAATGAAACACAATAAGAATCTGGGGCTGGCTATAGCCAGCTTTAGGGAAAATGGATTCGGGAATATTTCTAGATCAGTGCACCTGGAATCCAATAACGGACAGTGTCATGGTCCGATACTTACACATGGTTAAGGGAGAAGAAGCAGGGAGTAAGGCTGCCTCCAGCAGGCACTCGCACACAGCAGGAAGTGACAGCTGGCCGACTGACGGTCACATGGAGGGAGAAAGCAGCATTCTGAAAGCAGAGGGATCTGGGGCCATTTGGACCCCCTGGGGACCTCTGTATTACACAGCACAGAACTGAGAAACGAAAACTGGGCTGCACTGTTACTGCCTGCTCACCATACCCTCTCCCCTTATTCCGTGGCACCAGAACTCTGGTTTTATTTGGGAGATAACGTGCTCAGCCCTAAGATTTGTTGAAATCAGCCATGGCCATCTCATTCCTCTGCCAGTGATTGGTCTAGAAATGGGCACATGAGCCTAGTCAATAAGATGTTAGGGCAAGTCAGCTTGGGCACTGCTGGGAAAGTTTCCTCTCTGATAAAGCAGAGAGCCACACGACTTGTAAGCCCTCTTTTAACAACAACTCCTTCCTTCTTGTTTGAGAAATGGGCTTGTGAGGAAGGATGTGATGCTCGGCACTGTGGCAGCCATTCTGTGACCATGAGGGAAGGTCTCCCCAACATGCGGAGGTGGAGGGAAGAAAACATAGAAAGAATCTGAATCCTCAGTGACATTGCTGAGCCCGAAACCAATTCTGCAAACTTAAGATTTTGTTATGTAAGAAATAAAATGCATTTATTGTTTAAGCTTCTATTAGCTGGGTATTCTGTTACTGGTAGTCCAAAGTATCCTAAATAATATGGCTTCTTTTTGTAATAATACCTCTCAGAAAGATGTCCATCCCCATTTTAAAAGGTGTCACCTCTAAAATGGACAAAACAACAGCTATTTAGAAACCTCTTCAATCTGAAATGATGTCCTCTCTCCCCGAGGGTTCATGAAGTACAAAATTGCTCCATTTAATCACACCAGAGTCAGATGGTTTATGACACATACCATCTCTGCTTTCACACAGTGACTTGATGCTCATCATCTCTAGTCACAAACCCACAGAATCTCAATATTGGAAAATGGCACTTTGAGCCAGTTTCCTCCATAATCTTCTCTGTTGTCCCTTGTCTCTGCCCCAATCCCAGGTAGGCTGGGTCTATTTGCCTGCTGAGTACAGGATAAAAGACTGGGTACTTGTAACCAGCCCCTCCTTTTTCCTTCTTTTTGGGGGTGAGCTGCCTACAGAAGATTTGCACTCTGCTCTGCTCCTCCACAAACTTGGGAGTTGAAGGGCAGAATGTGCCCTTGGGGGAGTGGGGCCTGCTCCAGGCCAGTGCTACCTGTGTCTGGCTGGGGAAATAGGGTCTCATCAGGGGTCCCATTTGCCTGCCGATATAGGACACATTCTCCACTATTAGCTTTATCAGGAATGAAGAGGATATTTTGGTCTAGTGTCGTGTGACAACGGTTAGTTTGGAGAACAGACTCTTTACTGGCTATTTTAAACACGAAGTTATTTATTACAGGATAGTAAACGAGTAATGGAATTACAGGAAGAGCTGAAGAAACAGCTTTCAGGAATAAAATGTTTTGCTGCTGAACTGGGCCACCGAGGCATCTGCTGCCTCTTCCACGAACCAGATGCTGGCAGCCCCAGAACCTATCCTTGGACAGTCAGGAAGCTGCTTCCCCTGCTGCTTCTCCTGAAACCACACTGTGCCTTCCAGGGCCAGCACCAGCAAAATGGCTCTGCTGTGCCCCACCTCTCAGGATCCACATTGCACAGAGACCACTGCTGAAGTGACAACAGAGAAAGCAAGTGCCTCAGGAACATGCTTGCTAGTAGGAGTGTAAAAGCAGCAGGAATGAGCCTCTGCCTCACGCCTACCTTCCAAACCTCATATGATTTCATCTTCTTGGCCAAACCCGAATCACAGGCAGAACTCTAGCCGCAAGGGAGTCCTGACACCAAGTTCCCAGCTTTCCCGCTTCTGCAGGAGAGGTAGGCCCATGAGAATGAGGGCGAAAGAGTAGATGAGTCTGTATCTTCCACAGCCATCTGCATGGTAACTATGGATACAAATGCTAAATCAGACTACCTGGGTTCAAACTCAGTTCTGTCACGTGTTAGCTCAGTGGCCTGGAGCACGCCACGTAACTCAGTATGCATCAGTTTCTTCATTCATAAAATGGAGATAATAATAGTACCCACCTTATATGGCTGTTACGAAGAATAAATATTCCCTCTGTTCAAACGCTTCCTGCTTGCTATCAGGAAATTGGAAGCAGAATCGATTCAAATAGAGAGGGAAACCTGGACATGTAAAACACATAGAACTATAGCTGGCACCTTATTAAGTACCATCGAAGTGTTTGCTTTTATGCCTTCAAAACTCGGTCCCTCTCGGGCTACTCCCCAATAATACATTAAGATTAGACAGGGATGGTAGTGGTTAGGATGGGGGTGTATGTGTTAGGTTTTGTACAGACCAACAAATAAATATGTTCAGATTCCTTAATAACAGTACTGTCAAGAGGGCCCACGTGTTTCTGAGTGGGTGCTGTTGACAATGAAGAAAATGAAAGGTGGTGCCTGACTCCTAGAATTTCTCCTGCCAATCAGACCCCAATGGCCACCCAGTCGGGAAGGCCCGAATGAGCAGGTGTCCACAAGGGATGACTCTTCAAGCATAATTCAGTGTCTTGTCAGGAAGCTGGCCTGACAGCTGATGAAAACGAGATATAATTAAACGTCAACAAAAACGAACATGGCAGGGCATCGGCTGATACGCCAACTGGTCGCCAAGATCCCCTCCCATGGGATGCCAATCATGCCTAGCTGCCCCTCTGCGGTGAGGTGACCAAAAGGAATTGGCATCAGATGCTGAGGCAAAAGGAGCAGACGTGTCGGAGCACGTGGGAGAATCGTGGTCACGTCACTGAGGGGCTGCCGGCTTTCCCCTGCAGGCCACATGGCCTGTGTGGAGTTCCTCCCGCTGTCTGAGGCCTGTCGGAGGAGTGGCCTTAGCGGAAGGACCATCAGAGGCCATGACCTCACATCTGTGTTCTGGCCTGGCTTCCAGAACTGAAATACTGAGATGAGTGATCATTTGTCAGTTCCTCCCAAGAATGATTCTTCCAAAAATGACAGCTACCATTCTCTGAGAGTCCTTACTATGCACTAAGGCTGTGCTAACAGTTATTTGATCGCGTTCTCTTGCTAGCGGCAAAAACGGCTAATTGTATCCCAGTATCCATCCCCCTCCATGTCCAGTTATGGAATGTTCCCTCGACCCCCTGTCCTGGAACCCCCAACTCACACTAATCTAGCTGGGTGCATAAAAGCTCAGAGGCTCCGTTTTTTTCCAGCTTCCTTTGCAGCTAAGTTCGGTCACGTGGCACATTATGGTCAATGAGAGGTGACCAGGAGAGGTTCACAATCTCGCAGATCACATCTATTTAAAGAATCTGCCTCCACTTCTCCTTTCCCCACCCTGTGGGCTGCAAAGAAGACGGAGAGTCACTTTCAGCCGAGGGGCAAGGCCCCAATGTGTAACAGAGCGATAGGATAGAAGGAACCTGGGTCTCTGGACAACCTCGCAGGGGCAGAGCTACCCGGGCCACCCTTCTCTACGCTTCTACCAAAATGAAAAACGTACCTATAGCTTGTTTACTGCCTCTCGGGATTTTTGTTACAGCACCGTGGCTTGTATCCTGACTAATACATCTTCGACTTTCACAATGACCTTGCAGGATAGGTATAATTTTCTCCCCATTTTATCGAGGAGGACTCCAAGTTTCAGTGAGGTTAAATGCCTTGCCCTCGGTCACAGCAGTACAAAATGACAGAGCTGGGACCCGGTTCCAAATCTGGCTGTGACCCAAGCATCCACCCTTGTCTACCGTTCAGAGCTCGCGTTTCCCTCGGCAGACTCTGTGCCGATGGCTCTTTATCTAAGTCTGTGCATTTAAAGAAGTTGGGACAAATAACCAGTTATGTTCCCCACAAAGAGAAAGGAAGGAAAGAGGTCTCCTTTTCCTTTGAAAAGCTGAGTGTAGGGGACTTGGCGGGTCAGGGCATGATAAATAGGGGCAGTGAGTTGACATCTGTTATTTTTGCCTCCGTCACCCCATTCTGGAAACAGCACCCAGACTTTGTGTGGGGGACCTCCACTATATTCTCAGTTTATGTGGTTCAGGCTGGCTGACCCCTGGGCCTGAGTCAGGCCAACGGGCCTTTTGTCCCTGGCATTGGAGTTTCATGGGGAGACACAAACTCTTTAAGGGCCCAGAGCTCATACATCACAGCAGTAGACCCTGACGAGGCTGCCCCTGGGTCCCTGCCATGCGGAATTCTGGGCCGCCCTGAGTCTTGACCCCGCCCAGCCTTGCTCACCAGCTCAGCCTTTGATTTGCAGAGCAGCGACACACCCTCCGAACGGAGTCCTCCTTTGCTTACATTTTTTCTAGGCCTGCTCTCTCTTCCTTGCAAAGACCCTGCCTGATCGTTAGAGCTGCTCTGAGCCAAGGGCAGAAGGGAATGGCACAGACCATGTCCAGAGATGACATGGAAGATTCCAACCCAACCATCTGTGAGCTCTGCAGCTGGTCTCAGAGACCAACATCACTAGGTCTGGAGCAGGCAGGCCCAGGAACAGGACAGGGGAGCAGGCGGGAGGCTGGAGAGAGGATAAAGAACCAAGACTGAGTGGGGTGGGGGGATGGTTATCTTGCTGGGTTCTGGGGTACAGGTGGGTTCAGATAAAATGTTCCATGTTAACTGGGGAACAGGCTCTGCCTTGGGGCTCCGTACATCCTGGTACATGGATAAGGCTACAGAAGGAAGGCCACCAAGACTCTGCTGGCCATGCCCAGTGGCCCTGGAGCAGGCAGCAGTGAAATGAGGCCTGGCACCCCCTCTCCAGGCCCAGTGAGAACAGCGCTTGGAGGTGCAGTCACAGAGCACTGGAGCGACTCTCCCCCTGGACAGAGCTGGATTTATGAGGCCCATTTGCGGCCCTGCCTCGTTTCGGATGCAGACCTAGCTGGGGCACCATTCACTGAGGACAGCCCAAGTCACGGGGACCTGGGGCTGAGCCTGCACTCCAGCTGGGGCCCTCCCAGCTCTGCCAGCCTTGCACCGCGGGGGACCAGAATAACAGCTTCAGCATCTGGCTTCCCGGTCCTGCTTGCAGGGGTCTTTGATGCACGGACTTTCTGATCCTGGGTATCGAGGCCACTGAGCACATGGGGACTAGAGGGACAATCAGGTCTGGCGCTGGCCAGGGGGTGGGATGGCTCATCAGTCGTGGTGACAGCAGGGGACAGCGAGGAAGAATCAGTGGGTCTGAATCCTCCCTCTGCTAATCCCCAGCTAGGTGACCTGGAACAACCTGCTTTTCTTCTCTGAGCCTCAGTTTCTGCATCTATAAAATGGGGATAAAAGTTTGCTCTTCAGGACACTGTGTGGATGAAGGGAGGTCTTCAGCACAGTGTCAGCTGTATAATCAGCCCCAATACACGGTAGCCATGACACAGTGCTGGGCCACGAAAAACATCTCACTTTCTTGTGAATCACTTTCGCATACATAATCGAATTTTGTCTTCTTGACCACACTGGGAGGAGGACAGGCCAATGTTCCCATGTTATGGATGAGGGAACCAGGCCTCGAGAGGTCAGGTGGCTTTCCTGAGTCTCCAAGTGGGCCGAGGACAGAGTCAATGGTGCTCATGCCTGGTTTACTTGTCATTTCACTGCCAATGAGAACCCTGCCCTCCAGAGAGAATAACGATGAGAATAACAGACACCGTTACTGATGCGCCATCGCCGGGTGCCAGGCCCCTTGTCCTATTCATGTTCTAATTTACCCCTGAAAGGGACGCCAACTGGAAAAACAGGATCAGTGAAGAAGTCTTCACTCACGGAGTCGAACTGTACATGTCAACGGCGGTGCGGGGAGCAGGCTTCTCGGCCTCGGCACTGCTGACATTTGGGGCCAGACACTTCTTTGTTGTGTGGACTGTCCTATGTAGTTAACAGCATCACTAGACACCAGTAGCACCCCCACCACCACCCCCCAGTTACCCGAGTATGTCTCCAGATACTGCCCAGTGTCCCCTCTGGGGCGAAAGTGCCCCCGGTTGAGAACCTCTGTGTGGAGGGAAACGAGCATGTGACAGTGGAAGGTTCTGGAAGGGTGAAGAGAACAGCCTTCTTTCGTGCTGAGAGGAGGGTTTTAAGAGAGACCTTGCAGCAAATGCACGTTGGTAAATTCATCAGTGGTGTGTGACAGACGGAGCATGCTGTCACAGCCTTCCGGATGAGGCCCAGGACGTGATAAATGGCCACCATCTCGAAAGGCCATCCTCCTTCTCCTGGGCAGTGGAGGTTTGATGGAGGATGGCCTACTCTAAATCACCATCCCTTCTCTTTCAGTCCTATGAGGGCCCAGAAAGTCCTCAGGCCAAAGGACCCAGCTAACGCGTGAGCTGTAAATGGGCTGAAGTCACCTGCAACTCCACCTGTACCTGTCTGTGTCACGGCTCCTTGCAACACTGACAAGTAGGGTTTGTCCCAACCACGTGAACCTGTTCCTGGTCTTGACTCCCTAAAGCCGAAGAGCTAGAAATTCCCCCAGGAGTTCGTTGAGGTGTTACAGAAAGAGAAGCATAATGATGTGGAGACAGCGAGACTGTTTGGCTTTAGTGGACCAGCTGTCAAAAGGACCACAGTTCTTGCCTTGTGGTCCTTTTTTTAAAAAAATTTTTTTTTGAGATACAATTCATATACCATAAAATTCACCTATTAAAAGTATACAGTTCAGTGGTTTCTAGTATATTCACAAGGCAGGGCAACCATCACCGCTCTCTAATTCCAGAATATGTTCATCACCCCACAGGAAATCCCTACCCATTAGTGGTCGCTCCCCATCTCCCCTGCTCCCCCCGCCCCATCCCGGCCCCTGGCAAACACTAATCTGTTTTCCATCTCAATGGATTAGCCTATTCCGAACATCTCATGTGAATGATATCATACAACGTGTCGTCTTCTGTGCCTGGTTTCTTTTACTTAGTATATGTTTTCAGGGTTCAGCCATGTTATAGCATGTGTCAGTGCTTCACTCCTTTTTATGGCTGGAAAGCATCGCATTGTCCGGACAAAGCACATGCTGTTCATCCATACGTCAGCTGACAGACATCTGGGTTGTTTCTTGACACGACTGTGAGCAAAGCGGCTATGAGTCCTCAGGCACCGGAGCCCGTGTGGACCTAAATTCTCACTTCTCTCGAATAGATACGTGAGAGTAGAAGGGCCGAGTCCTGTGTGGTTCTCGGTTTCGAGATCATAAAAACTTTGAGATCTGCCATACCGGGTCGAGTCTGGGGCTATTTCTGGGTTGGGATTCTGGGTCGCCCTAAGTTTCTGCTGTCTTCCTGTCTGGCTCCTCATGGCGCTGTCACCTCACTCCCAACACATGAGTCTTTTAGAAGCTATTTATACCCCAGCTTGAGTTCCCATGGAGCTAGTTCTCTAGATTCACAGATATTCTGACGATGTCTCCATAATTCAGTAGAAGAAACATGTCAGATACTTATAACTTCGATATGGCCTTTGGGGCATCTGTTATCTAACACGGTTTTATTAGTTGCATGAAGATATGAAAATGAAATGAGGAAAGGAACTCTGATTAGAGTCTCTAAGGCTTCCTGTAAAATATTATGTAAGATTCCAGAAATTAAACTAAGTTGTACATTAAATTTTTTTTTTTTTTATCTAGTTCAGGCCTACTTTTCGAAAAAACATTTTTAAGCAGCTTCCGTATGAAAGTCAGATCTGATTGTTAATTATAGCCTGCGCCTCACTGCCACGTGAGGTGTTCTGTTCACTTGACATTGACTTGATCTGATTACATTAATGGTCTGGGAGAGAGATAATAACATCCCCTTTTTGCAGAGCTGGCTCTGGCCAGCCCCGTTTCTGATCATTTTAACAACTCGACTGGGTATTCTAAAAATTAAACGGAAGTTAGCTTCAGACCTGGAGGTACCTTTCTATTCATTTACGGCTGGACCACGTCAATAGTCTCAAGGGGTTTCAGGTATTACCGCCTTTTGAATAATTTATCGTAGCTAATGAAAGCTTTAAACGTTGGCTAACATGAAAGCAAAACAGTCATTCCCACAGGTGTCTCAAATGAAGCCTTTTTGGGCAGAAGAAATGAAAATACCCATTTCAACTTCTGCAAGCCCTCAAACAATCTGGTTGATGGGGTTCGTCTCAAGCCAACACGTGTCCGTTGTACATCTCCTCCGAACACATGCTGGAAGACTCACAGACAGAAAGTAGAACTAGAGGGTGTAGTGGGCAGGAGAGGACAGGTTATTCTGCAGTAACAAGCAGCCCCCCCTCCTGAATGTCAGAGGTTTTAAGTGATGAGCACTTTATTTCTTACTGCATCTCTGCTCATCTAACCTTGAAAAAGAAAGTAAAGTCTATCTCTCAGGGCCATTAGATTTTTGCAGGGAGAGAAACATATTTACTGATGGACTTTTAAAAGTTGTTCGGATGCTGTACTACTTATTTTCTATGTAATCAGTGAAGGATTTCATGAGACAGTAGCTCTCTGCTAAGAGTGTAAGCCATGTAAAGAGAGTAGCAGGTTTTCTGCTCCTTTTTCCACTGGCTTTGGTGCCTTACCACAGGGCCAAGCATGCAGCAGGTGATCCGACACCATGTGACAGGCGGCAGAGCAGAGCACAGACAGAGGTTACACTCATGGGTTCGAATATTGTTTCCGGCACCCCCTGAGCTGTGTGACTCAGATGATTTTCTTAACCTTTCTGTGCCTCAGTTTCCTCGTAATAGTCCCTCCTACCTGGTGCACAATGAAGAGTAATTGAATTAGTGCCTGTTGAGCACCTGGAAGGGTCTCTGGCACATCATGGGTATCTTAGTATTTAATAAATAAATAATGAGAGCATCTTTCGAACGGTGACTTAGGAACCGAACTAAGGATTATGTCGTGGAATCCTCACGACAGTTCCATGAAGCGGGTCTATTACGATGGCCCTTTTGCAGATGTGGACACGGAGGCTTGGAGAGGTAACTCGCCTGTGGTCCGAGAACTAGTCAGAGGTGGAGCCGGGATTTCAACTTAGGCCTGCCTGACTCCAGGGCCGACGCTTTCTGTCTTGAAGCTAAAGAACCGCTATTGCAAAACGAAACAGACGAGGCTTAGGTGATGGACTCGGTGCCCATTTTTCTTGAGCTGATGTACCATAAACTCCGCACTCCGGCTTCGCTCCGACTGTTAACACTGTGGGTTCCAGCGTTCTTTCTAACCCTCCCACGTCGATCCCTTCTTGTGGACTCCCGTCTCCGGGGTCCTGGGATCCCACTGCACTGGTCTCCCATTA
Source organism: Pteropus medius (assembly GCF_902729225.1). Classification (NCBI taxonomy): domain Eukaryota; kingdom Metazoa; phylum Chordata; class Mammalia; order Chiroptera; family Pteropodidae; genus Pteropus; species Pteropus medius. Next base: position 2,974,475 of record NW_024350927.1, read on the forward strand.
GCTCTTCTTGGACAAAACATAGTTAAATTGAAAATGGCAACACCGCGCCCCTTCTACCTTCAAGAGTATTACCCAAGTGGCCGTGTCAAATGATTCGTCCACATGGCTCAATTCGCGGCTTTTGTTTTTTCTATTATTTATTTTTAAAATTTACTTATTTAAATTAGTTTCAAGTACACAGTATATTGGTTAGACAGCTATATGGTTCATAAAACGATCCCCCCAATTGCTCCCTACCTCCCCTGACCCTCCTCCTAGCCAACGTATTAATGCTCATTGTATTCACTCTGCCACGCTCCCCATCCTCGTGACCTTCTATCGACTACTAATTTGTACTTCTTTAACCCTTCACCCCATTCTCCCAGCCCCCCATGCCTCCCCTCTGTCTGACACCAAATTGTCCACTATATTTGTGAGTCTGTTTTTGATTAGTTTGTTCTTTTTGTTCCTTAGATGCCACATGTAAGTGAAATCATATGGTATTTATCTTTCTCTGTCTGACTTATTTCACTCAGCATAATAACCTCTAGGTCCATCCATATCGTTCAAATGGTAGGATTTCCTTTTTTTTAATGGCCGAGTAATATTCCATTGCATATATGAACCATAATTTTATTTATCCAATTGTCTGTTGATGGGTATTTAGGTTGCTTCCATACCTTGGCTATTGTAAATTGTGCTGCCATGAATATTCGAGTGCATAGATCTTTACGAATTATTGTTTAGGTTTTCTTTGGATAAATACCCAGAAGTGCAATTGCTGGGTCAAAAGGTAGATCTATTTTTCATTTTTTTAGAAACCTCCATACTGTTTTCCACAGCGGCTGTACCAATTTGCAATCCCATCGACACGGCTTTTAAACCCATAATGCCATCCTCACGGTGTTTTTGCACATGGTAGAGCTGGGAGCTGCTTTCCTTGAGGGGCTGACTTAAGTCCTGCTCCTCCTTGCTGCAGATGCGCGGTGGGGAAAAGGGCAGGTCACGCCATCTGTTCAAGCCTCTTCTCTTTCGGAAAGGTTTCTGTTTTCCTGAAGCTCAGCCCCTTCCTTTAGCACTCTTCCAGGTGACAGCGGGTGAGGACTGTTCAAGTGATGCAGAAGGCAGTTCTGGGAGAAAACGTCCCCCTGGACAGAGTTCCTTGTGCCCTGCTTGTTAAAGGTGGGACAGGTAGCTTCCAAAAATCTGGCAACACGTAGAGCCAGGCCGGACCAAGATTTCAGGACTCTTTTGCAACAGAAGTGCACCCCGGTGGATTCCGGGCTGTCAGAATTGTCAGCTCCACTAGCTGTCATCATGCACCTATGATGCCAGGGATGGGGAATCAGAGCTGGACAAGACAAGGTCCCCATATCCCTGGAGCTCCCAACGGGGTGGGCAGGTGGAGATGTGGTTGCCATGGGCTGGTGTGGATATGGGACAAGTAGACTAAGAGGTGGGCCTTGGGTTTGAAGAGCAGTGGCTGAGCTTTGGGTGGGGACAGCCCAGGCTGTGGAGGGGTGTCCGAAGGCCCGTGCACAAGTCAGGATTGAGGCATTTGATGCTTATGTGGTGATAACCAGAGGCTTATCCACAGAATGGCAAAGTACTGGGGCCCAGAAGGGACCAGAACAGAGAACAGAGGCTGGAAACTAGGTGATTTGAGACTTCCCATTGGAGAGAGAAAACGTGCAGATGGGCACAGAGACAGGGCACCCACAGAGAAGGGGACAGATGTCCTCCCACGAGGAGCTCACTACTAGTGGCAGGTAATAAACAAGAAAACCCATAAAATATAGGTAGAAAGAAACTGAAGCGGGTTGTGGGGAGATCCAGACAAGACTTTCCGAAAGTGACATCCAAGCAGAGACCTGAGTGATGGGGGAAGGAGGAGCCAATAGTATGTGCAAAGGCCTTGGGGGAGGAGGATGCTTGAGATGTCACAGGGATGGCAAGGAGGCCAGAGACTGGCGCAGAATGAGCATGCGGCGCGTGACAGGAGGTGAGGGCGCAGGATTAGAAGGGAACCAGGTCCCCCAGGGCAGCGGGAGGTAGAGAAGTTGGGCAGATTTAGGTGACATTTCAGAGGTTCTGATGGATGCTAGAGAACATGCACTTTGAGCATGCCATGAAGCCTGAATTTGAAAATAAATAAGAGCAAATCTGTGCCTCGAACAATAGAAGATGCTTCTGAATCAGTCTCCGCGTGCCAGGTGAGGACCTACTCTGTGCCTTGCATACGGTAGAAGAGCTTGCAGCTGGCTCGTGCCCATCCCCGGCCTGCAGGAAGACCCTGGGTTCGTGCTCTCCGGGGGGTCCGTTTGCACGCCCCCTCGCAGGGTCATACGTGCTGGCACACGCTGCTTCTCTCATCCTTATGGCCTGTGAGGCAGGTGCTGCCATACCCAGTGGTATGCTGAAGCTGGATTACCCAGCTCCTTCGAGCCGACCGTGCATCTCTTCCCAGCTCTGCCACCAGGGACATCAAGTTAGTAGCTTAACACGTACGCCATAGAAACTGGTGAACGTCAAACCAGACTTCGCCTCTCTCAGTCCTGGAGAACGGGTTGTAAGCACTTGGCAGCACACCACGGGCTATACCCATACGGCGGAGGAGGCAGCTGAGGCTCAGGAGGGCTGAGGCCCTGGAACGGCAAGGCTCCCAGTTCAGAGACCTGGTGCCCTTTGACACTTTGCAGATGACGATGGACAATTCAGCAGAAGCCCCTCCAGCGGCAGCAGTTTACTGAGATTTTGTTTTGGAAGCCACGGGAGTTTTCGGGGATTTCCACATCTCTTTCGGTTCCAAATGTGTCTGTTTTAGATGAAGGCCAGCCTTCCCTGGTGGGTTTTCTGTGAAGCGGGTGACCCCCCTCGCTGGCCCCTGAAGGCCACCATCACAAGAGGGCACCTAGAAAACCCTGATGAGGGTGTCGGACGAGTCACCTCCACACCAGGCTGTGTCCTTCGGAGCTGGGAGAGGTGGGCTGGGGAGGCAGAGGCTCAAGGTGAGATGTCAGCAAATGCCGCTTGTATAACTGCTGGTGAACAAAAGGTCAAGCCCTGTGATATTACTTTTGATTACACCAAGAGAACCAATCCAGCTTTTAATTTCCTCAGGTGGAGGCTGTGAGCTGTGTGAGTTCCCAGGGCACTGACACGGGGGTTGGGCAGCCTGTGACGGGAAAGCTTGTTTGCCAAAGAGAGACCTCCCAGAGGGCACTCTTCATAGATGCCCAGGGGGCCCTTCTGCTCCAAGTTCTCACCAGCTTCAAATATAAACTCAGCCCTGTCCTGACCCATCTTGAGACACAGAGGGTAAGGAAGGCGTAAGGAGAAAAAATAAGAGCAAGTATTTATTAAGCACGTATTACGTGCCATGTACTTTAGTATATACACGTCTACACACCGACACCCGAAGACTCGACACTCCCGCTCTCCTTGTCCCACGTTACGGTTGTGTAAACAGGCACAGAGAGAGGTTAAGTAATTTCTTTGAGGTCACACAGCTAATCGGTGGGGGAGCCAGGTTTGAACCTAGCTAGTCTGGCTTGAGATGCCCCAAGCCCTCTCCACTAACCTGCACGGAGCGGGGGATGCCGAGGTTCGCCACGAAGCACTAGGAAGTCCCCCGAATGCGGCATAACGTTTCCTCAGAGGTAACCGGCCTCCTTTAAACCCCTCCCTCCTCCGTCCAACAAAGCCAGAAATCCCTGCTGGGTTTGCCAGGAAGCAGGTCCCCCCCAGGCCACCCCCAGAGACGCCATCGCCGAGGCCTGATTTGCTGCCCTCATCATTTCTTGCCGAGGCCACTGCAGTCGTCTCCCGGAGGTCCCTGCCCCCGGCCTCGCCTCCTCCACCTCACTGCAGTGGGCGTCCGTGTCCATCGCTCTCCCGCAGGAGACCATCGCTAGCTCCACTTCCTTCTTCCCTCCCCGGCCTTCACAGCGTAGTTGCAGCCACCACGTCCCACGGGCATGTCCTCAAACGCCCCCCGCCCTCCGCCCCCTGCCTCCATGTCTTTGCATGTGCCGTTCCCTGTACTTGGAACACCCCCTGGCCTTTTCTGCACCTACTAATTCTTTATGATATAGGTCAAGGTTCCACTCCTTCTGAAGACACCCTGACCTCCTGGCTGAGGTAAGGGGCGCTCTGGCCACCACTGTACCCTGGCGATGTCCGCATAACTCCTCCGCCCCGTGTGGTCACTGCTATCCTTGTCTGCCTGTCTGATGGGCTCTGAGAGTCTCTGGGGACACGGATAGTATCTCCTGCATTTTTGTTTCCTTAACACCCAGCATAGTATCTGACGCACAGTAGGTGCTCATTAATAACCACTGAATGAATGAACGAATGAATGAGTGGCTGGCCGCCTTTGGATTATCTACCTTTCAACCAGGTAGCAATTCTGATTCATGTCCCAAATCTGACAGCCAACGGCAGCCCGTGCTTTGGGGGTGCGCGGAGGTGAGGAAGGGTATCTGAAGATGAGAGTCGGGAATAATAGGAAAGGGGGCCAGGGCGGGTGTTTTGAAGGTACAGTCACCGTTCGGGACATCCGAAGTCCTGCAGCACTGACACCTGAGGTCACATGCGAATGCGGCTGCTCCTCCGGGAAGGCGAACCCACCCCCATGTCGGGGATCACACAGCAATAACAGTCCCGCGGCCGCTGCCACGGGGATCCCGCGTGTGCTGAAGGTGATGCTGTGTGCGCGGGGATTAGAGGCTGGCGGCACGCGCCTCCACCCGCACGTTAGGCCAGCGTGCCCGGGAGGCCCGGAAACCGTTCTCTGGCGACCGGATCAGGTTCTGGAAGCTCGTCCGGCTCCCTAACCACCTCCGTGGATTGAGCCCATGCTCGCGTCCTCCGTGGGGTCTGGGCATGCCACTGCAGTATTTTTTGGGTGCTTTGTGGGAAAGTGGAAGGAGATGACAGGGAGGCGGAAAGCATGGCCAGCGAACAGGGTGACATTCCTCGAATGGGTCCTGAGGCTTGGGGATTTGAAATCACGTGGCGCTAATAGGCCAGGGTCCCCAACCCCTGGGCCGTGGATCGGTACCGGTCTGTGGCCTGTTAGGAACCGGGCCACACAGCAGGCGGTGAGTGGCAAGAAGCTTCGTCTGTATTTGCAGCCGCTCCCCAGCACCAGCATCACCGCCTCAGCTCCACCTCAGATCAGACATTAGAGTCTCCTAGGGCCAGCGGTCCCTGGTGCCAAAAAGGTTGGGGACCGCTAGTCATAGGTACAGCATGTTGGTCCCCTCGCCCAACAGAGCTGATAAGGAGCACTGAATGGTGGCACTAACAGGTTGACACACAAGTTTGAACAGAGTTCTCTGAGGATGAAGCCCAGAGTGACATTTCGTGACAGAAAAGGGAGCGAGCTGAGTGGTTTCCCATGTGGACGTGTCACCCGTGAAAGTGGCCCAGCTCAGTCCCCACCAGTGCCACTGACCTGGGCCCCCCAGGCGACAGGAAGGCTTCCCCACCCACCTACTGGTACCCCATGATGCTAGCCAAGGTCCGTGACACGAGCTCTGGTCCCCAGGCAATAATATCCTAACAAACCACGGCGGGAGAAAGGCTGTCCCAACAGATGAACAGCGATGGGACAGAGTTTAAAGAGGGATCGCTTCTCAGGATCCAGATGCACCTCGAGGCCGTTTCGAGCGCTGGGTTCTCTGTTAAGCGCACGAGCGAGAAAGGAAATGGAGAAGGACTAGCAGGGGCCCCAGGAAGCAGAGGGAGCGAGACAGATGGGAGCTGTCAGCTCCGGGAGACCCGGTCGGGGACGATGCGGACAGTGACATCAATGCTTTCGAAGCAGAAGAACTGTCCCATACTAAAAGTTAACAATGGCCCTTCACTTTTTAGGGCGTTTTGTAAACGTTTTGGAGTCCGAGAGCAGGGACAGCTGCACGACCCCGTGAATATACGAAAAACCACGGAATTGTACACTTTAAAATGAGAGTTTTATGATGTGTGAATCTTATCACAACAACAACGAAAAAGTGGGAAAAGCCCCTTTATTCCATATTCCACTCTGGGTCAAGAAATTCAAGAAACGCCAAGATGTAGCAACTCAGTTATAGGAGAATCTATTCCACAAAGAAAGGAGATGAATAAAAAACCCTTTGAAAAATGGCAGGCGGGAGGTGTCTTCTATTGGTGTCTGCAGCGTATTGTAGCCAGGGGATAAACTTCAGTTACACAAACATATTTACTGTGCACCAGATACTGTCTAGGCTTCAGGGACTGGGAAAAAATGGAGAGACCAGGGCCCCAGCCCACAGGGAAAGAATGGGAAATAAGACGAGAAAATAAGTAATGTAGGCAGGAGGCGGAACACGCCGTGGGCAGTGAGAGGCCCCAGAGGTTTAGTCCTAAGGAGCCTCAAAGGAGGGCAAAGTCCCCTCTGGTCTCAGGGACCAGGGAATGAAACATGGAGAACGCAGCATTTGAAATGGACTTTGAGGTGTGGGGAGGATCCTGATAGGTGGAAATGCTTCGAGAGGGTGGTCCAGGGGGAGGGACCAGCAGGAGCCAAGGCTCAGCAGCTGGAAAATACGAGGTGTTTTAATTTGCCTGCGAAGGAGCGTGTGTGCAGGGCAGCGGAGGAAGGTCGTTGTGGAAAGGAGAAGGGTCTTCGTATCAGCTGCAGACCTGGGGTGGACCGAGTCTGTCTCAGGTCCTCACCAGAGAGTGACTCCATCAGATGTGTCCTTCCCTGCCCGGGAGGCGGCTCTGGTTATAAACAGTGGGGCAGGCGAGGCTTGCTTTGGCGACCCCTCCCCACAATCCTGTCCACCACAATCCCAGCACGATCCTGTCCTCAAGGCCCTCAGCTCTGGAAGATGCTCGGTGAACATTAGATGAGGGAATGAATGAATGAACAAGCGAACAAATGAATGAATGCTCCTGACACGTAAGACCCTCATCTCCAGATCAAAACTAACCTGCCCAGTGACCCATTTCTTCTGGCCTCTGCTAGAAAAAGGGCCAGATAATCTAGTCCAGTGTCCCCGTGAAGTTAATGGTAACGCTCCTACGTGAGATGACAGCATCTGTGAATCAGTTCTCTGCAGGAAATCTTAACCCAAGGGATTCTGATGGTGGCACCTCAGGCACAGGACATGCTGGGCAGAGGAGTCTGTCTGCATGCCCCAGACCACTGTGCCCCCCTTCCTAGGCTCAATCTGCCCATGTGCTTGAGCATCTTAAAGGTGATGCAGTTGTAGAAGAACAGCCCTCTCTGGCTTGGCCGGTGAGTGCTGGCAGCAGCAGGCTCGGCGTGGCCAGGGCCCCACACTGCCTGCTTCACAGGGGCCCGTCGCTGCCTGGTGTGCTCGGCGTTCTCCATCTTTTATTCATGCAGACAGGTGACCGTAACTCACGCCTCATCACTCTAACAGCCTGAGGCAGGGAAGAGAAATCCTCATGAGCGTTTGTGCGGCATCCATCTTCTTGGACAGGGACCGTTCCTGAAGGTTCTGTGAGCCACCACCCTAGGAATTCAATCTACCCATCTTGGCTTCCCCGGAGTGCCCCTTAGCATCCTGTGGTTAATCACAGGTCATCAGAGCTAAAGATTTCTCTTCCGTGCCCCACTCCCGTTAGATCCGAACCATCTTTTTCCACGTGCCCACAGACTTATCTTTCAGGTGTGTTCCTGGAGGGAGAAATCTAACTCAGCA
>NW_024350927.1:2982161-3014374 GCF_902729225.1 Pteropus medius
CTGGCTGAGGTAAGGGGCGCTCTGGCCACCACTGTACCCTGGCGATGTCCGCATAACTCCTCCGCCCCGTGTGGTCACTGCTATCCTTGTCTGCCTGTCTGATGGGCTCTGAGAGTCTCTGGGGACACGGATAGTATCTCCTGCATTTTTGTTTCCTTAACACCCAGCATAGTATCTGACGCACAGTAGGTGCTCATTAATAACCACTGAATGAATGAACGAATGAATGAGTGGCTGGCCGCCTTTGGATTATCTATCTTTCAACCAGGTAGCAATTCTGATTCATGTCCCAAATCTGACAGCCAACGGCAGCCCGTGCTTTGGGGGTGCGCGGAGGTGAGGAAGGGTATCTGAAGATGAGAGTCGGGAATAATAGGAAAGGGGGCCAGGGCGGGTGTTTTGAAGGTACAGTCACCATTCGGGACATCCGAAGTCCTGCAGCACTGACACCTGAGGTCACACGCGAATGCGGCTGCTCCTCCGGGAAGGCGAACCCACCCCCATGTCGGGGATCACACAGCAATCACAGTCCCGCGGCCGCTGCCACGGGGATCCCGCGTGTGCTGAAGGCGATGCTGTGTGCGCGGGGATTAGAGGCTGGCGGCACGCGCCTCCACCCGCACGTTAGGCCAGCGTGCCCGGGAGGCCCGGAAATCGCTCTCTGGCGATCGATCAGGCCCAGAAACCGGAGTAGGCCCAGAAACCAGATTAGGCCACCGGATTAGGCCACGGCGTGCCCGGGAGGCCCGGAAACCGCTCTCTGGCGACCGGATTAGGTTCTGGAAGCTCGTCCGGCTCCCTAACCACCTCCGTGGATTGAGCCCATGCTCGTGTCCTCCGTGGGGTCTGGGCATGTCACTGCAGTATTTTTTGGGTGCTTTGTGGGAAAGTGGAAGGAGATGACAGGGAGGCGGAAAGCATGGCCAGCGAACAGGGTGACATTCCTCGAATGGGTCCTGAGGCTTGGGGATTTGAAATCACGTGGCGCTAATAGGCCGGGGTCCCCAACCCCTGGGCCGTGGATCGGTACCGGTCTGTGGCCTGTTAGGAACCGGGCCACACAGCAGGCGGTGAGTGGCAAGAAGCTCCGTCTGTATTTGCAGCAGCTCCCCAGCACCAGCATCACCACCTCAGCTCCACCTCAGATCAGACATTAGAGTCTCCCAGGGCCAGCGGTCCCTGGTGCCAAAAAGGTTGGGGACCGCTAGTCATAGGTACAGCATGTTGGCCCCCTCGCCCAACAGAGCTGATAAGGAGCACTGAATGGTGGCACTAACAGGTTGACACACAAGTTTGAACAGAGTTCTCTGAGGATGAAGCCCAGAGTGACATTTCGTGACAGAAAAGGGAGCGAGCTGAGTGGTTTCCCATGTGGACGTGTCACCCGTGAAAGTGGCCCAGCTCAGTCCCCACCAGTGCCACTGACCTGGGCCCCCCAGGCGACAGGAAGGCTTCCCCACCCACCTACTGGTACCCCATGATGCTAGCCAAGGTCCGTGACACGAGCTCTGGTCCCCAGGCAATAATATCCTAACAAACCACGGCGGGAGAAAGGCTGTCCCAACAGATGAACAGCGATGGGACAGAGTTTAAAGAGGGATCGCTTCTCAGGATCCAGATGCACCTCGAGGCCGTTTCGAGCGCTGGGTTCTCTGTTAAGCGCACGAGCGAGAAAGGAAATGGAGAAGGACTAGCAGGGGCCCCAGGAAGCAGAGGGAGCGAGACAGATGGGAGCTGTCAGCTCCGGGAGACCTGGTCGGGGACGATGAGGACAGTGACATCAATGCTTTCGAAGCAGAAGAACTGTCCCATACTAAAAGTTAACAATGGCCCTTCACTTTTTAGGGCGTTTTGTAAACGTTTTGGAGTCCGAGAGCAGGGACAGCTGCACGACCCCGTGAATATACGAAAAACCACGGAATTGTACACTTTAAAATGAGAGTTTTATGATGTGTGAATTTTATCACAACAACAACGAAAAAGTGGGAAAAGCCCCTTTATTCCATATTCCACTCTGGGTCAAGAAATTCAAGAAACGCCAAGATGTAGCAACTCAGTTATAGGAGAATCTATTCCACAAAGAAAGGAGATGAATAAAAAACCCTTTGAAAAATGGCAGGCGGGAGGTGTCTTCTATTGGTGTCTGCAGCGTAGTTTAGCCAGGGGATAAACTTCAGTTACACAAACATATTTACTGTGCACCAGATACTGTCTAGGCTTCAGGGACTGGGAAAAAAAAAAAAGAATGGAGAGACCAGGGCCCCAGCCCACAGGGAAAGAATGGGAAATAAGACGAGAAAATAAGTAATGTAGGCAGGAGGCGGAACACGCCGTGGGCAGTGAGAGGCCCCAGAGGTTTAGTCCTAAGGAGCCTCAAAGGAGGGCAAAGTCCCCTCTGGTCTCAGGGACCAGGGAATGAAACATGGAGAACGCAGCATTTGAGATGGACTTTGAGGTGTGGGGAGGATCCTGATAGGTGGAAATGCTTCGAGAGGGTGGTCCAGGGGGAGGGACCAGCAGGAGCCAAGGCTCAGCAGCTGGAAAATACGAGGTGTTTTAATTTGCCTGCGAAGGAGCGTGTGTGCAGGGCAGCGGAGGAAGGTCGTTGTGGAAAGGAGAAGGGTCTTCGTATCAGCTGCAGACCTGGGGTGGACCGAGTCTGTCTCAGGTCCTCACCAGAGAGTGACTCCATCAGATGTGTCCTTCCCTGCCCGGGAGGCGGCTCTGGTTATAAACAGTGGGGCAGGCGAGGCTTGCTTTGGCGACCCCTCCCCACAATCCTGTCCACCACAATCCCAGCACGATCCTGTCCTCAAGGCCCTCAGCTCTGGAAGATGCTCGGTGAACATTAGATGAGGGAATGAATGAATGAACAAGCGAACAAATGAATGAATGCTCCTGACACGTAAGACCCTCATCTCCAGATCAAAACTAACCTGCCCAGTGACCCATTTCTTCTGGCCTCTGCTAGAAAAAGGGCCAGATAATCTAGTCCAGTGTCCCCGTGAAGTTAATGGTAACGCTCCTACGTGAGATGACAGCATCTGTGAATCAGTTCTCTGCAGGAAATCTTAACCCAAGGGATTCTGATGGTGGCACCTCAGGCACAGGACATGCTGGGCAGAGGAGTCTGTCTGCATGCCCCAGACCACTGTGCCCCCCTTCCTAGGCTCAATCTGCCCATGTGCTTGAGCATCTTAAAGGTGATGCAGTTGTAGAAGAACAGCCCTCTCTGGCTTGGCCAGTGAGTGCTGGCAGCAGCAGGCTCGGCGTGGCCAGGGCCCCACACTGCCTGCTTCACAGGGGCCCGTCGCTGCCTGGTGTGCTCGGCGTTCTCCATCTTTTATTCATGCAGACAGGTGACCGTAACTCACGCCTCATCACTCTAACAGCCTGAGGCAGGGAAGAGAAATCCTCATGAGCGTTTGTGCGGCATCCATCTTCTTGGACAGGGACCGTTCCTGAAGGTTCTGTGAGCCACCACCCTAGGAATTCAATCTACCCATCTTGGCTTCCCCGGAGTGCCCCTTAGCATCCTGTGGTTAATCACAGGTCATCAGAGCTAAAGATTTCTCTTCCGTGCCCCACTCCCGTTAGATCCGAACCATCTTTTTCCACGTGCCCACAGACTTATCTTTCAGGTGTGTTCCTGGAGGGAGAAATCTAACTCAGCAGATGAGCTCATGAGGTTGGAGGCCTAAGAGCCACTGCTGGCCCATCTCTAGTTCATGGGGCTGGAGATGGGGGTGGAACAGTGACATAGAGATGGACAGGCTCCTGGGCATGTGAGCTCTGCAGTTGTGAAGGGCCTCTCACTTAGAAACGCCCTGTGTTTAGTTTAACGCTCTGTCATTGCTGTCTTGAAATTCTTAATACTTTTTAAAACAAGGATCCTGTTTTTGTTTTGCATAGTCCTGCAAATTATATAGTGGGTCCTGCTCAGAAACCTGGCTTGGTTTTCTTCTGGGGCCACGTGGCCCTAAGTCTGGCTGATTTTTTTTTTTTTAAAGTTGAATCATTGATAATGATGCTTCTACTGAATTGATTCTCCTCATGGTCTTCCACAGCCACTGCCCTGAGCAGGCCCGGCCATCTCTTCCCTGGGCTACTGCAGATTCCCGGCAGCCCTCTCCTCCTCCCTACAGCCTCGGCCCACTCCGAGCCACCCGGAATGAGGCCAGTTAATAGGGCTATTGTGGGGCACAACTCCAGAGGCACCCGTCACCTAGGATCCACAGGGAACGCCCCCAGGAGTCCCCCTGGAGTTGTGCAAGGCAGAGGCCCTACAGAGCAGCTGTTTATCACAGGATGGCCAACAACAATCACACTGCATTCCAGGTAGTGTGCTAATAAACACTTTATATGTATTTGCTCAAACTGAATCCTTACAACGATCCCAGAAGCAGGTGTGAGAGCTAACGGGGAAAGATGACATTCCAGAGACACAGCACCTGGTTCAAAGGCCAGCTTTGTTACGACTGCATCTGGGCTTTGGGCAAGTCATTCAACCGCTCTGTGCCTTGGTTTTCTATTCTTAATATGAGAATAATAAGAAAAATACCTACCTCATAGTGTAAATCTAAGGATTAAAAGATCAATATCGATAAAGTACTTAAAATACCCTTAGTACAGGCTAAGTACAATATATATGTTAATACACATATTGGCTATTATTATTAACATATCCAAGGTCACGTGGGTAGAAAGTACCCAAAATAGGACTAGAGCCCAGAGAATCAGCGCTCCAATTCTGTGAGTCAACCCCCCGCACCATGCCGCCTCCCAGGAAGGGAACCATGTTGAAAGATATCCGCAAAACATGCCGAATTCAGTTCAATCCAAATATACTAGAGTCAAGAGCCAGAAATTAATAAGCAGAAGAACATGCTTCAACATGTGGACTCTCATTCCTAAAAGTATGCCGTTCATTAGCTCAGAAATAGGAAATTCCGAAGCACTTCTAATGGCGCTTCACTGTTTACTAGAAAATTCACCACGGAGTTATTTCTGTGGAGTAACTATATCGTTACAATATGAGCTGTCAGTACAACATTCTTCTATTAGATGTCTCATGAGCACTGAGGAGAGGGCCAGGGTTATGTGAGAATTACAGGGTCTGCGAATTGTTCAGGCGCCGCCGTATACAAAGGTATTTTTTTTTTCTTTATCCTGATTGAGTGAGTCAGGAAAAGGAGTGAGTGAGCACATTTTAAAGACAGGCATCGGGTTATTTAGATGCCGGGCAGTGGCCTTTCTCCGTGAAAGGCTGATGAAAATGAAATGCGCTTACACAGGCTCCTTATTTGAGCTTAATTTTCTTGCAATCCATTCAGGGTGCCAAATCACATGCCCGGCTGGGCCCAGTGTGGGGTTTCAGCTCTATGTGCTCACAGAGGATGTGTGATTGAGGAAGTGTGGGCTCCAAATTACCTCTGATCTCAGTGAAGAATGGATCGCTCCAAAGCCATAAGCAAAAATCATGCTGCTGCTTCCCAAACTACAGATGTCCTTGAAGCCAATGACAGTCCTACCCAGCTCAGAGAATGTTAACTATAGAGTTACCAATGGGAGAAGGCATATGAACCAGAATTGTTAATAATTATCGGCCAGTACTGTAGGTGCCAAAGAGAGAAGTGACATCAGATTTAAAAAGTATATCAGTAGGCTGTTTTAAGATGGAGCTGAGAAGTCATGTGCATAGCTAATTTGACTAAATACCTGGCTTAATACTAAGAATTGTAATTATAGTAATGATAAGAATTCTCTTTTATTGAGCACCTTCTATATACCAGGCATTTTGCTAAATGCACTATGCACGGGATGTTATTTAATCCTTACATGGATCCTGCAAGATCGTTATTTTGCAAGTGAGGAAACACACTCAGAGATGTTGAGGAACTTGTCACAGTGACACTAAAGTGGCAGGACTCAGGTTTCAATCCACATATAGCTGGCTCTACAGCCTGTCTTCTACCTCTTCACAGTGCTCTAGGCTATTATTATTTTTCCTGCATCCAGGTAGGCAGTGAGAAACATCGCCACTACTATACTAATCAACAACAACAATGAAAGCAATAGCAATTTTAAGAGTCAAGAGCAGAATGGATGTTATTTAATCTCCACAACACTTCTATAAGATAAGTATTACGTTCATCTTCATTTCAGAGGTGAGGAGACTGAGGCTTAGAAAGGCTAAATAACTTGACCTGGGCTACACAGACAGAGGGTGACTGTAAGATCTGTAGTGGGGCAAATGGAGAAAACATGAGAAGATGTTGGTCAAGGTCGGGCAGGAAGGTCACTGGGTATAGGAAAGGACATGAGGCTCCCACTGAGGAGGCGTGGCAACTTTCTATAATGCCAGAAGAACAAACCTATACTGAGATGTCCATTCTGTCCACAAGCTAAGACCTGACAGCCATATTGGTTCTCTTAGGCACCACTCTCGGGTCACAGTTGATTGGATCCCGGATAAACATCTGACCCAAGCCATCCAATGAGATTCTTTCTCTCAAGAACTTGAACTGAGAGACCCTGAGCTTGGTGCCTGATGAGTGCTGACTTTGGTCAAGGGCAAGGGAAGGTCAAAAGAGTCTTGCTATGGAGGGCCACAGGGTTGCCTTGCTTTCCAATTTTCCTGGGGCTTGCCTGTCAACTTTTTGTGGATTCCATGACACACACCCACATTCCTCTACAAATGCAGGATTTGCACGCAAATTGAATTCCCTTTTCTCCTTAATTTGCCTCACACAGGTCCCTATTACTCACAGCCAAATAAATCTTAGTTAGCAACCACTGCCGCTTGTTAAGCACCTTCTAGAAGCCTGACTAATCTTTGCATCTTGACCTCCCAACATACTTCTATTATCTCATTTTACACCCAGATTTGTCCTTCTTTAATTTGTGGCTTTCTCTGGTGCAGGAGCAGTAGCTTGAGTGACTCCCCAGAACTCCTCTGTGGTGGTGGTCAGTGTCATGGGTCGACTTGGCTAGTCCACGGTCTCCAGTTATGCAATCGAACACTCATTTGGTGGTGTTGTGAGGGTATTTTATAGATGTGATTACAGTCCATAATCACTTGACTTTAAGTAGAGGAGATTTTTGTACCTGGATAATCTAGATGAGCCTGATTTGAGCAGCCTGAAAGGCTCTAAGAGCAGAGTCCAGGCTTCCCTGGGGAAAAGGAAATTCTTCAGTGGCAGCAGCTTCACCATGTGCTTGAGAATTCCAGACTTCTTAATGGCCCTACTTTGTAATAAATTTATGCCCTGTGATAAATCTCTTAACATATGCTCCTACTAGTTGTTTCTCTAATTGAACCCTATCCAGCCCACCCTCTGAATCCTTCACCACGCAACATGCTAGAAAACACCTACCCCTCAGCCAGGACTCAGCTCAGGCCCACCTCCTACATGAAGCCTTCTCTGACTTCTTTGGATAAGCCACAGTGTTTTTCCCTTTATGCTCGGGCTGATAGCCGTGAGATCATTTCTTAGCATGTTCCTGTTCCCTTGGCTTGGCCAATCTGGCTCTGAGAATAGAAATTGTGTTTTTTCATCTCCTGTCTCCAGGGTCTAGCTCAGAACCTGGCACACAGTTAAATTTCTGTTCAATACATGCATGGATGCAGACACCCATGCCTAGGGTCCTGGTTAAAGGGTCACCTTGAAAAGGCCAGCTGCTCCTTATCAGTTTTGTGCACACAAGCCTGTCCTCTGCAGTGGCTGGGTCTGAGAAAGGAGCCCCCGTTGGTGAGATTTCCCTGGCTTGGACCTCCCTTGTTAGGAAGAATTCCTGCATGACCTTTCAGATTAAAACGCAATGTTCTGATCTCTTCCCAGACAGGTATTGGGTTCCGGAAATGGCGTTTTGCAGGGCCTCCGCTGAGTAGCAAGCTCCAGATATCAGCCTCGTCACCCTCTGACGTGTTACAGCCGAGCTAAGCTGGGGCTGCGCTGAGGATTTCGAGGTGGGGCAGCTAAGGGGAGCAGGTGTCTCTTTTTCATGCTGGTTCCCGGGGCCATCCCTCCTGAATCCTGTGAGAAGCCACTGTGAGGGGAAACGAGGCCTGAGTCTTTGGTGTTGCCTCTCTCTGCTGCCACTGCCAGAGGGAAGAGGGTTATTGCAAAGAAAGTTTAGCAGGGCTGCCAGGAGAAATGAGTCCTTCTGAAGATGCTACCAGGCCTTCTGCCGCCATTTGTAAGGAAAACATTTGCAACAGACTTGGCGGTGTGTGGCGGGGGGGAGGGTGGGGGGCGTCCCCTCCATTCTGGGAAACCACCAGTGGCCTTAATCAGGACATCACCTAAGAGTTCCTAAATTTGGACTCCTTTGATTAAAGGAAAAACCTAATTAGATAATTGTTTCCATAGAAACCTAAGTGTATTTATTATTGCTTTTATAAGCCTCTTCAATTACTCAAACAAGGGAACATACTTTTACCTGGTCCAAGTTTTCAGGGGAGGCACGTCCCAGTGAGGAGCTAAGAACCATGAATGAGCAGCCGCTCACTGATAGGTAAACATGTTTGAGGGTGGAAGTCTCATTCTCGGCATTGGTAAACAAATACTGATTCTAATAATAATTTTGATGCTAATAATGGCACATGCGTGTAGTGCATTCTTTGTACGTGCCAAGTGCTGTGTAACCCTTCACGACAGGTCGCGAGGCAGGCTCCGTTCGTATGCCTATTTTACAGGTGGGGACACTGAGGCTCAGCGAGGTGACGGACATGCCCAGAACAGAGCTAGAAGGAGTTGCGACTGGAAGGCACACAGCATAGCCCCGGGAGCTCAGCCACGTGTGCACTCTCAATTACCGAAGGCTTTTTATTACTGGAGACTGAATTCATAGTCATTAAAAAAATAACAATAGCGTATCCTTATTGAGCATGTGTATGTGCCAGGGAATGTGCTCAGAACACACTGCACGGGGGGAGGGGGAGGGGCTGTTATTATTCCTAGTCTCCAAATGGGGAAACTGAGGCTCAAAGAGATCGTCACTTGCCCTTTCGTTGGATTGAAAGGTACACACTATTACTAGGGGGAGCTGAATAGCCTTGTCATTAACATCCAACCTTCAATTTCTCTGAAGGCTGAGAAACCCACCTCCTGTGGGCACCCTCATTTTCGACACCTTGGCGTGCCATTATAAAATCATGCCATTTGCGTGCAGATCCTGCATTTGTAAAGAGCGCTCAGGCACAGATGTTTATAGTTGTCAAGATTCCCTTCGGAAGCTGACCCTGTGCTTAGAAAACTGCAATAATTCGTTTAAAAAGCTGGTAGTCGAAAAGCAGTTTGTAAAATGGGGGTAAGACTTTTTAGCGCTTGAAACTGTGGTTTCGTGACTTTTAATGTGGGCTGTTTATTCTCAGGACCTTCAGTGCCTCCACCTGCTCCACCGAGCATCCTCCGTGCTCCTGGAACTCCTGCTGTAGGCTGACAAGCCGGCTTTTCCAGAACACCGGACCCTCTGAGCTTCTCCCTGCCTCCATTTCTAAGTCGAGATAAAGAACACTTTTGAACTGTGAACTTTCATTGGTTTCTACCCAGTGCATAGTAAGACTCGATCCACTCCTGCCGGGTGATCATTCATCATTGTCCCTAAACTGTCAGAGAGAATACTATGCACAACGATCACCTTTGGGCACCCACTGTGTGCCAGGCGCTGTGCTAAATACGAGATTTTTTAAATTTCATTTTGCTTATGTATCCTTAGTATCTAGCATAGTGCTTTCTTTTAATTGCTACATGCCAATGTACCATGAACGAGCTAAGAAGCTTATTTATAGTATCTCACTTAATTCTCACACCAACCCTATGAGGCAGGTTCTAATTCCCATCTCCATTTGACAGATGAGAAAGGTGAGGCTCCAAATTCAGTACCTTGCCAAGGTCACGTAAGATGTGAGTGAGTGAGTGAGTGAGTGAGTGGGAGGACATAGGTTCATCCGCTCACTCCACAGATGGCTTCCGAGCTAAGAAAGGAGTAAATGGACCCACGAGCTAGCTCTTCCACGTGCTCCAGAACGGAAGAGAAGTACTGTTAACCTCCAAAGAGAAGAGAGTTCCGCAGGTTAGAGATACGTCCTGGGAATAAAATAAAACAGGGTATTGTGAGAGAGTGATGCTGAGGAGAAACAGGGCAGCCAGGGGGAGGCCTCTCTGAAACGTGACATCTGAGCAGAGCCCTGAAAAACGAGACAGACGGCAGGACCATGCACAAAGGCTGGGCCAAGGCGTTGAGGCAGAGGCAAAATCGAGTTCGAAGCCCTAAAGAGGAAACATGTTTGGTTCAAAAATCATATTTGGCTCTCACGCCCCAGAGCCTTTCTATATTCTAAAGCTCTAGCTTTGGACATCTACAACCCTTTGGATAATATAAGGGCCTACTTCGTGAGTTTGTCAGGAGGAATTAACGAGATAAAGCTTGTCAAGCATTTAGCAGTGAGGCGAACACAACCTGAATGGTACCTGTTATTTGCACAATTAGCATTAACCCCAGGTACACTGCAATTAGCATCAGCAAAGGAAGGGAGAGCATTTAGATCCGACCACTAGCATTGCAATACCTCTTACAGATTTAAGTAAAACTTCTTGCATCAGGTTTGCCTGTCACTTCACTTTGGGAGAGGTCCCGGGGTAAACTGGTTGCCAAAAACATAGTAAGTGGAATGGATCCTCTGTCGAATGATCGGGTTGTTTAGAACACACAGCGCCTTAACCCCAGGAAAAAACAACCAAATCAAACCCTTCCCAGGAATTGTTCAGAGAAGAGACGTGGTCAAAAGGAAATTAGCAAACAGCAGATAGTCAATAGTAATCAGCCCAGAAAATCAAAAAGAAAGCGATTGCCCCGTAGACCTACATCTTGTTTCCTCAATATTTCTTCGAGGTCAGGCGCCGATGTCAATCCACTGCGGTTCTTAAATTCAGAGGTAAATATATTCACGAGTTTCCCAGCAAAGGGTGAGTCCTGCTTGTCATTCAAGACAGCAGCATGTGCAAAGGCCGGACAGCTGTGGGAGAGCTCTTGAGAAGCTTCCGATTCCGCCTCGCAATGAATGAATGACACAGGCTGGGAACCTGAAGGCCCTGAGAGAGCCCCCAAGGCAAGGCAGAGGGGCCCGCACTGCCTCCTAGCGGCAGGGCGTGCAACAGGCGTGGTCTGAATTAGTTAGGAAATGAGACCAGGTGGGTTGCATTTCTGAGGATGAGCACAACGATATTTCTCATCCGACACGTTATTTTGAGATGTGGCCCTGTGCAGAGGTGGAGGTTATTTGCTCTGACCTTGGAGCTGAGAGGTCCCCGTCCCTGGTTTTGGCCAGTAGAACAAGGGAAGTGACACTGGAGAACTTAAGCGTTGGGGTCTGAGGAGAGCTGCAGCTTCCACCTTTGCCACTGCAACGCTCACTCTTGGGATTTGCCACCATGACCAAGTAGCCCACGCTAGTCACGTGACGAGAGGTACGTGGAGGAGGGAAGGCGGAGGTCTCGGGCTCCCAGGTGTCCTCTCTCAGACGCCACACATGAGTGAAGCCGCCTTGGGCATTTCAGTCCAGCTGTCGTCTGATTGCAGCCTCATGGGAGACCCCCTGCCAAGTCCTCGTGGAGCAGAGCTGCCCGGTCCAGCCCGGCTGCAATCCCTGACCCATGACATTGTGAGCAAATAAAATGGTTGCTGTTTTCAGCCGCTCGGTTTTGGGATTGTTTGCACGAGGCAAAAGAGAGTGGAAACACCGGCTAACCAACACGGAGGATGCGTGCGTGTGAGCCTGGGGGAGTCTGAGGACTTCGTGGGGAGGAGAAGTTGTAACAAAAAGGGACAGTATGGTCTCTTTGTTTAGTATTGTGCTTCTGCCTTCAGAGGTCCATTTTGGACTTTTCCTCTTCAAGTTTCTCTGGGCTCGAGATGGCCTGGATGTGAAGGGAGCAGCTTGTAGTTGGGGGGAATCAAACAGTCACTCACAAGAGCTTAAACACAGGTTTCTGAGCAAACCTGGCAGGGATGCCGCAGAGCAGAGACACGCGTTCCCACGTTCTCTATCCCCCGTTCTGGGGAGGCTGGCTCCGCGAGCACACGACGCAGACTTCCCGCCCCTAAGGAGCTCACATCCCATGGGGTGGGGAGCAGGAGGAGAACCAGGTAAGACAGATAGGCTCCCTGCGGCTCTGGAAAAGTGCTCCGAGGATAAAAGAGGGTCATGTGACAGCAGTGCCTGGAAGGGGCGCTCTGGCCAAGGTGCGGGGACGTCCCCTCTGGGCTATTTGAACTAAGACCTGAGTGAGGGATGAAGAGGTAGAGTGATGAGAAGGGCTGGGGGGAGAGGGTCCCCAGAAGGAAGAGCGATTGCAAAGTTTTGGAACGCGCTTGGCCGGTTCGAGGGGCAAAAAGATAGACCTAGAAGAAGAAACTAGAGGGATTGTTGAGGGGTGTAAGGCCGGAGAGAAAGGAACGGCCAGATCACGTGGGAGTCAGCCGGACTTGACCTCTATCCTGGAAGCAACAGAAGCCTTTGGAGGGGGAACTATGACCTCAGGGTGTCTATACCCAAGGAGTTTGTGGTCGGCTAGACCTGAGTTCAAATCCCAGGGCGCTCTCTTATTAGCTACGTGACCTGGGGCACCTCTCAGAGCCTCTGTTTCTCCATCAAATGAAAGGAAATAAATGTCTGTTTCAAAGAGCTCTTATGAAGATTAAACGAGATCTTGTAATATGCTTAGCAGAACGCCTGACATGGATACACAATAAACAGTAGCAGTTAGATATCCTGGGCAGCAACCTATAGGATAAACAGTATAAGAAGGAAAAGTACTCCAAGGAGACCTGGTCTGTGGCCCTGGGGCAGAACGCTGGGTCGGGGTGACTGGGGGCAATGACAGCAGATCCTGAGGAATGGGGTCTGGGTCACTTGCTGTCATTGGACGCATGGGTCTCTCTGCCACATGGGAAGTATGAGGCATCCTCATCTGCTCCGCTATTCCTTCGCTCCATTCCTAAATGGCTGGGAGAGGGTGGTGCAAGCACACAGCGCAATGTCGCCCAGTGGCTCCTCGGGAAAAGTGCCCGGGTGTCCCCGGCTATAGGGAAAAGGCCAGTGAAGCCTTCGAGTGTAAAGACTTGACCCAGTAACAGCCTTAGAAGGACCTCTGTAGGAGAATTTTCTCCGTGGTCTTGGTCTTAGGATACTTGAGCTTCTTCTGAGTTTTCGCTCGTCTGTTCTCATGGGCATAATCAATTCATACTGCTCACTTCTCCCCCTCACAAGGGAGGCTACGGGCTGAGAGTAACTGAGCAGCCTCTCTAGCAGGTGTCGAGAGCATCGGGGCATAAGGTTTATGTCCTCGTTTGCCCCTTGGCGCCACCTTCTTCTCTGGCCTCTCTTTGCCCGTCGCACGAGCTTTGTGTTTTGAGCACAGTTTTTCAAGTTCTGCCTTCTCTTTCATCCGTATTGCACGGTGTGGACGCCAAGGTCTTGCTGACCTGGAATGTCACTGTGAGCCCTAAGCCGGATGCCCGTGGGCATGCTAGCTAACTTTCCTCAGTGTGTTCACCTGTCAGCCGAGGAGAACAGCATCCATGTCCTCAGAGGGCCACCGCGAGGCTGAAGTAAGGGCGTGCCCATAAAACCATTAGCGTGTGGCCACCTGCAAGGGATTCATCAAGATCAGCTGTCACGAAAGCCATTTCTGTGATATCGTTCTGGAAACAAAGGCATACATTGCATGAGGACTCTGACGTTGGAGGAAATTGAACATTGTAGAAGAAAACAGCTCTTTGGTCCTCACTCTACACGTCCGATGGGTCACACCTGCTTGCTACCGTTGGTGGTTGCTGAGGGTCAAACAGGCTGATATACAAATCAAGGACCGCTTACTCTGAGGTATCACTGAATATCTTTGACGCCCCAGGGTGTCTGTAAAGCAGGGTATGCCTGGTGTGGTGGGACACGGCGCTCTCTCGAGGTCTGCTTCCCCTGGGAATGGAAGCTGCCCGAGGCCAGCCCCACGTCTGCTTTGGACCAATGGGGCTGCCAAGCAAACTGCCAGGTATGTGATGGGCTCTCAATAAATACTGTCGAGAGGGAGGGAGGGCGAGAGGATGGGTGGGACCAGGTAACCTTCCAGAGGTACTAGCTAGGACTCGGGGACAGCCGATCATGATCACAGATAAGAGCAAGAATCTGTTCAAGAACCGAAGAATGGCCCGACGAAGCATCCTGAGTGTGAGCGCAGTGTGAGAAGGCGACGGGGAAGGGATGAAACTCTGGACCGTTCGCTGAGTTTCCACGGGGACCGGGCACTGGGCAAGCGTCTGTGCGTGCGTATCTTTGACAGCTTCCTCCTGAGCCTGCGGGACTGGTGTCATGATCCCATTTTACAGAGGGAGGAAGTGAGGCTCGGAGACGTGACTCTGCCGAGCTCACGCAGCCAATAAGCCCCAGAGTCGGGGTTGGACCATTGGACTCTAAAACCACTTCTCACCCTCGAAACTGCCTCTCGGGGGCACACGGGTGAAAAGCGAAGAGGGAGGAAAGCGGGGGCCTGGGGAGGAGGTACGTCAGGCTGAGAACTAGAGGACACGGTGTCTTGCTTGTGCTGGGTCTCCAGAAACTCTGACTGACGTCACGCCACCTCGACGATGGTGGCGCCCAGGTGGACAGCAAGGAAAAGACGCCCGCGCTGGCGGGAGCCACGGGTGGAGGAACCTCGAAGCCAGAACCACTTTCTCATCATTGGCGCTGACAGCGTTTCCTTTTCCTGTTTCCTTTGAGCTTCCTTCAACGACGAGAGGCTGCAGAGATGGTGATTTGTTTTGTTTTGTTTTTGGAAGGGAGGAGCCCGGGGCCGGGCCGGGCTGGGCTGGCGGCAGCTCACAGAGAAGGCTGTGCTAATTAGAGAACACAACCAGGAGGCCCGCAGCCAGCGAAGCCCCATTAGCCGCTTTGTGAGGCTAAATTATGCCAACGGGAATCTGGCTGCACAGAGGCACCAGCTGTGGCGACTCACAGGCTCCGCAGAAGGGGAACGGAAGGAAGACAAGTCGTGGCAGGAGGAACCTTAACTCATCCCCGTCTCCTCAGGACCCTGCAAAGTCAATGTCATTTTTCCACGTCTCAGATGAGGAAACTGAGGCACGAGGAGGCCAGATCATCTTGCCCCCCAGCGATGGAGCTGGGATGGGTATCTTTCTCCCTCGAGGCTGGGGAGGGGGGTGATGTTTTAAGTTTTATTTCACTCTGTGGACAGGAGGACTTGTGGAGAAAAATGTGGAATGCAGGAGGAAAAGGGAAATACTCGAAGACCCCGAGAAAGTCTGACGTAGGCCTTCGGAACCAGGTCGTGGTCTTGCTTCCTCCACCACGTTCAACGTGTTCGTCATGTTAGAAAGAGCAATGACTCCTCCCTCCCTTTCCTCTCTGACATCTCAGCGATGCCGTCGGCTTTCACGGCACCTTTGTTTCCAAGACCAGAAGGATTATATAACCTTGATCCCACTTCCTCTCCAAGCATTCTTTTAAAGGAATTCGGGGGCGATATTGCTCTCCCTTTATTAATTCTTTTAAAAAAGTCTTCCTTGGGGGTCTTCCTCAGAGGGGCCTTCTCTGACCATCGAGTTGAGTTACATGCACCCCTACCCTCATGATCCATAGCTCGGTCCCAAACCCAGCACCCCTCAACATCTACCTGCCCCATGTACGGTTAGCGATGAGCAGGTCAATAAGTGATTGCTGGAATCTCACTACTGGCGTACAGTGGGCGGTCAATCCACATCCACTGAGTGAGTGGACAGATTAGGACCAGCTTTGATTTCATTCACTCGAATACTAATGAAGAACCTCTCACTGGTAAACCGTGATGCTGAGGACCTGGAAGGGTGACAATCTGCCCAAGATAGTTCCCGAATGTCCTGAAGTCAGGCATCTGGTTCTACAATTCAGGTGGGGGTGATATTGATGATCTCGCCCAAGCAAAACCCAAGGGCCACTAGAGAGCCGAGTTTGTCAGGGTGGGTGGAGGACTCCTGTTAACAGGGTCGACTCAAAGATCCTTTTCTTCCTGTTGGAGATGATGCTAAGCGGGCGGCAGAAGCATGTCCGAAGTGCTGGGCCTTCAAACAGCCTCTTTGTCTAATAGTTAGTTAACTCATGAACTCAAAAGCTTTTATGGAAAGTCAAGTACCTGTGAAGAACTCTGCAAGGCTCTAGGGAAGAGGTGGCTGAACATGGGCCAAATTCGACCCTACATGGCGGTCTTTTTAAAAATTTTGAATGAGTTGCCAATGATGGAAAAATTGGGAGATTTTGCATATCTCAATTCTCCAGCTTCTCTTGTAAAACCAAACCATTTAGCCACACCGGGCCTGCACTTCCACAGGCCTGCAACAAGCTGGAGCTGAGTGGGAACTTCTTCTTGCTGATGGGGGCAAGCTCTTTGTTTTTATTCATTACTCCCAACCAACTTCACTGGTCTCTGCTAACTGCCAGGAGCTTTGGAGCTGGCATTTCATGCTGTTCTAGGGTTACCGACAGGTCAATAAGAAAGAGAGATTACCCTTGAGGATCTCGTAGGGAACACCCAAAGTGTGCCCCTCACTCCAAGTGGGTCACTCCTCCCGCCAAAAAAAAATAGGAAGGGTGAAGAGACCATGGAGAGTAGAGACTATTTGAAATTCTATGTTTGTTTGACTCTCACATTTTGCATTTTATTGCAGAGATCCAATCTCAGGCAGCTCTTTCATATACTGACAGCATTGATTCAAGTGCAAGTTCTTAGTATTGAAATGCTCTAAATGCCTCTGTTCCCACGCACACAAAATAGGGCAATTTTACCTTCCTTTGCAACAGTGCAGAATTGTTACGAAAATTATACTGATCTTGCACATAAGGCACTGGGCTCACAAGAACTGCTGCGCAAATGCTGGTCTTATTCAGATCTTCGCAAATTCATTAATAAATAATTATGTCTCAAAATAGAAGTATACGGTAAAACCTCATACCCAGCTCTTTTCTCCATCGTTACTCATTTTTCCTGATTAGAATAGGAATCTATGGTCCTTACAAAATGCTCAGGAAAATTCACACTATAGTGAGAGTGGATCTTGAACTTTCTAATTATTTTAGCCCTCTGATCATTAAGAAATATTTAAATGTTAACAGTGACATATAGGTGCATTAGGACCAAACCAAGACCAAGGCACATAGCTGATCCGTCTCTGCTTGAACCTGGCCCTTAGGTTGAATAAAAGGCTTGGAAAGGAAAATTGAACTTTGTAGGCACCTTGGCAATATTCTCTGGAATGAAAGTGACATTTATGTCCCCCTGGGCTATCACTCGAGCACCACGTTCCAACATCCTGGCAGTTCAATTACCATCCCAGAGTCCTGGCCCAGGAGGGCCAGCTTTCAGATGAGCCCTGCTCACAGCTCCAGGCCACATGGACCCAACGGAGCAAAGGCCTGGGGATAGCGCTCCCATCCAGAACTGGCCCATCCACAAAAGCAGGTGTCTGGCTGCTCTGAGATGCTCTGCCAAGCTGGTTTTCCCAGGAAGGACTTGCTTCCCCGTCTAGCCCCTTGACCCCTGTATGTTAGGTGGTCCTGTACTGAGTCAAAATCCTAGGTGAAAGCTGGAGCTCTTACAACAGGGAAAGCACCCAGTCCCCAGGCTTTGCCTATTGGCTACATTAAATCTCTGGGGAATAAAGGTTTGGTGCTTTTTTTTGTTCTGTGGGAAACAAGAAAAAAAAATTATCTCTTTTCGGCTTCTCTGGGTTTCGGCCTTACAGATAGAGCTGTCAGTCATATTGGTTTCTTGGCTGTGGGTTTTATGTAAGAGTCCCTCCCACTCAGAGTCCTCAGTTCAGGTGGCAAACAGAACAGACTCAAATAAGTTGGTGGGAATTTTTCCAACTGCAGAGAGATAAGAAGACTGCTATTTCTAGGCCAATCACTCACGCGCCCCTGGCCCTCAACATCCCACACGAGCTGTGCTTATAACACCGCGTTTAACTATTAACTGACCTCAATCACCAGGGTCCTCAAAATGGAAGGGAAAAGGAAACGCAGAAGGTGCACCCACTCCCCGCTGCCCAGGCTCCGGGACACCTGCTCATGTAAGATTTGGCGCCAAGGCAGATCCTCGGCGAACGCCCGTCCCTTCCCCTCGCCAGCTGGTGTAGCCCCTCCAGCCCATATTCTCCTCCAGACCTTGTGTGTTTCCCCATTACTGCAGCATCAGGGAGAATAATAGCTAAAGTGTACTGAGTGCTTCCTATGCAAGCACGAGGTTGGACAAGCACTGACAGCTTCCATCTCATCTAAGCCTCAGTGATTCTATGAGGAACCATAGGGGTCCCTCTTCACTTTACAGATGAGGAGACCGAGGTCAGAGTGGCTAACAGCAATGGCACGTCACCCGCTGTGCTACAGGGCCTCCGACTGGAGGGTACTTGCACTTGTGGATGCCTCTGGAAGGTGACCTCCAGCAGGGAGAGGACTGGCCCTCAGCATCTTTGTCTTCCCAGAGAATTGCCTGGTACATGCTGGGTACTCAGTAAATGTGCTGATATGGACCAGGGAAGGATGCACCTTCTTAGAGCTACCTCCTCTAGCTGTCTGAGGCCTCTCTCTGTGACCCCAGGGTACTGGGCAATACGCTTTTATTATAGAGTCCATAATATACTAGGATGGAATCTCTCTTTTCTTGGTTCATATTTCCCTGAGTCTGTGAGCTTCTCTAAGCCCTTCTCTTGTCTTTTCATCTTCTATCTTGAGTGCCTGGTACTGGGGGAGCGAGGGGACAGCTAAACATCTCCTCTCACAGGGAGTGGCCTCCAGGAGGCTCTTTGGGAAGTTTTGTGAGACCTCAGATGGTTTGAGGAGGAGGGACCCCATCAGAGAGCCCCAATCAGTAGTTGCCATGGATACTGGTAGGGCCCCATGTTGTGCACCTCCAGGAACTCCATTCCTATTACATTTGTCCTGACAAGGGTCCCCCCTAGAATTAGGCAATGCAGTGGCCCTGAATTCCAGGGAATGTGGGGAGGGGGTCGGTGAGCACAATACAAGTGGGGAATCCACTCTGCTCTCCTCTGTGGGTGCCGGTCCAGCCCCTTGAAATCCGGCCATCTTTCAGTCAATGCTGGATGCCTCCAGCGTCTAGGGCTGGGAGAGCTTACGCAGCCAGGACAGGGTCTAGAGAACAACCGTCCTTGGTCGCAGGCCTGCAGAAGCGGGAGGTGGCAGAGACAGCACCTCAGCCCAAGAAGACCCTTATTCGTGCAGGCGTTCGGCAAGTCAAAACCGCCTTAGGAGCCTCTGAAGACCCTGGAGGAGAATGGGCAAGGATGGACATGTCTTAAAAGACAGAGGATTCCTTCATTAATTCATTTATTCAACAAATATTTGCAGACTAGCTACTGCTTCATGTACTGGGGATACAGTTAGGAGGCAGCCCAACAGGTCTTGACTGCCCAGGGGCTTGCAGCCTGAAGGACCAGGTCAGAACACGTGAATGTAAATATAGCCTCAAGGTCATAATGGTGCTCTTTTAAAACAACTTGTATTTGCTTTAATTGGCTCCTACTTTCATTCATGCATGCAACATACTTACTGAGTGCTCCCTCTGTGACTTGAGCAGGACAAGGTTCTGTTTACTTGCAAGAGCCAGTAATATTATCTTTCTTATGGCAGGAAAGGGGCCTCAGTCTACAATCCTGAACACTGGAAGGGATCGGTGGCTCTTCCTTTGACCATTAATTCTGGGGTGGGTGGTGATGCATCTGGGAAGGTGAAGGCTCACCCCAGATGCCCCTGCTTCGAGGAGGGAGACTAATACAGTTTTGCTCTCTATGGAAACACAAGGTCTTTGCATCAGAGCAGTCCATTCATTACTCACAGAGCATTTAGCAGTACTGGTTCTCATTGCTCTTATCTTTCTTGCGGTGACAACGTGTGGGCCAAGTGTCCCCTGCATGCGCAATGGTTGCACCACAGGAGAGGAACCATGAAATGATGATACTTGGGGTTTATACGGGGTGGCCTGGATATCTGCCCCATCTCTTCTCTGGAGAGAGATTGAGAGAGAAGCCTTTGGTATCTAATGTAAACTCATTGTCTCTGGGGGGAGGGGGGAAGGTCCTTGGTTTTTACTGCCCTGAGAAAGAAAACACGTCTCCAGGGAAAAGAAGTCTGTAAATCCCTGCAGACCAATACACGATCTCAGGCTTCCAAGGCGCAGTGGCCATTTAACCGTCTTGTGATTCAGCTAGCCAGGAGAAGGCCTGAACCGCACAGAAGTATGAGAATATTCACGGCCCAATGGAATCAATGCCGCCATGTTTCCTAAATGCCAAGGGCTGTTCGAAGTGACACATATTCATGCGAATACATCAACTCTTTTCAGCTTCACGACAGCCCCATGAAGCAGGCATAACTATGGACCCCATTTTACAGATGAGGCTCAGAAGATTTTGTAAACCTCATCCACACATAACGAGGGGCTTGGGCTTCAAACTCAGGTCATCTGACTCTAGAGTCCTTGATTGTCACCCGTGCACGGGCCCCCTTTGCCGCTGCTGGTTGGTTTGGGGTGGGGGGGTTGGATGGGAAGGAAAGCCGGCTGCCACCTGGGATGAGGACCCCGGCGAAGGCTCGCACAGAGAGTGAGCTACAACGCAGAGTGCGCCCGCTGACGAGAAGTCTCCAGTTCCGGACCCTTAGGAAAACGCCACTGCTTGTTCCATCTCCGTGCAAAACGAGTAAGAGCAGCTACCTCTGTGGCTTTCGATATATTTTTTAAAGAAAATAATGCCATACAACAAGCCTCCATCTTTCCTAAAGCCATCCTATGGCATCGTCTGTGCCAAATGGATCAAGAGCAAAATGGGCAGCTCTCGACCTTGTCACCCCAAGCACCCTCTTGTCATTCTTCTTCGTTGGACTCCTAATCCTGAAAATGTCTGTTGACTAAACAGTGTTGGTTAAATAATAATACGTTTTCCCAGTTTCACTTTGTCAAGATGCCTCTGCCTACCGGCAACACTGTGGGGTAAGGGGGATGCAAAAGAACTTCACAGTTAGGGCTGGATTTGAAGGGCTGCTGGCCTCGTCATTTCCCCTCACCTGCGTTACCTGTCTTACCCTCTTCCTCAGTCTCCCCATCTGTGGGATGGAGTTAAACCACAGTACCCACCTCACAGGGCTCTCGAGAGAGTTCAGCGGGCTACTCTCTGTATAGTTCTCAGCGGTTCCAGGTTGTGGACGTACCAGCCAAGGGCAGGTCTTTACTACCGCCACTGTGATCGGCACCCCACTCCCCGCCAACAAAAGGGCCCCCGTGAGCCTCTTCCTCCTCTGCCCTTGGAGATGAACTAGTAATATCTGTGTAAGATGAATGAGATGACTTGTCTGGTTGTGAACCAGCCACAAAACTGTCGATAAATGTGTGGCTTGAGGTTTGGGGGCACCTCTCAAACTCCACCCAAGGTGACCTGGGTGTAATCTCCAGAAGACAGAATTGGAACGGTGTGTGATTGTGTAAAGACAAATGTTGCAATTACTCTACACTCACCTGGAAAAGGTCTGGGAGCTTGAAAGAAGGGTGGTGGGCATGGAAAACAGCATGAGGGGAGGCAGGGGGCAGACCTGCGACACGTCCCCGGCAGCCAGCACGACGTCTGGGGTCTGGACCCTCCCCGGACTGCTGGATGCTTCTGGATGTCCGCTCAGGGACTCCAGCTGTGGGATGTAAGTGTCTTCTAACAGGTGACCTTGGCTGAGACTTTCTCAGAGCTGTGCTGAGGTTCTTCCTACCCAACCCTCTTCCTTCCTCTCTCTCCTTTCACAGATTTTGGGGAACCCATGTCAGACCCTCATCCTGGTCTGAAGGCTCTCCTAGCTTCCTCCTGCTTCCTCCCCGTCATCCTTCACAGGCAGCTCCCCCAGTCACTGCCCTGCACATCTGTTTCCACCTAAATGCTTCTCTATGGCCCACACGAACACAGCCTGAGTGAGAGCCCACACCGAAGACAGGGGCCACATCCCAGACTGGGGCTCCACCTCGCAGCCTAAGACTGCTCCAGGGACCCTGGCTGCAGGCCCAATGGGGTATCCCTAGCAACAGGTCTTTCCTCTCTGAAGCCTCTCGAGGCCAATGAGTGCTTCTTCCATTTCATCTACATCCAAGATGCAACTGGCGGTGACTTTTCCCCCTAGGGGATGCTAGGGAAAGTCTAGAGCCATTTTTTGATCATCACGCTGTGGAGGCAGTGGGGGACGGTGCTACTGGCATCTCACAGGTCCAGAGCAGGGACGCTGCTAAATGTCCCACAGTGCCCAGGACGGCCCCCACAACAAAGAATGAGCCAATCCAAAACGTCAAGAGCAGCAAGGCTGAGAAACCCTGGTGCAGTATTTAGGGCAGGGGCGCCAGGCGTGGAGCCTGGAGAAGGAGGCCAAATTCGGGCTTGAATAACAAATGAATCAATTTAGAGCCTGGCAGATATGAGCTCCAAACCCAGTTCCGCTGCCCGCTATAGTATGTGACTCTTCTGAGTCTCATTTTCCTCATCTATAAAATAATACCTAGTACAAGGATTGTCGTCAGGATCAAAGAGGGCAGTGCTGAGAAAGCATCTGGGGTTTCCCTGCACAGAACAGGCACAGGGCTCCTTCCCTTCCTGCCTCTGCCCAGGTCCCCAACCAGCCTGCCGCTGTCCTCGGCAGGTTAGTGACAACTTTCTTCACAGTCAACTGTTCTTCTGCCTGTCCTGCACACACTCCATCCTTCCCTCGAATCCCTTACTTATTCATCCATTTGTTCAATACATTTATAGAGTATCTCTCATGAGCTCTGGCTGTTTGGGACATAACGGCCAGTAAAACAGGCAACAGTCTCTGCCCTCACGGACCTTACACTCTATCTGGGGGAGCAGATGGCAAAGAATATGATTGATAATAAGTAAGTCACACATTATGGTAGAAGGCTGGGGAAAAATAGAACAGAGAAGGGGTACCAGGAGTGTGTGTGTGTGTGTGTGTGCGCGCGCATGTGCGTGTGTACGTGTTGCAGTTTTAAATAGGATGGTCTGGAGAGGCCTGACTGAGATAGTCTTTGAGCCAACACCTGAAGGAGAAAGGATTTAGCTTCAGGGCATCTGGAGAGAGAGTGTTCCAGCCTTGACAGTGGCCCATGGCCTCAGACAGGCTGCCACCCGCAGTGTGGATTCCTACATGGAAATCGTCCCTTGGTCCTTCTTGAGATGTGCTCCACTGCAGCGGGACAAACAAGTATCTTAATTTTAAATGGTATCAATATCCACCCCCTCTCTTTCAGGATCATAACTAGAGCTAATAAAGCACCGGCCTATCAGCTCACACCCTTTTAAAGGACTGGCCCAGTTGTCTGTTCAGACTTGTTCATTGGGCCAATTCCTGCCTCGAGTAATTACAGACAATTAAGGCATAGCTCAGAGCTCATTGCAATTGAAACCTCTGCATTTAACTCCAAGGAGAGCTTTGATTCAACACGCTGGCCCTGTTCCCTCATATGGTTTGACGAGGTACAAACGCTGACCAGGGATGAGCTTCAACTCAATGGCACTGGCCAGTCAAGAATCTGGGTGAGTGAGATCCTGCAGGACAGAGGTCCCCAACCCTCTGGGCCATGGACCAGCATGGATCCGTGGCCTGTTAGGAACTGGGCTGCACAGCAGGAGGTGAGCGGCAGCGAGTGAGTGAAACTTCGTCTGTAACTGCAGCTGGGGCCTGTCTCCGTCTGGCTCACGGAGACCTTGCCGAGCTGTCCCTTGGGGGTTGAGAACCCCTGCCTGAATGTATTTCCTCCGCTCTTGTCCTGCTGTCACCATGGAAGGCAGGTCCCATCGCCTCCCACCGGGAGCTCTAGGATAACCTTTTACTTGGGTTCCACGTCACGAGTGCTTTTCCCTCAAGCCATCCTCCTCATGGCCGCCATGGCGCATCAGCCAGGTGTCTCCCCAGTGGAAAACTCTTCCACGCTGGCCAGGAGAATGCTTCTGTTCCTCGGCATGACATCGAGGCCCTCCGCCATCTAACGCCGGCCACGTCTGGGACCACATCTCGAAGCCCCCTGGGTCCTCTCACAATTCTCGCTGTTTGGGAACCACTGCTCTAAAGCACGGCTTGCTTCTCTGAGGGGCGTCACGGGTTTTGCCATTTAACCCGTCGGTTGCCTTAGCATCAAAGAACCCTGGAAAGAAGAGGCTGGTTTGGCGACAGAATGAAGTCATACAGGGGATGTACGAGATGGCGCGATCAGGTGCATCATCACTTCTGCTTCCTTTCTGAAGCTGAGTAAAAAAAAAAACCTCCACCCTCCAGGTGTTAAGTAACTTCTAAATCCCTCTTTAATTAACCGAGTAATCTAATGCCACATTCAGAGGATGCCTTTCTCTTGGTGTTTTTCGCCCTGATAACGGAGATGTGCAGGCCTAGGCTTGGGGCTGAGAAAAGAAAAGCCAGGATTTGCTCAGGCAAATCCTCCAATGAGATGTTCCATTTAATGAGATAACTGACGGGGAGAGAAGAAGAAAGAAGATGATTTGGGGTTTTGCAGGTTTGCCTTACAGCCGAGATAATCACCTGAAATTCCGGTGTTCTCAAAACGCTTCTGCAAGTGGATGAAGAGGGGAGCATGTCCCAGAGACTGTTTAACCAACCGATATTTATTGAGCACCTACTAGGTGCCAGGCCCTGTGCAACCGGATGAAGATGCTGCAGGAAACAATCAAATATTGTTGAAGCCAGCCTTCCGGAGGGATAGACAGACCCCAAACGAGTGACAGGGGGCATAAATTAATCACCGAGGTGCCACAGAACAGTGGGAGTGGAAGGGGTAGACCTACCTAGACATGGAGGCATGTGACATTTGAGCCAGACAGAGGGTCCCAGGCCCAGAGAGCACAAGTGCCTGAGGCAGGGACATGCTGGGATTCTCTGAGAGGCCAGTGTGGCAGGGACAAACGAAGAGGAGGAGAGTGGGTCAGGACTAGTCCAGTGGCGGGTGAGGGAGGTAGGGTCCCCATCATGCAGCTGTCTTGTAGACAAGGGGTCTGCAAACCACAGCCTATAGGCCAAATTGGGCCTACTTCCTGTTTTTATGAATAAAGTTTTATTGGAAGCAGCTACATCTATTTGTTGACATATTGTCTAAAGCTGCTTTGGAGCTACACAGCAGAGTTGGGGAGTTGCAACAGAGATCATGTGGCCCACAAAGACTACAATATTTACTGTCTGGCCTTTTATGGAACAAGTTTGCCAACCCCCATTGTAGGTCATGGTAGGAAGTCTGCATTTCGAGAAGCGGCTAGAGGGTTTTACTCATTTGACCGTTAGTTTTGAAAGCCCATTCTGGCTGCTGCATGAGGAAGGTTGGGATGGGGCAGAAGAGGCCAGGAGAGTGGTGAGGTGGCCTTTGTTTTTCCGTCCCACTCACGTCACAGGCCAACCACGTGCTGTGACCAACCACGTGCGGGCTGGGCCAGCGTGTGCCAAGTTCGTGCTACGCGACAGTCATTGTGCAAAGTGCCTCTGGAGACCTTGATCCTTCACGACAACATGAAAGGAGATTGTGCCTTTCCGACACTTAATTCCATGCCTGGCACACTGAAGGGGGTGTGAGGGGGGTGCCCTAGAAAAGCTTCAAGGGATGTACGGGGGGACCTGGGAGGAGTGTGGTCTGCTACCCACACCCATTGTCCAGATGAGGAGACCGAGGCTCGTGGACTGAGGCTCTCTGATCTGCTCTCCAATGGCAATCAGGATTCCGGTCTCTGTCTGACTCCAAACTCCAAACTCCGCTCCCTTTCCTAGCAAGCCCTGCCTTCCTTCCTCCGTGGCCATGAAAAATTAAAGCCTTCTGATGCTTCCTACTGCGTGAAAAGATCCTGTGGGTACGCTGGCCATACTCGCCGGCAGATTGTCTTTTAATGCCTATAATTGCTTAATCAAAAACAAATGATGGTCGTAAAAACTGGGAATGTTCACTGTCCTCTGATTAGTCAGGGAAGGTTATCAAAATACCAAAGTTGGGATAAATATAACTTCTTTTATGGAGTCTCTCTAACGGCAGACTGTAAAACAGTCCGCTCTATGAGGGGGTGGAAATCAAGAATTTCCTCTTCCAGCGGTAATAAATCAAACAACACTCTGTGGACAGTGGAAATAGCTTCCTCTCACCCTGCATACAGCCACGGCTCCACCGAAGCCACGGCCCGATGCTCTCGCACTGACGAGCTCCAGCCTGGCTGCATCAATTATCAAAATAGGAAATGTCAGGCCTAAGTGATGCGAACTCTCTCGACCACCGCTGCTGCCCTACATATGCCCCCTCCCTCGGGCTTTTTATTTAAAGTCTAATAAGATTCAGCCAAGCCAAAGCCAACGTAATCTCCAAGAGAATCCTCCTCCCTTCTTAAAATTCCCTTCAGCCATTCAGAGTATCCTAGTTTAGCCTGGACTCGCTCTCGGTCCAGGTGAACTAGTCAGATGAAAGCCCGTGGATCTCTCTGTCTCTCTGTCTCTCTCTCTCTGTCTCTCTCTGTCGCTCTCTCTCTGTCTCTCTCTGTCTCTCTCAGGTCTCTCTCGGTCTCTCTCTGCCTCTCTCTCTCTCTCTCTCGCGTGATCACTTTCACTCTTTCTCTTTCATTCATTTCTGGATTCAAATGACCCTACTTGAGACAAGTTGCTTTCCAGAAAAATAAGAGTAACCAGTGCAGGACATGGTTCCATAGTGTAGCAGTTAGCACGTGTACTTTGCATGCAGAAGGTCCTGGGTTTGTGCCCCAGGAGAGCCACAGTCCATGGTCTACAGCCATGCCACCCTGAACAAGCCCGATGTCTGATCTCGGAAGCTAAGCAGGGTCGGGCCTGGTTAGCACTTGGATGGGAGACCACCTAGGAAGGCCAGGTGCCGTGGGCATAAATAAAAAAAAAAAAAAATAGAAAAAAACGTAACCAGTGCAAAGCCACACCTTTTCATCATCTGAGAGGCAAAGCAGATCCTCAAAGTTCCAATCTCTCCAGAGGTTCTAATTCCCCCTACTGCTTCCGACCCCATCCCAGGAATGGAGGCACGAGAACTGCGAGAGCAGAGACATATATAGCAAAGCAGATTCAACGCCCTAAGTTCATTTCAAGCTTCTGCCTGTGTCACATCAGCTAACAGCCCCATTGGCTGGAACAAGTCACGTGGTTGAGTGTAAAGTCAAGGGGAAGTCCACTCCGCCCACTCCACCATGGCAACAGTGTGGATGGGAAACACCACTTTAGTGGGTGGAGACTTGGGACCGCTGATTCAGCCTACCACACATTCCAGTCAATGCAATGGGGTGATTGTGGTCCAAGGTTTTCCTCCTTCCCGCCCTCCCTCCCTGTCTCTCTCTTTCTTCCTTTTTAAATAGAAGGCAAATCATGGTGACAAGAGATTATGTAAGCAATTGGGCTAGACAAGCTAAAACATGAATTCTTAATTCATACTCAGGATGTGGAGGGTGCTCCCAAGAGATACCATCAGAAGAGACCCCTTGAGCTCACAGGAAAAATTCTGATTCTTCCAATACGACATCAGAGTGACATGGAACTGTTGTAACATTTCGTCTTAGTCAAATAGGTTCCCCCAAAAGTGATGGTTTGCTTCCTAGACTCTCCTCCATGTACTCAAACTACTAACAGCATCTGATATCTATATAACTCTTCACTATGTACTTTTCATACATTTTATGTTTTTCCCATAAAACTCCCCAAGGTGGTTGCTATTGTCACTATTTTACCGATGAAGAAACTGAGGCTCAGAGAGGTGGGCAAATTTGGAAGCAGAAGAACAAGGCTAGGTGACCCTTACGGTGCAAGTCATTCAGACCAGTGGCATCGCCCTTGAAATCCTTCCTCTGTGAACTCCCGGGCTTCTGCACAGGAATTCTAAAGTGAGTTTCACAGCCCTTTGCCAATCCAGTGAGGTGAGACAATTTCGCCCTCTCGCAACAGGACGAACTGAAACTTGAAGGCACAGATTAAGAGGTAAAAGGACACTTAACCAAAAATGTCTGCAAAACGACAAGCCTATCCCTTACCCCTCTGCTGGCAGAATTACAAAAGGCTTTGTTCTTTTGGTTTCTTTTCATTATTGAAATGTGGCCAAGCCAGTTATGATAAAGAGATTAATTGTTCTTTCAGCAAACTCCTTAGTAAGAAGATATTCAGAACCCACGCCTGCCCTGCACTGCATTCTCGGTGCACGGATCCGGGGCGGTAAACTGGGGCTGATGCAGTTTCATTTCAGACTCTGGGGGTGTCCCAGGCTGCCTCGTGAAAGGACCTGCGCCCCAGGACATAGGCTCTGTTCTCCTGTCGGCTTGTGGTTGACTTTTACTGTAGCGCATTTTTATGGGAAATAATGGATATGGAAGGCGCTCCTGGGGAGGGGTCCTGGTCTGATATCGGAAGGGTCATTCCAAAACCTCACCCCCAAGGATACTGTATTAATAATCACAATGACCGGAACCCTTGTGGTCCAGCCAAAGGTGAGTCAATAGGAGAACAGAGTTGGCTTTCCATAACTGTGTGTCCTTGCTTTCCCCAGAGTGAGGAATAACCCAGGCAGAAGCCCGAGGGCTGGCCTAGGATGGAGGGTGAACAAGATGCCCAAGGGCGAGGAAGATCTCCCACGGGCTCTTTTAAGAGCAGGATGTCCTCTCACGGGCTCCAGAGCCAGGAAGCCCTGGGCCTAAAACCTGACTCTGACCTGGGGAAGCTGATTTTCATTGCTGAACTCCATTTTCACAGTGCGCTTTTATGAGGGCTTGTTATGAGCCTGTATGAGGACAAGGGGCAGAGTGTCAGTTCAGAGTACCACAGACTGGTGGCGGAAACAGCAGACGTGGACTTCTCAGTTTTGGAGCTGGAAGTCTGAGATCGGAGCATGGCCAGGGGCTGGTGAGGGCTCTCTTCCTAGTTTCTCACACGGTGGGGGGGGGGGGGGGCAGGGGGGGGCGGGGAGAAGTTTTATGTGCATGGTCTCATTGGAGTCTCATACCAGGAGCTTGATTCCCACCATGGGTGTTCCCTTGCCCCATGACACCTCATCCAAACCCAGCAGCCTCCCAGGCTCCACCTCCAAATACCATCACCTTGAGATTACAGCCTTCCACCTTGTCAGACTGGAGCTTGGCGGGGGGGGTGGCGGGGGGGGGAGAGAGACGATGCAAACATCTGGTCCATAGCATGAGATACTGGCAGAAAGCAAGAGGCACATATCCGGGGAGAGATATAGTGGACATGGACCCCAAGTTCAGGCGGAGTCCTTGGTATAATTTTAGAGAGAGGTCAGCTGTGCGGCCAGCTTCCTCTCCAGCCAGTGGGGTGTCTGGAAGCCTTCGAGGCCTGTGCTCCAGCCAAGAGGCAGTTTTGTGCGCCTGCTAATTCTCCAGGTTTCTTCTAAGTGGGCAAAGTCCCCAGAACATTCACCCCACTTGGCCAGTGTTTTCCGCCCTGCTCTTAATTGGAAGCTAAATGCGACTCAAGTGATCATTAAAGCACCATTCTAAGGGGGACCCCATGGAGCGTGGGCACGGAGGGCATCCTGGCCAGGAAGGGGCTGCCCTCCACGGAAGGCCCCTGCAAAGTGGCAAATGAGCAGCAAACCTCAGCAATTATGCAAATGCGAGTCTGCATCTCATTTCCTCCTCTGCAACTTGTGGGAATGGCTCTGAGACCTCCCTCCCTCCCTCTTAATGAATGCTAGTTCCTCTGGGGGAGCATATCTTCCCAGCAGTGCTTTTTTCTCCCTTCCTTCCTTTAAAAAAAATACAAATAATGCACAAGTTCACTTTTTAATTTTATATATATATGTGTGTGTGTGTGTGTGTATATATATATATATTATATATATATACATATTTTACAGAAAGCAAAATTCTCTCTCTCATATACAGGAGTGAAAGTTATTATCCGATATCCAAACCCTTCCAGCAGTGGAGGGGTGGGAGAAATTGGGTGGGGAAAAGTTGGGGACAAGCACGGCAAGGGCATTTTGCAAGCCTTTTTTTTTTTAGGTGAGGTAACCCTTGGTTGACCTCACAGATTGCAAGGACCTTGTCATCTTACAATCCCTAATTTTTTTATTTTTTACGTCTACAGCACCTGGTCTTCCTAGGTGGTCTCCCATTCAAGTACTAACCAGGCCCGACCCTGCTTAGCTTCCGAGATCAGACGGTTTCGGGCTTGTTCAGGGTGCTGTGGCGTAGACTGCAAGCCTTCATTAAGTAATCTGCATAAGGTCACAGCCCTGGCGGATGGGAGACTAGGGTTTGACAGAGCACTTTCCAGGCTCCAAAGCCTCTTCTCTGTCCCCTGAACACACGTTTCCCCCTCTTTGCATGAGAACGTTTCCCACACACCAATGGAGTGTGAACCTCAGCCGCAGACTTCGTACTTTACCAACATGAACTTGTATAAAAATCTGGATTCATGGATTTGAATTTTGTAGACCTGCTCAAGTCACAAGATTTAGAAGGAAGTGCTTTATGTCTGATTACGCCCAGGACAATCCCTCCGCTGGCCTCCTCACTGTATCCTACATAAATCATCGTCCTTCCCCCATCTACGTCCACACCCAGGGGTCTGGCCCTGCATCCTGTCCATCCAAACCCACCCTGACTCTTAGGCCGAAATCAGGGACCCAGAACTCTACCCAGTGGCTGGAGCCCACATTGACCTTCTCTGAATCCCCAAGACCTGTGCAAATTTATCACAGGCCTGTTCCAGGAGAGCCCCCACGTCCTGGCCAAGGGAGCCCCAGTCACACACGCTCATGGACACCCTCTGCCCCTTCGCTCGTTCCTGTCTGGCTGGTAAGTTTGGGAGAAGGAAAAGGGCCTGCCCGCAGCCTGCCTGCCCAGGGGACGTAGGCTATGCATTCTGGTCTGTTCTCTGCCAGAGATAAGGACTGGGAAAGATTTAGCTCCTGTAGGTACAGAGTTGGGGGCCTTTGGTCCTTCAGCCCTGCCTGCCACTGGGGTGGATCACTGGCCAAAACCCAAGTCTTATTTCCCGGTCAGCTCTGTCAGTAACCATTGTGATTTCCATTTGTCTTTCTCCTGCGGCTTTAACTCTCAGTCGAAACCTAACCGGGGATAGAAAGTAAAAGGTCCTCTCCAAATAAAACCTCACAAAAGCCATCTCGTATCATTTGTCATTGTCTCATATGCATCAACAAAGTCTCTCTGCATAAACAGGAGGCGCTCAATACATGCTTACCGAGTGAGTGCATAGCCTCTGGAAGGCGTGCCTCCTGGATCTCCCGTGGTGGTCTCCAATCATGGATGCTCTCTGTGAACTCTCGGCAACTGACATCAACCAAAGTTTGCTGCCCGCTGAGCTGTGGCCACTGTATAAACTGAAAGTATTGGTACCCCTAACGCATTCTCCTAGGAGGCATCTTCCATAACGTGCACTGTGGTAAAAGGGTCTCTCTAACTCTGAGTTGTCCAAATGCCCAGTTAGGCGACAACAACACTCTGATGAGGGTGTGTCCCCAAAGGTGGCCATCGTTTATCTTATTAGATTTGGGGATACAGTGTCATAGGGAGGGAAGAGTGGGCCTGGCGATCGAGAGAGCCAAGTGCCCGTTTTGGCTCTGCTCCTCACATAGACAAGTCAATTCCCCTTCCGGGCCTGTTTCCTTACAAAAGGAAAGAGCTTCATTCAGTGGACCAAGGGGAAGCATATCGGCATCGTCTCTCAAACCCACTCACTGGCTTGGCAATGGCTGCCATGACGGTGTATCAAGGATCCAATGCTAGTCTGGGATCCTCAGGAAGAAAGGTGCTGTGATCAACTAGTGATGTCTGCCATGGAAACAAGGTGCAGTGGTGTTCAGTGTGTCAAGCATTTGCCGACCCGGGGCCGGATGACATCAGTGATGCCCGGATTTGGGACCGAACTGCAGTGTAGCCCAGTAGTTACGAAGACAGGCTCTCGCACCAGACTGCCAGATTCAAGTCCCTTCCCTGGATGTTGATCTTGGGCAAGTCTCACACCTTCTCTGTGTCTCAGTGTCCTCTGCTACAAAATGCAGGCAGTAGGAATACCCAGTTTATAGGGAGGTTATGAGGATTAAATGAGATCATCTGCGTTGTGGGAACAGTGCCCAGCACTGACTTAAGTGCTA